>NC_138026.1:90845967-91430542 GCF_964106645.2 Podarcis pityusensis | reverse complement strand
GGAGAGAAAGAAATAGTGTAATCCAGATGCTGTAACTGCATCAGGGACCAGATCACCCACTCCCACCCACCTAAAGAGATCTACCACTAACAAACTATACCAGATATAACTAAGTAACTGGTACAGCTTGGGGAATTACTTAGTGCAGGAAATGGATGTTGTGTGTTCTGTGATTTGAAGACGTCGACGCCAGAATCAAAATTACATACTTGGTCAAATGGAAATATTCAAGTTGTTTAATTTAGACAAATTATGCAACCTTTCTAAATTTGTGCATGTTCCACACAGCCCTTGCAATTCTGCCTTCAAACAACAAAAAATCATCTTCTTTCTTCCAGCTTGCCTTCTGTGATGTCATCAGACATTGGTTGTCAGGCTAATTTATCTAGCTCTACAAGTTAGAGGCATGGTAGCAACTAGGATTGATCTGGATGTGATCACACACGTTCATAAGTAATTACAGAACTAGTGTTGGTGAACAGAATGGGACTTAGTTCTGTGCAGACATGCATAGGATTGCACTGCCAGCCAATTTCCTGCTGCCAAAATCGAATTCTTGATGCATTTGCTAGGAAAATAGTTGTCCATATTAATGGTCCGTATTCTCCTAAATCCCTGCAGCTCAGTGAACGTGCCCGGGAGCGAAAGGTACCAGTTACTCGAATTGGGAGACTCGCTAATTTTGGAGGTGAGTCTTTCTGAATTGTGGTGGCAAATAAGACTGTGAATGTAGATGCTTCTGAAAAACCAGGCAGTTTTCTGTGAACTTCATTATGCACATTCATGGGTGGGTGGGTGTGTAGAAGAATCAGGGTTTCTGATTATCTTTTTAGCAGGGATGCTGAAACTGAATGTCTGAGCTGATACTGCTTGGCAGTACATAGCATGTAGCTTTGACTGAACTACAAAGCCAAGTTTGAATTTGCTGGGGGAGGTGTGTGTTTGGGGTGGCATGGGTTGTTAAGGGTTCATTTCAGGTGCCATTCGCTGATCTAGTAGAAGTAGAAAGTTTATCCACATGGTCTTTGTTTTGCAAAAAATGACTCAAAAGGTGTCAGAGATGGCATAAAAATGATTCAAGAAACAAGTGGCTTTCAAATTACAGCATCTCCGTGGCAGTGTTTTTCAGCCGTTGACTCTTAGTCCAGTCAGTATTACTCCAAATACTTGGGGCACACATTTTGTTTATAAATAGATACTATTCCTTTTAAGATTTACTTTTAAAAGGGAGGATTCCACCAGGTGTGGGACCCCTGCTCCTCCCCATCATCATAACACAACAGATAGAAAAGTTGAAGCTTGTGATATCCTGGCTCTTTAAAGGTACTTTTCTACATCTAGAACCAGACCAAGAACCCTCTCTGCACCTCTTTGAGCTCCCTGGAATCGCTAGCATCTTGAACCCTGTAGCATGATGAAAGGGTATCAGTTTCCCTCTGGTATGTTTGGTGTAGCGAGTGTATAGACAGCCAACATGCGTCCCTGCTGTTTTGTGACCTTCCCTATTTATAGCTAGAGTTGGCACCTCTCCTTAGTATTCATTTCTCCAAGATGAGATCTACTTCTATATGCCTTTTGAACATTTATGTCTATGTAGCAAAGTGTTAAGGAACTTGGCTTCTACAAGGCAAGGCACCTCAGGCCTGTGCAGTATACAATTTTACTTGAAGCAGATTCAAAGCTAGGGAACAAAGTAAACATTTCCCTGAGTTAGTACAAGAAATAATGCTATGAATGCTTCCTCCCTCCCTTGTAAATAAGTTTTGTGCTTGCAAACACTTTAATCCACATTGTTTAGGTTGGGACCTCCTGAATACTTCCTCTTCCTTGAATATAAAAAAAATTCCTTCCTGTAGCACCTTAAAGACCAACTAAGTTAGTTCTTGGTATAAGCTTTCGTGTGCATGCACACTTCTTCAGATACACAGAAGAAGAAGTGTGCATGCACACGAAAGCTTATACCAAGAACTAACTTAGTTGGTCTTTAAGGTGCTACAGGAAGGAATTTTTTTATTTCGACTATGGCAGACCAACACGGCTACCCATCTGTTCCTTGAATATGTTCACTAATGGGAATGTCTGCTGAGTTATTGTAGACATTTATGGTTCTGCTGAGGAACAATTGCAGATTGTAGCTGAAGGAGTCCTTTGGCACCTTTAAAAGACAGATGTCATGGGCTGAATCTTATTTTGTCATCTCTATATCAGCTATGGAAAGAACTCTTCAAGAATTCTCTGAGTTAAGTGTTTTGTCACATTTTTTTTGCAGGTGAGGAGTAGAAAGCTCTCCTCCAGGGCAGGGGTGGGGAATTGGATCCATCTGGTGGGTTAAACAGATAAATGATGTCAGTTGTACAGCGGGTGGGTGAAGATTGGCCAGAATGGTTTCACAGGCCAAATGGGGAGGCCTGACAGAGATGGGGAACGTTTTTGGCTCTGCACATCAGACTTATTATTGATATCAAGCTGTGTGCCACAAGTGTCTTCATGATCCTGTAGCAACAGCTTTCCCATTAGAATTTCCTCACACTCAAGCTTTAAATAGGAAATATATGCTTCTGTGTTGAGTTGAGAAGGTTGAGCCTTCAGTTAACTAAGTATATGCAGCAGATATTTTGAACTGTTGTCTCCAAAATGTGTCAGGAATGCACAGGAGGGGGATGACCAGTGCCTGAAACTTGACAGGCCAGGCTTATGAATTGACTCAAACAATTCAGCAGGGGTGGTGGGAGTGCTGTAATCTGCTTCTAGCTTGGTGTGGGAACACAAAAGTCACTCTCTGTACTTAAACTAGCTTGGTATCTTAGTCAGTTTCCTTTTTCTACTGTGAACAGCTGTTTGCTGAGGCTGTCTTTAAAAGAAGCTTCTCCCAAAATAATTTTTCTCAGTGTTGAACTGGGCTGATTAAAAGTAGTGTCAAGCTATGGTTTAGCAGTATATGAAAGAGGCTTTAAGGAGTCTCTGGCTCATTGGCTTCCACCACCTCTGCCCTCATGTACAGTGCTTCCCTCCCTTCATTGTATGAGGCAAACCATAGTTTTCTCTTTTGCATAAACCAGCAAACTCTGGCTTGCACTTGCCTTAGAGTCCAGCATTTCAAAACCATAGTTTATTGACTTAGACAAAACAGAAAACCATGGGTTGCCTGCAGCCAAGGAAGGAAGGAAGGAGTAATTGTATACTACGGAAGGGGTGGAAGAAGTGTATAAGCCCAAGAGTTCTCCCTTAAAATACCAGTTTTTACATCAGGCAAAGCTTTGCAGCTTTGTTTTGGCATCCTAGTCCTAAACAGGCTGATACATAAGTAGGTCATATTAAGATCAGTGCTATTTGTCAGGCTCTGTGTGCATAGGCTATTCACTGAGCACAGAATGTGACCCTGGATGTAGGATTCACCAAACCTTCCTGAAAATATACCTTCTCTTAAAAGTTCGTATGGCCCTCCTTTCTCTGTTTCTGGTTTACCAGTCTCAGTAAAAACAAAAGCTCTCCTCATCTGCTATTTAAATATAGCTGCAGTGAGATATATATATATATATATATATATATATATATATATATATATGTTAATATATATATGTTAAGATCAACTTGGTTTTGGAGAAGTGAAAGCAATTTTTTAAAAAAGGTAATGTAAAGTCAGAAATTGCAGAGCACTGAGATCTCTTTTAAAAATCAGATTCAGGCCCACAGTAATTGCAGTTGCACTCTCTCTCTCTCTCTGAAAGTGTAATGAGGTCCTTGATGAGTGCGGTGAACACTGTAGTTCTTGACTTAGAAGATGATGCTGGCTGGTGCTTCTGCTTGGTGCTGGGTGTCTGGAGTTAATTCTGTTTTATTTAACATTTGCCACTGAAGGTGTGGCGTCGTAAGCTGCCCTGTGATCTGATCTGGAGGAAGGGTGGGCTACAGAAAGCCTGGAACTCAATGTAATGTGAACATAGTCTCAAGAGTCCTTGCGCAGGCATAATGCTCCCTCGTCACGTAACCATTCTCCCATGCAAACTTTCCCTGTCTTCACTTTTCAACATTGGTTGGGATGTAGTCTGTCTTCTGCATCAAGGCTGATGTAACTATGTAACTTTAACCAGGGTTCACAAACACTGGCTTAGCCCAATGGTCAAGGATGATGGGCTTTGTAGTCCAACAACATCCCGAGCCTGAAGATCACTGCAAGCTGGCGTGGTCTTAAGCTGTTTAGAGCTTTGATGGCTAGAACCAGCACTTTGAATCGAGCCTGGGTGCAAACAGGAAGCTAATGACATTGATGTGGGAGAGCCCCACTCCGTGAATTTGTTCACCTGCGCCATCCTGCCTGCCTAGTATGGACTCCAGCCTTTGTTCAATTGGGTTTCTCTTGAGTCTTGTTTCCTTCTGGCTGTTTTTGCTAAAATGCATGTCACACTGGGGCAGATGCATGCAAACCTGCATGCTGTGCAATGTTTAGCTTTCCTCGATACATAGTCTGGCCTATATCAGCGCATTTTGAATTATGGGTATTGAATTGATTTAATTATTAGCGCAGCAGGTAAGCAGCACTGGTTGTTGGGTGGACTTTGCATGTGCCTGCCTCCACAGCTGGCCACAGAGTTCAGAAGCATAGGAGCTCCTCCTCTTCAACTGTTAGAAGCCTGTGAACAGGGGAGGGCTTGTTTGTTCTTCTGAAGGGAAGCTATGTGTGTGGGGTGGGTGTGTTTATGCCTGCCAAGATTCTGTGGCGACTCTGTAACAACAGGATTTTATTACAGTGTGAACAAGGTTATTGGTTGCATAGTTATCACTTGATTTTTCTGCTAATCATAGGCTTGTTTGCCAAACCCTACAAGGGCGTGCCTATCTTTCCAAACCAGCCTTCTGTTGTATTGCATTTCGTATTTGCCCTTCACACTCCCTTGGTACTAATCTTCATGCATTGGCTGGACGGCAAATGAAAAATATATGGGCTGCTTTCAGTTTAAAGTTGGGAGGGACCACGAGGGTCATGTAGTCCAACCCCATGCAATGCAGGAATTGGACTAGATGACCCTTTCGGTCCCTTCCAACTCTACAATTCTGTGATTCTAAGAAACATTTTTTTACAAAAACAAAAAACTGTTGGTGTTGCATTTCCAGATTAGGCTTTTACTTTATGCACTGATTTTGCATAGCATTCCCCATATTATCTTTCTATCAGTTGTGATGCATTTGGCATTGCAGGGGGTTGGACTAGATGACCCACAGGGTCCCTTCAAACTCTACAATTCTATGATTCTACAGTGAAGACGTTGGTGAGGGGGCTTTAACATATGGTTACCAGATTTTTTTCAATGAATCCGGGGACACTTTTTAATTTTAATTTTTTTTTTTTTTGAAGCTGTGTAGCAACAGGTAGTCAGTAGTGGAGTTGGTGAGGCAAAAGACCCTGGGCCCAAGCACACACGCATATTGTATAAAGGTGCAAAGCCCTTCTTTCGCACCCTGTGAAACATAAATGCGCAGAGTAACAGGCTGGCTCCAGGCTGCTGAGCTGCCATGTTTCCTGGGGACAGATTTGCAAATCTGGGGACTGTCCCCGGGAACCGGGGACATCTGGTAACTCTACTTCAACACAGGGTGGCCAAGTAGCCAAGCTGGGTTTGTGCTGGTGTAAATCAGCAGGTGGGAATCCTGCTGTTTGACCTGTTGTTGTGGTCCAACTGCACCACCCAAAAGAAAGGTTCCTATAATGGCATATAATTCCTTAAAAACAGGAACCCCCCCCCAAGAAGTAGATTGAGAATTGTGAATTGGAGCATGGGGTGGAAGAATTCAATTCTTATTTAGGTGACTGTCAGATGTACAAAAAACTCTGCAGGCTTGAAAATACCCCTACAATGTTCTACTGCTGTTTAAAAGAGCAGCACCACCAACCTGGCTTTACAATGCAGTCTGTTTGCAAACACTAAGGCAAATGCCTCCCTTGAAGGAGAATGGCCTTATCAAAATAAATTGATAATGTAAACAGTTCTAAAACAGTGAAGCAAGATATACCTCCTGGTTAATGTTTAAAAAGCCAACCATTTAGAGTTGTTTATGACATGCGCCTATCTTTGGCTGCTGTGGTTCTGGGGAGGGAGGTGAGTTTATTGTGATAATTAAGGTGGAGCTGTGCAGTGCAAGGGAAAGTACATATTGTACACGTCTAAACCTTATCCAGTGGGGAAGAAGAGGTGTTGAAGCTGGATAAGTCAAATCGAAGCGCATGTAAATGTCAAGTTCTTGGCTCATTTAAACTGCTGGCATAACAATAGGTTGTTTTGCATTATAGTTATATAATTACTTTCTTATTTAATAAAATATATCCCACTCTTCCACTAAAAGTTCCCAATGTAGCATATAGCATAAGTTCTAATTAATAAAAAAGCAGGTACAGCCAGTTCTAAAAGCCGTAACAGGGTACAAAGAGTAAAAGATGCTAGATATTGAAATCTGCAACAATAAAAAGGCTGTTGAAATAAACACGTCTTTCAATTGGGAGGGCATGCAA
Source organism: Podarcis pityusensis (assembly GCF_964106645.2). Lineage (NCBI taxonomy): Eukaryota > Metazoa > Chordata > Lepidosauria > Squamata > Lacertidae > Podarcis > Podarcis pityusensis. Next base: position 91,424,037 of record NC_138026.1, on the reverse strand, counting down.
CAATCATGGCACTGCCACAGAGAAGGCCCCATATGTCATGCTCACTTGCTTAATTTTTTTTTGACATGACTCCAATAACAAAGGCTTCTGGCATTGATCTTCATTTCATGATTGACCTGTATGGGAGCAACTCATCCTTAAGCCAGCATTCTTCAGTCTTGGGTCCCTAGATCAGTGGTTTTCACCCAGTGTGCCGTGGCCCCCTGGGGTGCCTTGAATGATGGTCAGGGGTGCCACGGGCAACCCTCTTTCCTTCCCTCCCTCCTCTGATGCCCTGTTGCATCTCTGCCTCCAAAAGGCTTGCATGGCTGTTTGTTGCAGCAGGCCTGGCTACAAGCTCACCAGACAAATGGTGCCTCTGGAACTGGCCAGGGGGTGCTGGTTGCCAGAAGCTGGAGCGGCCTCGGAGTAAGCACGTAAGCAAGCAGGCCAGGGAGCCCAGCCCGCCAGCCCTTGCTGTTGGGAATGGACAGTGTGACCAGGTACCTGTCTTTGGGGCGGGGGGGGGGGGGAACAGCTAAGAGACCCAGGGTGGCAGCAGTGGCTACCTGGAGGACTCCCAAGGAGAGGGGAGAGGAAAGGAGGCTGAGGAATCACTCCACAAGGGAGGGTGTTCGCAAAAAGGGTGAGAGGCTGCCAGGCAAGGGATGACATAAAAAGGCTCCTGAGCCCCACAGGGGTGCTGCAGAAAGAACGTAGTTGGTCAAGGGAGCCATGGACTGAAAAAGGTTGAAAACCTCTGCCCTAGATGATGATGGACTACAGCCGCCATTGTTCTGAGACATCTTAGCCACTGGTCAAGGAAGATGAGACTTGTAGTCCAACAATACCTCAAGCCTGAAGATCACTGCCAGCTAACATGGTCTTAAGCTGTTAGGGCTTTGAAGGAAACTAATGACATGGATGTGAGAAAGCACTACTGAGTGAATGCAACGCAGGTAGAGAAGTAAGATTTATCCCTCTGCATCGCCCTGCAGGCCTAGTAAGGGCTCCAGTCTTTGTTCAGCTAGTCAGATTTGCCTTGAGTCTTCTACCAACTCCTTCATAAAATTGCAGCCTTTTCTTTCCTCCTGTGGGGTGTGTGCATATACACATACATATTAGTGGTAGCTCCTTGCTGATGTACTTGCAGATGAAGAGGTGGTTAGAAGATCTGCCAGCCTAGTTATGGAGATATGAATCCTGTAGCTTTGGGTTATTATGTCACTGTGAACTGCTACTCAAGTGAGGATCACTGAAATATCTCCTAATTTCATTCGACACATCCGCACTCAAGGCAAGAATATAGAGATTCTCTTCAGATTTCACCTCTGCAGATTCCAAAATCTCATTCTCTAAGCAATTACGAGCTAGGTTGGATATGGAACAAACAGTTAGTGTTTCATAGTTGTTGATGCTGAACAGAGCTTAGCTGGGTGTTCCCTGTGTTATTTTGTGCAAATATTGCATGCATGTATGTGCGTGTCTGCATGTGTGGCAGAATGGTGTTTATCTTCCACAGCCATCATGCCGAGGTGCTATTGCATTAATTGCACTTGCAAATTGAGGTTTTCCATTCCAGTTCCAGCCTGTGCAACTTTCCCTCCCCTGTCCTGCATTTGACTGCTCTAGATTCAAATCATCTTGTTATTAAATATTTTTGGAGAGAACTTATCATGTAAGAACTTGAGTTGCCAGATCCTCCATCTAGATACCATTAAATGCTCCAAGGTATCAACACCAGGGCAAATATGCTGTTGGGGAGGTATAAGCTATGTCACTCACTCTCCTCCTCCAGTTGCCCTGGGGACAAATTGGAGCCCTGCTGGCCACAGTAAGGTAAAGGGTAAAACAGATTGTGGAGGAAGGTCAAAGATGAAACGTTGAGGATGCCAGATGAGGTGGGGTAACTTTTATTTCAGTTGTGGAAATAACAGTTGCATTAAACGAGCATGTGGGAATATTAAAGGTCTAGGCACAGCCTCCAGGAGAGTTTACTGACCTCCCTAATTTTTGCTGTGTCAGATCAAAGACCCTCTGTGACTAGTACTAAACTTGACCACATGGATGGACAACTTGCAGTCTCTACTACTGTCCCTGCTTGCCCCCTTAACTCTTGGTTTCTAAAGCCCTTTTCTCTGAACAGAAGATGTTTCCTTTGGACAGAGGTTTTGCTGCCCTGGGGAAAGTGGGCACAGCATGCCTCTGAAACTGAGCGGAGCGGTGCTGAATTCTTTCCCTTTGTGCTCTGTAGTCAAGTTTAAACCGTATTGAATAAAGAGCTACTTTGCCTCTGCTCATTAAGCCACAAAGATATGTAACCGCATACAGATGGCATTTTATCCCGCTGCCTTTGACTTTCTCTTCTCTCTCCCCCCCCCCCCCCCTTTTCCTTTTTGTCCATTAAAGGCTTAGCTGTTGGTCTTGGCATCGGAGCCTTGGCAGAGGTTGCGAAAAAGAGCCTTAGATCCGAAGAGCAGAATGGTGAGTGTTCCTTTGCTTACTACTAATACAAGCATCCGGTCGTGTCCTTGTCCCCAAACACAATTTGCTCTACAAGTGCACAGAATCACAACTAAAGGAAGGGCAGCACAACACTATAGTCACTAGGGTAGTTACTAATAAAAGTATTACAGTGTTTTTGCATCCAGATTCCGCTCTCCCCCTGAACCTACACAGCAACCTTCAATTGTTTTCGTCTTTGAATAAATACTTCAAGGAATAGTGGTGATTCAGTGCATTTAAGGAAAGCAAATCCCCTTCCTCTTGCCCCTAAAGCAGGACAGGAGAAAGCTAAACTGTGGAGAAGGGTGAGCTTGTCCACCCCTTCAAAGAGTCCTCCTCTCTACTGACCCTGATCAACACAGAAGCCCGCTGTCTATTTGCTCAGGAAAATGAATGACTTCATGGCTGCCTGTCCTGTTTTGCAGCAATGCCTTTCTGGTTCTATCCTTTCAGATGATTAAATAATAATAATAATAATGGTTCCAGTCCTTGTTTTACCATAAATAGATCTCTTGTTTGTCTTGGCATTGGCTAACGACAAGTCACTGAAGTGAAGGTTATACAGAATATATCTGCGATAAGGAGTAAAGTGTTATTGCACAGCAACAGCAATGAAGTCATTTCTGTACTTGCATCTGATCTTGGCCGATGCAAGTTCACAAACTCAGGAGGGGTCAGCCAGGGCTGCGGAGAGAGGGCTGGACTTCCATCCTGCCCAAGGTGCTCATACCTCTTAAAACCAAAATGGATGCACTTGGATTAGTTTGGGAAGAAGAGGACTGTGCCAAATTTACATCTTGCTGCCTGCTGCAATCTGCTCTGATTGTATATTTTATCTTTATGAACGCTGTTTTTATTGTGTTATGCGAGCTGGTCTTTGACTGTAATAAATTATCTATCTATCTACATCTTGCTGCCATAAGCCAGACCTTCTGCTCTTCCTTTGTGTTGTTATTGTTGTTAGGTAAAATGTTTCCCACCTTATTTCCCCACTCTTCAAAATATTATAAGAGAAAGCTGCCCAACATTGGTGAATGGTCAAGGTGTAAGTCTGACAAATCTGATTCACTGGATGCCTGGTTATGGCTGGTATTTAATCAGGGATGTGTATATTTGGCTTCTCTTTCTTCCCCACCGGTTTGCTACATGTTAAAAATGTGCATCGGGAAAAGTAACCTGGGAGTAGTGGCCTTTAGTGCCATACCTAACTGTGACTCCACCAAGGGTCCATTTTTCCTCTGTAACAGGGCTATATTACTGAAAGGTCAAGATCTCTGGTTGGCGGTGCAATTGGCCATGAAGCCAGCCTCGTGCTCAATAACGTTGCAAGGGGCTGCCTTTCCACTGAGCATCTGACCCATTAACATATGTGAACACCGATCCTTCCTTATGTGTGCCCACCCCCAGCATAGGCAGGGGTGACTCTTAGCCTGATTTTATGCGGCCCTTCACCTAATTGCAAAAGCTCTTGGCGATATGCCCTTCAGCTTGGCAGATGGCAGAGAGAGAGAGAGGGGAGCGTGTCTGCCCATTGCCAGTTTCAGCCCTGATAACTGAATGTTACGCCTGTAAGAACAGGATGCTGGACTATCTGGGTCATTGACCTGATCTAGCAGGCTATTCTTGTGCTTCTTACATTACCTGACAACTACACATGACTTGCTGTCTTCTCTGGTAGGCTCTCCAAGGTCTCAAGCAGAGATTTCTCTGTCTTAGCATTGGGGTCCTTATAACCTGAGCTGCTGGGGTTGAACATGAAAGTTTTGGGAAGGGGCATGGAAGTGGTGGAGCATCTGCTTTGCATGCAATCCCTGCCATCTCTAGGAGAGTCACTGCTGGCCAGCGTAGACAATACAGAACCAGAGAGAGCAATGGTCATGCAGCTTTCCTGTGTTTGGTATGTGAAGTGTGAGCTCTGTCACTAAACCCTCTTACCTTAGTCTTGCTCAATCTGTGATAACCTGTCGCTGCATAATGTTCCTCCCGTAATTATAGTAGCATTTTCTTAGAGGTGCATATTATATTTGGAGAAACTGTTAGTTCCTTCCTGAGAGTGCAGATGGAATTTATCTGATCTCTCTTGATGCCCTAAACTTTAGCATCTCAGTTGCAACCTTTCCAGTATGTTGGCTCCTGTTTCCTGACAGCAAAGCTTTCACTGTTCCCATCAGACAGGTTCACAAATGTGTGTTACCCCATTCTGCTTGTGTAGTATGTGAAAGTGTCTCAGTGCATATATACTCCCCTGAATGGGACTCCCTGCTGTGCACAGAGCAAAACTGGGGCATGTAGAACAAGAGTTTAAAGTCACCTGTGGTCGACCTTAAATCTCCTGCAGAAACGTTAGAATTTCTTGCAGAAATATCAGGCTGTACAATCGCAGAATCTGTGCACAGGTTCAAAATGTATATCCGAAAAAGCATGGTGGCAGATCACCCTGAATGGCTCTGAAGGCATTCCCTTGCAACTCTTGCTCCTCATATTGGAGAGAACTTGTTCTCAAAGAAAGATTGTGTAACAGTTCTGTTTACATTTTTCTGTTTGCCAGAGGTACCTTGTATAATCGGGCACTCCCTGACCTGCATGCAAGCTCAGCCATACTATGAAAGGGTGTAGAACTTGCTGTTGCTGGCAAAAACAGCAAGGTGAGGTGGGAGCAGCTATTTTTATGGGATTTGGTTTAAGGAGACATTGACCTATTAAGGGCTTTTTCTGTTAATTTGCTGGTGTGTTTAAGGAAGAAAAGTAGAAATGTGTGTGTAGTGGTCAGGCTCATGAGACCTTTTTCCTGACCACCTGTAGATTAGCAGTGGAGGAACCTGTAGTCCTCTCAGTTCTGTTGGACTCTGACTCCTCACCCAGCATGGCCTAGTGGTCATAGAAACTGGGAGTCCTATATGGAAGGCCACTGCTTCCCCACATCTCTTGTTATAACTAAAAAGATGATTCTACATTCTACACTAGTATGGAAAGGATAGATCGCTGGTTTTAAAAGAGATGTCTGTGTTCTTTAGTCAATTCTGCAGCTCTCAAGCAAACCCCCCCTTTCCAGGGAGAAGCTAGGAGGAAAGGGGTAAAAAAAGGGTGAGGCAGAGACGTGAAGGATACTGCCTGTTTGGCTGCCTGGAGTAGAAGACCAGAAGGGTTGAATTTTAAATCGTGCTGCCTCTCATTCAGAGGATAACAGGGAAATCAGCCTTTAGAATCGTTCTGGAAAGGAGATAGAAGAGAAGAAGTGTTTGGATTTGATATCCCGCTTTATCACTACCCAAAGGAGTCTCAAAGCGGCTAACATTCTCCTTTCCCTTCTTCCCCCACAACAAACGCTCTGTGAGGTGAGTGGGGCTGAGAGACTTCAGAGAAGTGTGACTGGCCCAAGGTCACCCAGCAGCTGCATGTGGAGGAGCGGAGACCCGAACCCAGTTCCCCAGATTACGAGTCTATCGCTCTTAACCACTACACCACACTGGCTTTCATAAACATCAATTGTTCACAGCTGGTGAGGAAAACAGGGGCAGTAAAGCAGGACAGGAGATTTAGGCTCAACACTCAGAAGACAACCTTTGCAATCCTATAACACGGTTTAGGCTGATACAAGGTAGGCTTTGCAAATGCTCTCCCAATGGACCTCTTCCAGTAAAGGTTGGAGAGGCATCAGAGAACGTTTCAGATATCTTAGACTGCGATCCTTAACGCACCTAGTAGGTGTGGGATTTACACATTTTGGGTAATGTTGCATGGAACAACTGTTAAGAATAGGGAGTGGGCACGAAAAGGATGGCTCATTTGGTAGCAGGTGCTCTCCAGCTAGTGAGTGCAAGTTTTGATCTGGCATTTGCTCTGTTCCTGAAGATGTCCTTCCACTTAATAGTGAAATCAATACGGAACATCAGGAAATGGCAATATCAATCAAAAATAATAGCAGTAAGTTCTGTAGGTTTCCTCTTTGAGTTTACCTCTGCCATTCCAGGTCAAGTTTGTTTTTCTGATGAAGTCAAAAGATGTATCCTGTGGCTGCCTCTTGTCTCCACCTGCCCATCTTGTCATTCATTCCAAAAAGACTTTTCAAATGGAGCATCACGGCTCACTTTTTTGCTGCTGTTCTCTTCCGAAGAGGAGCAACAGTATGATTTTGTCGGTAGAGTTTGGCTGTTAAGAGCTGCTGCTAAAATTATGGGGTAAAGGCCCCCACCTCACAATACCCAAATAACCCCTTTCAGAGAAGTGCCGTGAGCTTATTTTCCAAGGCATGAGAGACCTTGGACCCACCAGCCAACTTGTCTTTGGCTGTTCCCATTCAAGCTATCCTGGAAAGAGAAAAAAAAAAGGTGTGCAAAAGTTTATGTCCATCGTGCATTCTGGATGAGATTCACTGTGTCTGTCAAGCAAGCCAAGTAAAAATAGCTCTGTTGGTCACTGCTAACCTTCAAAGCTGTACTTACGGCAGCAGAGGAAAAATTAGAGGTGATCCCAGATGGCTGTTGGGAAGGACAGTCCTTCCAGGGCCGTGAAATGAAATCCAGTCTCTACATGCCCTCTTCTGTCAGGAGAGGAGAGTTGAGTTGTGCTTCAAGGTCAGTAAACAGATTTGTTGCAGCAGTACCTGCTCAGAGCCTCCAATGAGTTTCAGTATTTCAGGAACAAATAAGTTAGGAGTCCATGGCCCAGCAAATAGAAATCCCTGCCCTGTGAAGCCTTCATGTTTTTGCTTCAAACTTCATTAAAAAGGTGGGGTTTCTTGGGATTATACTGTCTCAGGATGCAGAAGGAGATACTGTTCATGTATGTCACCACAGCAGCAAGAATTCTTGTGGTGAGGAAGTGGAAAAACGAAACAATACTGACAATCACAGGATTGGCAGATACTCATATTAGAATATTTACAGCTAGCAAAACTGACAGGAAGAGTTAAAGGAGTATTGAACCAGAAAATATTTGAAGAATGGAGAATATTTAAGGATTATATAAGATCATATTGTACCAACCACACCATATTAGCAGAACTTGAGTGATACTTGTAAACACAACAAATACCATTTGTGGAGTAGACGGGAACAATACTAAAGAATATAAAATTGTGCGGGGGAAACCGACGACAGTATAAACAGTACAATGAGAATGATTAGAAGACTCGTTTTGTCAGAAGTCTTTTTTATTTACGTGTTTATTTAAGTATTAATTAGGAAGATTAAGTTTTTTTATGCACTTAAATCTGATTTTTCTTTCTTTTTTTCTGTATTTTCTTTTCTTCTTAATTGTTTTTTCTTTAGTTTTCTTTTTGTAGTATGAGATTGTAAATTCTTTGTATATGTGTGTAATTTAAATTAATAAAGATTATTTAATTATTAACAAAAAAAAGATGCAGAAGGAGAATTGTTATTGTTATTATTTATTAAATTTATCTGCCACCCTTCATCCTAGATCTCAGGGTGGTTCACAATATAAAAATACAATATGAATACATAATAAAAATAAAGAACAAAAACAACCCAATCTCTCTCCCCCCCCCCCGCCTGCACATTTAAAAGAGTGTTGGATGTTAATCAGCTAAAGGCCTGTTTGAAGAGGCCTGGCGCCTAAAGGTATATAATGAAGGTACCAAGCGAACCTTCCTGGGGAGAGCGTTCCACAAATGGGGAGCCCTGTTCCTGTGTTGCCACCCTCCGGACCTCTCGTGGAGGAGAGGCACACGAAGAAGGGCCTCAGATAATGATCGCAGGGACCTGATCGGTTTGTATGAGGAGAGGTGGTCCTTCAGGTATTGCAGTCCTGAGCCGTTTTAAGGTCAAAAGCAGCACTTTGAATTGGGCCCAGAAACTAATTGGTAGCCAGTGCAATCAGACCAGGATTGGTGTAATAGTCTCAAGCTGTCTTGCCCTGGTGAGCAACCTGGCCACCAAATTTTGCACATGTTTCAAGTTTCCTAACTGTCTTCAGGGGCAGCCCTATGCACAAAGTGTGTGCAAATGTGTTCACTCATTAAGATTTCCTTGTGTCTGTGGCAAGTAGTACCTCCTAGGCAAAGGCTTCTCAGCTCGTCTTCTTGGCACCCTAGCTTTGCAGAGGCAGGGAGGTAAAACGTGTGAGAGCACATTTGAACAAAGTGTTTTGAGATGAATTTTAGTCCAAAATCTCTGGATGGCACCAGGTTGTCTGCTTTTACCTCCTTTATATTGAGGAATGCTGCACAGTAATTGATACTTCTCTACCACCTGAAAGGTGAAGAAAGCAAGGTGCTTTGGACCAAGTGGGTACAGTGCCAATAGTAGCACCCATGCAGCATTTTCCTTTATTTTTTTACCCTGTCCTCAGGCAAAAAGGCTGTTATGGATACTAGTCCATTTATGTCGGAGGCCAATGCAGAGAGAATCGTGAGGACCCTCTGCAAGGTTCGAGGAGCAGCGCTGAAGCTGGGGCAGATGCTGAGCATCCAAGGTAAGGATGAACATCATGTTGGTGCTCCTTGAATCCTCCCCCTTTGATCTCTCATCTCTCGGGTGAATTTTTGACTCTCCCAACCATTTTTCCCTTTTGGGAGTTTCCTGACTCTTTTCCAGATTTTGTTCAGTTTTGTAGGTATTTCAGAGCCAGGAAGCAGAAGAGGCAGTAATACAGTTTCTGTTTAATAACCCAGCACAACAGTGCCTTTTTTTTTTTGGAATTTTGTACAGAGGGAAAGTGCCTTTTGAAGTAACTGCTCAAGTTTATATTTTGTAAAATAATCATAGGAGATATTTGCCATAATGTCCTCAGCAGCCTTGGTACAACATGAAACCCAACAGAGTACCCATTAAGGCTGCAAATGCCCCCCAGGATTCCATGCTAGAATATTGCAAATGTAGACATTGTGACTTTAAAAACTTGCTAGCTTTCTCCCCCTGCCTGTTTTGTTTAACATCCGCCATGTGAAGGATTCTGAAGAGCATGAAAGCTTGCTCACTATTTTGTGGCATGTTGCGTGCTCCCCTAAAAGGTATTGCTGTATTGTCAATATTTTAATCCCCCTCTCCCAAGGAAAGGTGCAGTCTATCTTAAGTGTTAACAACCATCAACATTGTTGCTAGAAAAAACGGCCACCTTTCTAATTTGTTATCATACCTTTTGCAATTGTAGCATTTCTTTACCTCCAAGGTTTTTGAGTTGTGTTTTTAAGAACGTCTTATTCTCTGCCCTTTATCCCTTTCACCTTCCACCAGGTGAGAACCATCAGTACACATATAAATGCTGTTGCATCAAAAAGCCCGAATCCCACATACTGTTCTTGTTTCTATCTTCCCTGTAATCTTTATTTGTAGTTATTATGAAGTGTATATTGCGTTAAAACTGCTAATAAATCAATACTGTGGTATTCATTTTGGGCAAAAGTGAGAAAGAGCCGTACCCTTTAAAGTAAACTCTCAGGGCCTAGAGTCTGTTTCATGAGATGTATGAAGTGTTAGCCACAAAAGCTTCTACAGTCAAACCTTGGTTCTCAAATAGCTCCATTTTTGAACATTTCAGCTCCTGAAATGCTCTAGTTTTTAAACATTTTTTGGAACTCAAACGTCCGACGCGGCTTCTGCTTGAGTGCAAGAAGCTCTTGCAACCAATTGGAAGATGTGCCTCAGTTGTCGAACGTTTTGGAAGTCAAATGGTATGGATTACATTCAACCACCAAGGTTTGACTATACTTTAAAGTGACACAAGGCTCTAAGTCTGTTGCGGCAAACAACCGCCACAAACATGGCTCCCTTCTGGAAACTATTTGGACTCGAAAACTTCTCAAGCATGTGCTCATTATTTTTGGCTGATGTTTAGAATTCTCCCAACTCAGGCCAGCAGCCTGACAAATCCAGATGACAGAAGTGTGTAGCTGAACATTGTGTTGTGACCAAGAGAAAATGGAATAGTGGTATTAGCAGAAAAGTGTGTGTGTGTGTGTGTGTGTGTGTGTGTGTGTGTGTGTGTAGATGATCCATATTTGATGTGGCTACCACCAAAGTTACTACAATGGTGGGATCTGAAGTAACTACTAGACCAATGTGGCTTCTCTCTCTCTCTCTCTCTCTCTCTCTCTCTCTCTCTCTCTCTCTGTGTGTGTGTGATAATTTAACTAAGATTCTTCCCACTAATAGCATAGCATTGCCAAACCCACTGGAGGCTTTTAAAGAAATAAACACAACCGAAGGCCAAGGCAATGCTCACAAATCTGATGGACATTCTGTCCCTCCTTTAAACTTCGCCAGCCTTCTGAGAAAGATGCAGTTCTGTATTTCTGAAAAGGACCAGGAAAATGAGCTTTCCCCAGCAAGAGCCCTTTGCTTCCGTTAAAAACAATAGGTTGATGCAACTTGCAGGCTGCCCTCTGCTTGCAGTTGCTTCACCCTGCAAAACTTTACCATGAACCCTTTCTGTGGCCAGTGTCTTGCCCAACCTTAACTGCAAGGGAGGAACGGACTGTCACTGCTTAATTGCAGGGGTGTCTTTTATTGTTTAGTCTAAACCATAAACCACAAAGAGGAAAATCTGTAGCTCAGCAGCAGAGGACATGCTTTGAATGTGGAGGGTCCCAGGTTCAGTCCTTGGGTTGCATCTGGGAATGTCAGCTTTCAGACAAGTGTTGACAGCATTCATCTAGATGGGCCTAATGGTCTGACTCTGCATATACTTTGCTTCCTGTGTTTTTGCCCACAAGCATGCTTTGTTAAAAAAATAATCTGGTTGGTTACTTCAGCACCAGTTGGCAAATCGTTCTTTCCAGAGTTCTTTGAAGGCCTAATAAACTTGCCAAATAAATAGCAAGTGAAGGCGGTTCATCGGCATGTTAGCGAGCAAAGCAGATAAGTGTTGGAATAGACATGCAAGTCACAGCTGATGCAAGTGTTTATTCTCTGTTTTTCTGAGGTGGTGAAAGTAGAGCAGCCTGTTGAGAATTGAAATGTTCTCCTGCCAGCTCCAGTCCTTCCTGCTATGTCTCGGAAGGGACGGGGGTAGAATAGATGAGGTTTCAGCACACAACACCCCCATGGAGGATGCCACACTTGCTTTCTTCACTTGTGGAAGCCTTAGGATGAGGGATATCGCCAGGATCTCGTGGGCGTTCTTCCATCGTGCCCAAATTCAGTACCCCTTCTTGAGCAAAGCTCTTTTGCACTGGCTCTTTTGAGAGCCAGTGTGGTGTAGTGGTTAAGAGCAGTAGTCTCGTAATCTGGGGAACCGGGTTTGCGTCTCCACTCCTCCACATGCAGCTGCTGGGTGACCTTGGGCCAGTCACACTTCTTTGAAGTCTCTCAGCCTCACTCACCTCACAGAGTGTTTGTTGTGGGGGAGGAAGGGAAAGGAGAATGTTAGCCGCTTTGAGACTCCTGAAGGGGAGTGAAAGGCGGGATATCAAATCAAACTCTTCTTCTTCTTCTTTTGCACCTTCTAAGCTGCAAAAATGAGCTTGAAGGTTTGTGGGCAATGCCTGTACGTAGGTCAGGGGATCTGACCCTTTGCCATGTGTGAAGGAATTGAGTGGGTGGGAATGGATCCCTCCTTACTGGCAGGTCCCTGTTTTGTATAAGTGCTGGGGCCTCACTGTAGTGTGTCCAGCTGCTTCGAGGATTTCATGGTCCTACTGCCAAGGACCCATTCCCCTTTCTGTTCTGCTTTAGGGGATAATAAACAGATGTGAATTTACTTTCCCAAAGCTTTAGAGGCACACGATTTTGTTTGTGTGTGAGGGGAAAATTTAGAACACAACAGGTCACTTAGCATCTCTGCAGTGTCACACAGGGAGATTCTAATGAGAAAATTTAGGGATTTGCGTTAAAAACAACAACTAATGAAACAAAATAACAAAATATAAATAAGTTTATTTGGAGAAGAGTGAAGGCAATGATTTCTCTCTTGCGCACACTTTAGGGAAAATTCCCTAAAGATAATTGCCTTTTTTGTATATGATGTTCTTTTTGTTTATTTGTTCTTTAAATATTTGAAACCCAAATGACTAAATTAATTAATTCCCTGAAGTCAATTTAACATAGCTAGCTGCATGTTGCTTGCTTGAGCAGAACATTGGGTTTCAGAGCATATGCAGAGTTCCTTGCAGCAGGGGGGGAGTCTTCGGGCTTCTCATTGGATATTTCAAGGATGACAAAGACTGAGGGTAAAGTGTCATATGTTTATAGGAATTTATGAACAATAAGCTGGCTCCTTTGTGCAAGATAGAATGTTGTCTGACCCTAGCACAAAATCCACTCACGTCTATATGTCAATGCTCAATCCGAAATGTACTGAAGGCTACTTCTACCTTTTTAATGAGACTGTACTTGCATATCAAAGGAACTAGCTATCATGTTTAACTATGGCTCTGATTGCCTGACTGGGCTTGTGTTTTCCTCTTGTCAGATGATGCCTTCATCAACCCTCATCTGCAGAAGATTTTTGAACGTGTCCGTCAGAGTGCAGACTTCATGCCATTGAAGCAAATGATGGTGAGGATTTGCCTGGGCTGTGTGACAGGAGGGAGCCTCTGGGATCAAAGTGGACGAACAGAAGTAGACCTGTGCTGAAAGAGAAAGCAGGCGCCTTCCTCTATTTACAGGTTCTGGGCCATTGCTGAGCAGGCTGCGAGAACAAAGCATTAAATAACCTTACTGCACCTTCTTTCCTTGCCTACACCATTTTTTAAAAAATCATGGTGGAATTCATTGTTTAGCTCTCTAATTTGTATACATTAGTGGCTGCTTGGATTTTTAATCCTGGCCATTTATATGCCCTTGGTGCTTGTTTGCAGTTGTCCGTATGTCATAGCTGGATTTCAAAGTCCCTAGTCTAAGCAACAAGTGGTAGTGTCTACCTGGGAAGGGAAAACTCCAATTTGTGTTTTTTATTCACCGCTAGAAAACTTTGAACAATGACCTTGGTCCCAACTGGCGTGATAAGTTGGAGTTCTTTGAAGAGCGACCTTTCGCTGCAGCTTCGATTGGACAGGTTCACCTGGGGCGCTTGAAGAACGGGAAAGAAGTTGCCATGAAAATCCAGGTGGGCCTAGTGGTCTTCAGTGTTTTCAGAGTTGGCGCCCACCAGTAGCTCTGAATATGCACTTTGAGACCCACTCCTTGATGTTTTACAATATATTAGTTTCATAGAAGTGTAGAATTGTAGAGTTGAAGGAATCCCGAGGTTCATCTCATCACCTTTGGCCCCTGTGTGAAGCCTATACGGCTGTAGGGTAGTTCTGTCACTGTGCCCCTAACACTTCTGTCTGAGATCAACAGACATTTTCAGATGGAGGACAGGCTCCTTCAAATCCTGAACCTGATTCTTGGGTTGTGACAAAGTATATGGTACGAATGGTTCACACATTATAGTTCCCTTTTTTGCTGATCAAACTGTGTGTCTGAACCATTTGTACTATAGACTTGCGCAATATGGGGGATGATGTGCCAGAAGCATTTTCCTTTTCTGGAAATCCTGGTTTTGGCAATTGCCATAATTCTCTCCATTGGGAGTTTGAATGATCCCCATGACAGTAGAAAAGTCCTGTAGATAGGGAGCCTCTGGCCCTTCAGATGTTGGGCTCCAACTTCCATCATGGTCAAGGATGATGGCATTGTAGTCTAACAACACCTGGAGGGACCACCTGCTCTAGATCTTTTTTTTTTTTAATAAGATATTTATTAAGATTTTTTAAAATATTACAATAAAAATGAAAAAAAAATGACAAAAATACAAAATAAAAATAGTTAAAAACACACAGATTTTCCATTACTTATTTTCCTTTGACTTATTTCCCGGACCTCCTCATACCTCCCTTTTTTGTATTCCACTTCAATCTGTTGGTTCAGCAAATCCTTTAAAAGTAATAATATTAAATTTTTACCTATTTATAACCCTTTTTTCATATTCCCTTAAAGCATTACAGCTGGAAACCACTTAATTACTATCCAACATCATTCTAACATTCATTAATTTTACAATATTTCTGTAGATAATCTTTGAATTTCTTCCAGTCTTCCACCGACTCACCTGCTCTAGATCTAAGGTTTTGCTAGGTGGCATTTCTTGGGCTGTTGTCTCTCTCCCCCGCCCCTATTTTTAAGCCCAGTGTAGGTTAAAAGTGACAGAAAGTTCCTGTTCTTGCAGCTGTTCATGTCAGTCTGCTACCCAGAGCACAGGTGCTAAGCTGTGAAAATTGGCTCCCTTGGCTCTTTTTTAGAAAGGAGGTGGAGAGGATGGAATTTTAGACTCCACAGGCTATGCTTCGCAGGAGCATTTGAGAAGTGTGCTGTCAGGTTTGGACAGTCTAAATTACCTTGGAGAGAGGGAACTGTAGCTCATTATGCCTCCCCTTAATTATTTCCCAAACCAGCCTGTGTTTCTTATGCAGAGTAAACTGCATTATCGTAGAACTCTCTTGATTGTGATAGGACTGTATCTTTTCTGAAGGATTTTTGCAAATGATGGGGAAACAAACCGTTCAATCCTGGGAAATTTCCCTGTTTGGCAGGCAACTCTCCAGGTTCTCAGACAGTAAAAAACCAGGGGGCAGAGCTGCCCGCCTCTAGGCTGGATCATGCTTGTAGAACCTTCTAGGATCATAGAATTGTGGAGTTGGAAAGCATCCTGCGGGTCATCTTGTCCCACCTTTTCTACTCTGCCCCACTCTTGCCCCCTCCTCCCCATCTCAGCTCACCCTCCTTTATCCTCAGTAAAAGAGGCCTGCAGAGTAGCAGCAACTAGAGTGGCTAGCATCTTTCAGAAAGATGCTCTTGCTGCCACAGTCCATAGCTGGACCTCCAGGCTTCTCCATGAACCTACCTGCCTGTGACTGTTGTGGCCGGGAGTGGTTTCTGCTTTCCCAAAACACAAAGCAAGAAAACGTCAGTGTGGCTGGGGAACAGGAGTGGGAGGAGGAGGCATGAGAATGTGTGTGAGTTGCTCCTGATGGAAAGCATGTGTGCCGTTGTGGGTGGGTGGGGAAGAGAATGGATGAATGGGGTGTCTACCTGTGGGTGGATGGGAGGAACGAGGGATGTGGGGCTTGCGCATGAGAAAGTGGCAAGCAGAGAGAAAAGGGGTGGCTCTACTTACTCTTAGGCAAGCAATACTGTGCTAGCTGGATCAGACACAGGATTAGCCAGGTTCCCGTGACCTCTTTTCACCCTTGCATTTCAGCACCTTTATTTAGGGATTTTGTTTTTGCCATGACTGAAGCCTTGACCCTCTGTTTTAGTTCAGGAAAGTGTAGCAGGTGTTTGAACTGGAGGAGGTGCTCAGCATTTCCATTTCTCTCTCTCTCTCTCTCTCTCTCTCTCTCTCTCTCTCTCTCTCTCTCGTGCAGTATCCTGGAATAGCCCAGAGCATCAATAGTGATGTCAGCAACCTGATGACTGTCCTGAGCATGAGCAATGTTCTCCCAGAAGGTAACTTTGGGAAGGGGGCTGTTGTGCAAGTCTTCTGTGTGTGTCTGCTGAACACTACTCTGTTGTCTGCTGTCAGTGTTAAAACAGTTGGTTGGAAGCTTCACCTGCTGCCTCTTACAAGCAGCGTAGTTGCTAAGATGAGACATAGAATGACGCTGGGGTATTGCCAGGTGCTTAAAAGACCAGGAGCCACAGGCCCATGACTTGCCTCTGGGCATATGAAGATGGGTTGTGCCCTGGGTTTCACTTTGTAGAGGGCCCAGCTGAGGGTTTTTGGGGGGGATGGAGGGAAGGGCAGAATATCCAGGGCTTGGGCCCCCTGGGCTACCACCTCTGCCCCATATATTCTGGGGGACAACCTCTCACTATTGTGCAACAGGTTATTAGCATGAAATGTGGGGTGAGTTTTTAGCCTATGTTTACCGGATAGAAATCCATTCTGCTTTGCTCATCTGGAAGAAAAGTCCAATCATGTCCAAACCCACAGGAGAGCCCAGCATTCTGAACCTGATATGTGGCAATGAAGAGAGAGTAGCAAGATTGCTGTGTAACGTAACTCCTCCCTCCCTCCCTCCCTCCCTCCCTCCCTCGTTGGCAGTCTGTGGACTGGCTGCCAGATGGGAGCAGAGCTCAGGCAGACAGAACCACTTTGTCCTTTGAACTTCTTTTGCCTGGCTGTGGGAATGCTGGGCAGAGATCCACAACCTTAATTGTAATCCCCCCTTGATATCTCTCATTAATCTTGGCATCAAAGAAGCCGTGGGAGGCTATAAGTCCGCAAATGCTTTGTATCACCACCTTTTCCATTTATGGAGCATGGGTGGCTTCAGTATTTGCCCCTCGGGATGCTGATACATGCCTAAATTGATTTCGTATGTGTGGGGGGATGCTATTCCTGAAGTCCAGGATGCGTTAATTTTAGGAGAACCATTCATGCTTTGCAGAGAGGTGCAGTTGCTACAGTTAACTAAGGACGTTTGTATATGGCTGAAAGTAACCGGCGAAGCGCTGCCTTCCAGGCTGAGCTCTTTTCTCTGTAGAGGAACCTTTTTCAGTCCGGGGGCCACATTCCTTTCTGGGAGGCCTCCCGAGGGCCATATGCCCATGGTGGGTGGGGCAAAGAAGAAATGGCAGGTTTTACCTTATGTACACTAAGCTAGTTTCTACATACACTTGTGTGGTTCTCTCTGTTCACCATCCAGATAAGCAAGAGGCGTTATCAGGGTTCATGGACACATGCCAGCCAGGGCAAAATATCTGAGGTGCAAATAGGGCCAGTGAGGGGCTTGGCCTGGTAGTATTCCAAGGGCCAGGCAGAGAGAAGTGGAGGGCCGCATTTGGTTCTAAGGTCTGAGGTCCCCCACCCCTGACTCTGTCATTGTTTCTATTTCAGTCCTAACCTGCTTCTTTCTCCTGCCGTTTTGCCTCCAGGTCTCTTCCCTGAGCATCTGGTTGAAGTGCTGAGCAGAGAGCTGGCCCTGGAATGCGATTACAAGAGAGAAGCTGCCTGCGCTAAGAAATTCAGGTGTGTTTTATGGGGATCTGCCCCCGCCAGATGCTGCAATGAGGGATTCTGGTTTTATCCCAAACACCTGGGCTTGTGCATGCTGTTGGACTAGGGGGAAAGAGGCTCAGAGAAGAATCTAGAGTAGCAAATGGCTGCTTTTGGGCAAAATGGCGTTACCTCTGCTGATCCCAGATGTTGCAGAAACCCCAGGCCCCTGCAGGGGTTGGGCAGCTTCTTAGCATTTTGTCTGTTGCCCCTCAGGGAGCTGCTCAAGGACCACCCCTTTTTCTATGTTCCTGCTGTGGTGGAGGAGCTGTGCAGCCCACATGTCCTGACGACGGAGCTGGTGACTGGGTTCCCGCTGGATCAAGCCCAAGAACTCAGCCAGGAGATAAGGAACGAGGTATGGTCGCCTGGCCCCTTTTCAGCTTGGAGGTGGAGGAAGAAGATTGGTAGAACCAGAGGACACGGGCCGCTTCCTCAGGCCATTTTGCGAGAGAGGTCATTTGAATGGATAGGTTGGGGCCATGCTGAGTATTGTGTGCAGAAATCGATCGCTTGGGAATGGTGGGCACCCTAGAAAATGTTTTGCTACTGGTTGTGTCTTGCAAATCTCAGTATTGGGGCCACCTGCACTGGGGACCCCAAAGCCACTGGCTTTGCTAATCTGCAAACCATCTTTCAGATAGACAGCCTGACCTTGTGTGTAGGATGACCAGCTTGGCAAAAGAGATCATCTCATCCTGGAACGAGCAATCAGAAACGCGTCCCCCTCTTGTTGCATAAGCACCCAAATATAGGCTTCTCTGTTGGGCCAGTCCTAGCAGCTGAAGCCTGGTAGAAAAGTACTGGGTAAACAAGAGGTCAGACGAGAGGTGAAGCATGGACAAAAGAGCATCGGATCCAAATATAGCAAGGGGCTAGAAAGTTAACGGGAGGACAAGCAAGTCTGACTACAGCCAGATTGGCAGATGGACTTGGTCTGGTATTCCGACGTGCCCCATAGGAGGCCATTAAACACCCTTAACAGCTGTCAGCAAGTCACTGAGCGGGAGTATAAAGTTTGGTCTCTAGACAACAAAACTCCCGGGTACATGATGTATGTAGGTCTAGGCTTTGTCACTCTGACGTGTTGCTGCTCTGCCCTTTTTCCCCTCCAGCAGTCCTCTTTCTGTGTCGGCAGAAGCTGGTCTCGGCTCTGACAAGTGTGCCTGTATGGCATCTGTGTTTTCAAGCACATGTTGCCATGTTTGCACTTTGCCTTCCCATCTGAGTTGCACACTTAAATCCTAACCCTTTGGTTGCTGAACTAAATTTTCACCAAAACAATGGTGCAATTGGTGCTCTCTTCTTCCTCAGCCCTTCTCTCCTGTAAATGGCATCCCTACTCTGGGCCACTAACTTGGCCACAATGCTGGCTCAATAACTCCAGCCTTTCTGGAAGCTAGAGGGCAGTTAAGTGACCTGTTGCTGGTCCTTATAGTTGGGCGAGCAACGTAGTTTCACCCCAACTATATCACATGTTACATGAAAGGGGCCACACTTCTTCTCGAGCTTTGTAGTTGTGCATTGTCCAAAGCAGTGACTCTTTGGCATCTCTCTCTCTCTTTCCTCCTGCCTCCCTCCCCAAGGAGATGTGTAATCCACCTAATCCCAGGAGTCTTTGTAGCATCCTCTGCCTGCCAGACAGACATTCATGATAGCTGTGACGTACAGTTTCAGTATATTCTGCATATCTACCTAATCTGATGCAAGTGGGAGCTTTTCTAATTCATTTTTGTCCCTTTGTTGCAATTTTTGCAGATCTGCCACAACATACTCGTTTTGTGCCTGCGAGAGTTATTTGAGTTCAGATACATGCAGACAGATCCAAACTGGTCCAACTTCTTCTATGACCCAGAATTGCAGAAGGTAAATGGCTCTAGCTGGACTTGGCACTAGCTGCTTATGCAGCACTCTCTTCCTTTTTTTGCAATGGCTTCTTGGCTAATGTGCTCCTTTAGGTGGAGGTGGTTCGATTAGCTGGGCAAGTGGGTTTGAGGGTAGCGCCTGGAATCTAGAGTTTGTGGGTTTTAGGTGGAAAAGGGATCATATTTCATGGAAACGATACAGCAAGAACGTAATGGGAGGGATAGTAAGACTCTGCTGACAATCAAATAGAATTTCACTGATGATGTCTTTGAAGGAAAAGGTAAGAAATTCTCACCTGCCAGATGCCTAGAGCAGGAATGGGGGAAGCTGTTTTCCTTTTGAAGGGCCGTTGATCCACTGGAAAAACCAGCTTTGCAGGACTGTATAGCTCAGGCATAGGCAAACTCGGTCCTCCAGATTTTTGGGGACTACAACTCCCATCATCCCTAGCTAACAGGACCAGTGGTCTGGGATGATGGGAATTGTAGTCTCAAAACATCTGGAGGGCTGAGTTTGCCTATGCCTGGTATAGCTCTTCCTCTGTGCCACCCCACCTACCTCTCTCACATATCAGAGAGCAGGACTTGGGCTCCCAGGGTCTAGAGGGCCAGAAATTAAGCGGAGCGCTGCAGGTTCCCCACCCCCACCCCCAAGCTCTAGAGAAATTTACCTTCTTTAGGGGCACTGGAGCAATGGCTATTAAACTTTCAACATCCAGAAGACCCTTTCCATATTAACTTGTTCTGCTAAGGAAATGTGGTGTGTGCATTGCAGGGGATTCTGCATCTTAATCTAAGCCCCATCCATGTGTGCTTGAGCATAAACCCCGTGCCTTCCTATAGCTGTGCATTGCAGCCACTGTGTTGAAATTTGCTGAGGGGACCCTCTTTCCATGGTGGTTACTTGGTCCATCCTCATGTTTGTGCTATGTGACCCTTCCAACCAGGTGGGCCTGTCCAATTGTCCTTGTTTCCTTAGCTTTGTTAGAACTGGGGACAAAGTGCTGAAATTCTCCCAATGAAAGGAGGGTTCTTGCCAGCCATGTAGTTTTTGTATATAAAAGCACATGTACTAAAGCAACCTGTGAAGTGTTGCTGTTTTAGGTTTTCACCCTATCCCAATAACAAGTGGGAAAAGAAAGTGGCTTTATGAAGAACTCCAGCTCTTTGTAGCACTTAATATTGTTCTGACAAGCATCCGGATGCTCTCGGTGTAATAGTTTCTGTTCTAGTGTAAAAAACCACATTTGTACATCTCATTCAGGTGGCGCTTCTGGATTTTGGCGCAACCCGGGGTTTTGATGAGGAATTCACAGACCTCTACATAGAGGTGAGGACTCCTAAAACCTTTTGTGATGGTTTGTTGTTTTGTGGGCTTGAGAAGCATGTTTGACTTGTAAGTCGCTGGATTGAAAGAAAGCTAGAGGTTTAACTGGCTTTTTAGTTCTCCCTTATCTCAGGCAGCCCAACTTTGTTTGTTGCATTCTAAAATTGGAGAACTTGGACTGCTGTCATAATTCACTTTTTCCTAATGTGGATTTTTTAAAATGTGCAAAGGGAGTTGATGGTGTGAGGGAAATTGCTTTTAAAACCTTAGTAACGCTTAAGATGTGTTGCTGTTTGTTTTTATTTAAATGACCCAAGTACATATTCTATTGTTCTTGTGGACAGACTCAAAATTGCTTTTTAGCAAACTGCCATAGGGAATATATTGGTCCTTTCCCAGTGAAATAGGTATTGTTGCGCAGGACCCAGAGATTTTCTCTTAAGTCGGACTTGTGCAGTGAAAACTGCAATATTTTCCTAGTAGTCTAAAAACAAATGTCATTCTGAGAAAAGTATTCTCCCCCTTTCTGGCAGTATCTGCTCAAGGCAAACATCTGGACTCTTGAAAAGGGTTCCATGCTGCCAGCAAAGAGTAGAGCCCCTTTTGCCTGCTGATTTTTCATGGGTTGGAATGTGTCCTGTGTTTCAATTGTAACTAGCCATGTTAAATTAGGGCATCCATTCTCAGTATACCAACATTTCTTATTGTTTCACTGGTAACACAGGAGGGAAAATGACCATTACTAACTCTTAATTTAAGCATAACCACAAGGACTCCCAATTGGGCATTTAGCTTTGCAATGTGGAATGTTATCCATTAACTCTGTTCTATCTGGTTTTCCCTTCGCTTAAAGCAGTTCACAAACCAGTAACTTCTTCATTGACCACTAATAAGGAACTGTATGTCACAGACATTACTTCTGCAAATTCATTATGCTATTTTTATACACATAACATGTGAAGACTTGGTCTATTCATTTGTATCATTTATTATTCCCATGATCCTTGTTTATAAAACCCAATAAAAGGTTACATTAAACAAGGGCATGCATTCCTTTCATCCTAGTATCACATTTCCGGTCTCAAGTGAAGACAGCTGAAGTTTGTGATCCTTCAAAACTGCTCACGCTTCTTAAAGGCTTGGCCGAATTCTTTTTTGTGGGATGAAAACATATAGCTTTCCTAGTATTGACCATGTTTCTGAGTAAAGGATTTTCCTTGCTATTGAAGTGCTTAATAGGATTGGCTCCCACCTACACCTTCTGGCTTTTGAATTTTTCTTCTTCTTCCAATACAGTTAATCAAAGCAGCTGCTGACATGGACAGAGAGAAGGTGCTGAAGAAATCAATAGAAATGAAATTCCTAACTGGCTATGAAAACAAGGTACATAATAGCACCAAACAATCCACTCTTTGTTTAGCTACCGGTGCAACTTCAGTCTCCTTTAGAAACTTCAGCTAAATAATTACTCCCCTTTTGAAGCTACCTATTTATTGTATCTATAGAACTTAAATGTCTCTTGCCAATGCCACCATGGGGGTCAACATTAGCTGCAGCTCTTAAGTGGCATATCTCATCACTCCTTTCAAATCCAGCTTAATTTGTCATGCAGGATATTCACTCATTCTTCTAATATATGGGGGTATGGTCAGGGCAGCTGGCTTGAGCCTGTAAAGGAGAATATCCTAAGTTTGAGATATTGGAGGTTTGGAAGCTTGTTTCCAGCAAAGTGTGGGTAGTTGGCAAGGACGCTATAAAACACACTTCCCGGGTGTCTCATGTCCCAGGTTCAATCCCTGGCATCTCTCGGTAAGGCTGGGAATGTCCTCTGTCCGAAATGTCAGAGAGCCACTGCCAGTCATTGTAGACCATACTGAGATAGATGGACCAGTGTTCTGAGTCAGGGTGAGGCAGTTTCCTATTATTTCTAAGTAGGCTCCAAAGCATTGCCATTCAAGTTTTATTCTGGTGGATTGCAGTTATGGGAGGATTGGGGAGTTGTGGGGTGTTGGAGCTGTCATGGTCACATAGAAGGATGGTGGTAGAGCTGGAAGTATTCTAATTTGGGTGTCCATTGTTGGGGCAGTGGAGATGTTCCTTTGATTTTTGAGTAGGGTAATTCCAAGATTTTTAGCATTTCAAATGTGCTGGCAGGAAGTAACAGAATATCCACTTTGCTGGCCTCGCAATACTCTTTGCTGCCAGCAATAATTTTATTTGAATTTAGCTTGACTTTTTTTATATATGATGCACTATAATATTGTAGAATTGTGGCCTGGTGAAAACCTGAGATGGGTGCAGTCCTTCATTTTTCTCCCTGTGGAGAAAGACTCCTGTTCAGAGAGTCCCCATTTGAATTAACAATGGAAGTGAGAGGTAGTTTATTAAGGGTCAGCAGCTTGGAGGAACATTCTCCTCGCTACCCTTGATCATATGGGAAGTCTGTGCCGCCACATTAGGCTGTGAAGGAAATAGTCCTTGATCTTGTATGTCCTTCACAGTAGCTGTGTTGGGTTGTGATTAGTGGCACTTGCTTCTGAATAAACATGCACAGGATTGGAAGTGTTGGGTTCTGACACTGCCTGGTGTACACTGTCTTAAAAAGCAAAACCCACTGACATCTCCACCACCATGCCAGTCACACCTGGCACCACCTGGTAGACCTGCCTAAAGTCTGCCTGCCTCTGCTTATCAGCAGACAAATAGAACATTTATCCCTCCAGACTACAACTCCTGCAATAATTGACTCTCGGTGCTAAGTGGGCTGAGCCTGGTATAGTTACTTGTGAATGTTTATTCCAGAGCTTAGAGAGATTAACTATTCTGCTGTTTATGGGATATTTCCTCGTCGTCTTCATGACCTGTAGAGTTAGGAGTTACACGGTAGCTGCCTTTTTACTTTCTTTTTCCTCTGTAGAACTATTCAGAACAGCTGATCAGAACCACCCTTCTTTCCATTTTTGTTTTGCTCAGGCTATGGAAGACGCCCACTTGGATGCTGTCCTCATCCTTGGAGAAGCTTTTGCATCCAGTGAACCTTTTGACTTCGGCAACCAAAACACCACCGAGAAGATACATGGCTTAATTCCAGTCATGCTGAAGCATAGGCTAGTCCCACCCCCCGAGGAGACCTACTCTCTCCATCGGAAAATGGGAGGCTCATTCCTCATTTGCTCCAAGTTGCAGGCCCAAATTCCATGCAAGGACATGTTTCAGGAAGCCTACAGAAAATACTGGAGTAGAAAGGCGAGGAAGGAATAGTAGCACAGAACTGTTGAATGTCCCCTTGGTTTATGGCCAATCACCAAGGTTCTAGCAAACCACAGTGCGGTGTCTTCTCATACCCCCCAGAACACCAGCAGCCTGGCTCCTGGAAGCAGAATACCCGGTTCTAAGGACAGTGTTGTTCTTTTGTTGGACTTTTCTCCTCCACTTTACACTCACCTGATTCCCTGTGTAGCCTCTCTTTTTACAGGAAAATGGTTGTAGCCTAGTGTAGGGATTGTGAGGGAAGGTTAGGCAGCTCTGTATCTCACTGTCCCAGGTATCAGCTCTCTTTTTCAGATTTTAATACTGATAGCTGTGTACCAATTTGTTTTTTTATTGAAAACAAAACAAAGCAAGGGGTGGTGGAAAGAGAACCAAAACAAGTTGGCATTGAAATCGTATTGTAGTTCTCCAAATGTCTGTGGTTTCTCCCCCCACCCTTTTTTCATAGGTCCTCTAATTTTTCTTCTTCTAAGGCAGGATACAAATGGTTTCATACTATGAAGTTTAGATTGCCAACACAACTCACAAGAGAATACTATTTTTGTATGATGCTTGCTGGGAATCCATAAAGGTCGGGATCTCCTGATGGTGCAGTGCAAGATGTGTACATAGCCTATTTTATGCCTTCAGTCTCTTAAGTTTTCAAGGAAAGTGAATATTTCCAAGGATCTGATAGAAAGTGGTGCAGTGGCGTATGTAGAATGCCCTACTTTCAAATGTGGCAGCCGTCTGATTCTCTTGAGCTGAATGTATATGCAATGTAGTTAATGGGGTTCTCTCGTTAAATGGAGAATTAGAGAAGCCAAAGCTCTTAACTGTGGCATTTATAGAAACCCAGCAGTGAAGCTGAACTATCTCCACCTTTATGCCTGCATCTTTGCAATGCAACCTTTGATGGGCGTGGGGAGATTGATACTGCTGTGTTATCAGTGGTGTTTCAAGATTTTGTTGGAAAGCATAATATACATTAAAGTAGCTGAACGCACAACTTTAAGCAATTGGAGGCAACTCGGCAAATGTATTTTGGGAGGGTTTTTTTTGTACAACAGTTAGTTGTAGCTGTACAACTTTCAACCGATTTCCAATAAAGAAGTGCTTGTGCAGAAGGTGGCTTGGCTGTTGTTTACTAACCTGGAAGAAGCAGCAAGTGTATGGGTACTTTTTCGCTTCTGCTTACTCTGATTCTGTTCCAGTAATAATGCCTCTTAAGTACTTTGTTTCATAAGCACTATATTCTGCTGACAATTTTAGTTTTCACCTTTAAAGCAGGGAAGCAGTATCTGGCTGGGCAGACAATAGAAGTTATCCTATAACTCAAAAGAGATCTTCCATCTCCACCCATGGTGGAAGTGCAGTGGTGAAGATGATGATTAGAGACAAGTTACAGCAGATTGTATTGGACTGGTAAATTATGGGAATGTCATGCAGTTGTGCCATAAGAATTTATAAGTCCTTCCTTGTTGGCTTATGCTCAGCCCATGGTATTCAAGGAATGCCTCTGAATGTAACGGTCCAGTTTAGCAGTCATGGCTGCTTATCCTCCATTATTTCATTCAAATCTTGGGGAGATGCATTTCGTAAATTATGTGTTGCATGAAGAAGTATGTTGAATCAATTTCTGTGTTTGACCCTGAATTCCAGTTTACACAAGCAAGGGCAAAATTTCCTTGGACCATTCAGATTTTAGGAACTTCATAGTAACATGGCTCGAGGCCTGGCAGGATTTGGCCCTATTCGTTTGAATAACGAGACATTTAGCAAGTCAGGTGTGCGGACAACTATCACCTGTGTTTTTGGGAGGTTATTAACCATCCAAATGCAAACCATTACAAAAGAGGAGGAGTTGTTAAGATTTTATGAATCGGCCCAAATTGTGTGGCACACTGTTCCATGCAAGTGGTTCATAATACAGCTTCTCTTACCTTTTTGCATGATGAGCGCCCGCTTATTTGACATGCTGCATGTAGGAATGCTAGTTAGATGATGGCAAGAATGCAGGAAGTTTACTTACTTGCCCCTATTGTTCGATTAGTTCCTAGTGCTGCTATTTGTTTATAAGCTTCACATTTGAGATGCAAGCCCCCTTTAGGAGTTACTTGTGTGATGGACCTGTTTAGAGCCCTGCCTGCCAGAGCTGCACAACTCCTACTGTTGCCATGTTGGTGCATTGTTTGAGGCCAGGAGCCTGCTCTACAGGTGGTGCCACCTTGGGTGATTTATAACCCTCTGCAATTAGGGTTTTCAACTGCACAGAAAGCCTCACAGAGCAGGAGTTAGGTCTCTGCATGCATGGCGATGGTGGGAGTTGTGCCACCTTGGCAGGCAGGGCTTAAATACCCAACCCCCTTGCATGCATATAGAGGACTGTAGTGAACTTACTTTTTCCTCTGGGCTGCTCTTCGCAGTTGTGCTCTGTTAACTTCATTTAAAATTTGACTTTATGAGAAGAATAACTGAAATCTGTATCCTTTTAAGCTTCTCTATTTAATTACAGTTAAAATGTTGGCTGATCTGGCATGTAAACCATTTGTCGTTTGACATATTCAAACTAGAAAATGCTTTTTACACTTTGATTCTCCAAAAAACCCCAACGTTTTAAAGTATGTAATTTGGAGGGGGGTGGCGAAGGTGAAATATGAAGAGATGGTTAAAGCACTGATAAAAAGTATAAAAAGCTGACAAGGGGACTTGTTGCGCCAAACACATTGGATACCAGTTAAGAGCCTGATTGAGCAGATGTAAAGCAACAGCTATGGATAAGCAAAAATCGTCACGGAAAGGATACCTATTAAACCCAGTTTACACAAAAGGTCACTTGAAGGATTTCATTCCTGTACTGGAAAGCAGACTGCTTCCTGCGTCTGAGCAGCCCTATCTTTATGTTCACCTAATCCTCTTTGTAGGGAAGTCGGAGGGAGTTCTCACTAAACTGCAAAGATGTTAAAATCATTTTTTAAAATCCCTGAAGGCTGTAAGCTTTATAACTGCCTCAAAAGCAGGGCAGGAAAACCCCCCACTAAAACCTCTACCTCAAATCCAGTTCCAGTAGGGTTTCCACACTGAGCTATTATAAAAAGTAATTTGCATGGAAAGACTTTCTGATCAAGGCATCTGCCATCTGGGAATTGCTTTTTTCAGGAAGTTGGATTCTGTCTTAACCCAGCTAATGTCAAGGGCAAATGAAAAAATAAGAGGTTGTAGAAGTGCTATTATAGAGGTATTGCCAACCACGCATTAGCTGTGCTGCTGCTGTTTCTTTTGTAAAAAGGAGTTTCCTGGGGAAAACACATCAGAAATCAGCCAAAAAGGAAAGACCACAAAAACTTCAGTGTGAAACGACTCCGTGTTGTTAAGTTATCTTTGGAACTAGGAAACATTAACAAGGAATTTTTCTCCACTGAGGATGGAAGAGAAGGAAGTCTAAAGGAATAACCACACAAAGCTATGTGTGGTTAAATCCACTGATTGCATCCAATCAATGGACTTCACTGTGGAGTTAAGTGTGCCTGATTTTGTGCTGAATAAAATCAGACCCTTCATGTCGTGACTATCACATGAGGACCATTATGTGCGCCACTCACAGACCCTTTTGCACAACCAAGTGTGGGATGTGATGTACCCTTCCCAACCAGTAGCTGTGGCTGTAGGGGTGGAGCATTCTGAAAAGCAAACACTGCATCCTTTCTCTGTGACTCTGGAATCAGAAAAACCACGAAGCTTCTGAACAGGAAGTCATGTGGCAGAAGGTTCTTAATGAAAAGCTCAGTTTTCTGTTCAAGAGGAGTTCTATCTTGTGCATTTGAAAGCTACTTACCACAACCTGCTTTTTATTTTAATTCTGCTCCAGAGAAGCGGACACGGAGCAATGGATCCAAACTACAAGAAAGAAGATTCCACCTAAACATTAGGAAGACCTTCCTGACAGTAAGAGCTGTTCGACAGTGGAATTTGCTGCCAAGGAGTGTGGTGGAGTCTCCTTCTTTGGAGGTCTTTAAGCAGAGGCTTGACAACCATATGTCAGGAGTGCTCTGATGGTGTTTCCTGCTTGGCAGGGGGTTGGACTCGATGGCCCTTGTGGTCTCTTCCAACTCTATGATTCTATGATTCATTTCTGCTGCCCTTCCTCTCTAATGGTTGGGGGCCTGGTTTGTAGAATGCGGTCCTCCTAATCACCTTCAAGGTCTGAGTTTCCCCCAAACCCAGTGTATTCCTTCTGCATCTCCTAGTTTAGGCCTCCTCATAGCTGTATCATTGTTGATGGGTGTGATGGCTCATGGCTTGAAGCAGCTAGATGCAGGGAAAGCAATCCCAAAGGAAACTACCTGCTGAAAGGAACAAAACTTTCAATTGCTGAAATTATGTGACTACCCCATCATATCCCCTGTAGCCCCGCTTGCCTCATAAGAGTCTGGTGGGGTAGGAAAAAAGACAAACCATCTGTATTTCTAATAGTTCCCTGTTTTATTGCAATACATCAAAGTAGGTTAATATTAAGTGTTACCAACATAAAATATTGGTGACCTGTCATTTATTACATCATTGACTGATCCACCTTAAATATTTCTGTGCAATAGACTCTACATCATTGTTCTGGAGCAGAGAATCTCTTACAATGTCCTCTACAACATTGAGGGCATAAATCAAAAATAAGAGAAGAGTGAGAAGAGGCAAAAAGCAGAAATCTTTCCCCCACACGCACACTTGTCAGCTTTTATACTCTAAAACAAAACAAAAAAGTGATTACATCTAGGCCATGCAAAACTGTACAATAATATTACAATGAAAAAAACCCCTAAAAATATATTTTTAAAAAATAAATGATATGAAACCATCATACATAAAAAGGCAGGTATAATTACTGTGAAATACCAACACTGTTTTTGGTTGTGGATTGCTTCCTCATGAGTGAAAAAAATTCTTATGTAGGATGGGAGCATTTATAGAATGAAGAAGACAAGGTGACAAGTCATGTGGAATTGCCTTAATGCACAACATGGTCATAGAAGTTGAAAATCTACAGCATATTTGATCTCTGAAGGCCCCTTGTAGACTAGTTAGAAGCTCAGAACCCTATTCCAGGAAAAGCCTGATGACTGTGATTTTGGAATGAAACAGGCTTGTGCCCTTATTAGCCTCTAGGCACAAAGCCTTATTGCACTGGGCTAAACTTTTGTCATGAGCCTCTCAGTGACATTCACCCTGAGGCATATGCACTTCCTATGGTCTCCAAACGGCACCTGTATATGGAACGTAGGTTGGAGAGAGGTAACTTTCACACCTGTGGTGAAACGGTGTAAGGCTAAGAAAATCCCAACAAGCCTGATTTCAGATTCCCAATTTCTTTATGACTCTGCAGGTGGGAAAAAGAATTTGAGGCCCTGCTTACTGCGCACTGGCTAAAAAAAGACACAGATAATTTTCTCACAGTCGAGACCTTAAAACTGCCACCCTGAATCCAATCACCTACCCAGGTTTGCATCATTTCAGTACAAAAACTTAGTTGTGCTCAGGGTACATCCTCTGGTGAACCTCATGCCCAAAATACATTATTGCATTCCATGCTTATCGTGTGAAGACATCCTGCTGCGTTCAAATACCTGAGAGAGTAACACAAATATCAACTGTATTTCCCCCCCTCCCCGCGCAAAACCAAAACTGTTCTAAAAAAAAATAATAATTCCGGTTAGGAACACGAAACAACACACAAATCAACTTTTAAGAAGCCAGCGAATGAGACTGCTTCAGCAGTATAAAAATGATATTATGACAGGAATGTGTTTTGAAAAGAAAAAAGTAATGATATGTATAGGCTGTGTGTGTTTAATATAGAAAAAAATAACGGAGCTGTACAATCTGAGGTTCGTTTACAATCAACACCTGATTTATTGAGCCTCAAGAAATGGGCTAAAAGCGTAAAGAGGCAATGACTGAGGTGTCTGAATTAGCCCAGTTAGGGAAATAATAGCCTCAAACTATGTACACAAAGGTGTCATCAGATGAGTCAGGATTCAACTAGAGACTATGAAAGTGCTTGGAGAAATGTAATCAGGTGTGCCTGGAAACTGAGCAATGCCTATCAGCAAAGCTTAACTTCACCAGCCAACCATTTCAGAGATATGTTTTCAATTCTGCCAATGCTCAAATGTGTCCATAATGTACTAGGAATGCATCCTAGGTCAGCATGAAAAGAATACTTTTAATTTGTGAAATGGGCCAACGTATAAAATGTAACTCTTGGGATGCTAATTTCTTCTCATTCTAGACAGGTGCCGCCTTGTCTAATTTTCTTTCTCAGATGGAGCACAGATCAATTGCCACAGGACCTTGCAAGGACGTCTAAGGTAACTCCTGAAGGGGATAATCGCTTGGGCCTACTGTGGATTTCAAGCCCTGGCAGCCTTAATCAGATAACCTATTTCCCACTAGTTGTATTTCAGAAATAACTAAGTCCAATCTCTTCACAAGTGTATAGAACGGTGGGTGGGCATGAGTGATAATATCACAGGGTGGAAGAGAAGTAGAACCTTTTAGTAGCCAATGCTGAAGAAGTAGTCAATGGATTTTAAACTATGCCTGTCCTTGTGCTCTTAGACATGCTAATTTCCTGCTCAGCAAAACTGTCAAAACTGGCCGCTATGAAATGCAATTTGCAAATCTCTTGTTTATACCTGTGACAACAAAACACACATCATCAACTTGGAGATTCTTGACAAGCCAAATTCCACAGACAGGATTAGGACACCATACGCAGTAGAAAAAAGCTGTGTGTCCCCCCACCCACCCACAACTGTTCCCCCCAGTATAAAATAGCTAAATGGTAGCTTGGGGTGTGGCAGTCCACTTAATGCAGAAGACACAGAACCAACAACTAGCAGACTCAATACAGCTAGATCATGAAAGACAACGCTCTGTATCTCAGAGTACTTCTAAATCAGTACCTTGTATGGTGGTAGCTGACATTTTTCAGAGGGAACCTGGGAAACACCATTAGTTGCACTTTTGTTGTTTGGTTGGAATGGTTTGATGATAGCCATGAAGTGTTACCAAAACCCAGAAGACTAGAATTCTAAATTCAACACACACCACCATCCAAACTCTTATCCGCTTGAGCTTGGTCACGTCATAAAGGTAGTAATGATCCCAAGGATTAGAAAAATCACATTCATCTAGTCTCAAATCGCAAACCGCACTCAACTTGTTCAAGAAGGAAAAGGAGGAGGCAAGTGGGCTTTTTCTATTGTTTTGTTCTTGCCCTCCATTTGCAGGTTGCACTGCTTGCTACTGTTTATTTAGGTGGTGATGGACCTCCACTGTCTGCTCTCTCCAGAGAGGAATGCTTTGCCCTGCCAAGTGCTTCTCTGTGGGATCCAACCGTCACAGTATTTCACGGCAATAATAGCACTAAACACACTAGGTCAGGCCCGGTGGGAGAGCAGGGATGACATAATAAACATCTTCGGAATAGGCGTCCTGAACCACCCGGCGTTCTAGCAAATTCTGAAGACCAACAGCATGTTATAGCCTTCAGTGAGCTAGAGCAGCAAGTTATATATTTAAAAGATTCTATTTCAAGACCAGCGCTGTTTGAATTTGCCTGATGTAGGCTGATCACTAAAATTTGGAAAGTCAACTTACAAGCTAGTGGTTGCTGGTATTAATTGGCCAGATGGGTTTGGAAACCCAGCTCCAACCGTCCCAAAACTAGTTATCTCTTTGCGCTGGCTTTGGCTGCATTTACTTCAGTTTTGCTTGGGGCTGAATACTGATTCTCTGCAAAACTGCCCTTGAGCTCACTTCAGGCTTGTCGACCAGCAGATCGTGAGTTTTGCTTGTACAGTGAAGCAGACAGTAGAAGAGGGAGATATAGTTAAAAAGTGAGAATTATGGCTTTAGTTCATCTACTGACAAGAAGGTAATGTTACAGAGAACATTGTGAGGATGGAATCTCCCTCCAGGCTGTTTTTATCCAGTGCCATGTTCTATATCCAGATCACATCCTCAATCCATAGATTATTTAGTATGAAAAAGGGAACAACACAAGTCTTCTTAAATTAAAGGATCTCTTAAATAGGAATCCATCTTTCGCTGCATCACAATGCTTCTTCTTTTATTATATACATATGTACTAACTCTTAATTTTGCGTATTTACTTAAACTCTACTGTAGTAAAATATGCATCATTTCTTTTTAAATCAATAAGGATTTGCTGGCAACAATCAGATTGACATTCAAATAGAGTGGTTGCTGAAAGCGTGCGTTATCTGCCCCTGCAGGGCAAATTTTGCCCCATCACCAGAGATGGGTGGGTGTTGCTGTGCTAACTCTTGAAAAAATACAATGAGATACTGTGTGCCTCAAAGCAAAATCTGGTTCTCTCTTTCAGATTCTGTTTTGGTCAGTCTAACACTACTATGTTTTGTTTGGAACAGTGGCATGGTGTGGAATATACCCATAAAAATGGAAACAGCTGTAACCCTATGAAATAAAATAGATACTAATACAAATATACCGATATCTCTTGTATACCAACCCCTCCCCCACTCTGCCCTCCTCAAGGTTTTCTCTTGCTTGCTGCTACTTTTGAATCGGGGGGAGCTTACGCTGCTTGTGTCAGAGAAGACAAGATATGCTCTCTTCCTCCCCTCCCTCCCCTAGTCTGCTTTTGGAGGGAAGCTGGGGGGCGATGACAGTAAGAGCAAATGGAGAGTCATGGGGACAGTAAGCTGCTGAGATGTAAAATCTGAGTGCTGAAGCAGTTCATGTGTCCCAGCTTGCGTGGTCAGAGCTCTCCAGGGAGAGGCTCTTGGTCTTGTGAGGAGAGATGGGGCTGGGAGGACTGCTCAGGTTGGAGCTGTTAGAAGCTGTCGAATGCCTTGGAGAGTCAGAGTCCTGCAGCCCAAAAAATGCAAGAGAACATATCAGTGAGCGGGAGCAGAAGAGGAAGGCCTGGGTGGGAATAAGGGGAAAGGGACACCGAGGACAAGAACTGTCTGGAACCAAGTGACTGCCCTGTCCCGACACCCCACGCCTTAACACACGAGGGAGTGATACCAACTGCTCTAACTT
This sequence comes from Podarcis pityusensis, assembly GCF_964106645.2. Classification (NCBI taxonomy): domain Eukaryota; kingdom Metazoa; phylum Chordata; class Lepidosauria; order Squamata; family Lacertidae; genus Podarcis; species Podarcis pityusensis. Next base: position 91,391,082 of record NC_138026.1, on the reverse strand, counting down.
CTCAAGAGGATGCATCTCATATTGCCTCCCAAGTACAGTGGCTGGGAGGGAACAAAACACCAGAAGTTATTTTCTTGAAGTGCACCTCTGAGGGCAGAGCTGGCCGGTGTCCACTTGGGGTTGGTAGGGCATACGGGAGAGAGACCAACAGTAGGTGCAGCCAGACTCCAGTTTTGTCCCCATCCTCCCTTGTGGAGTTGTACAAGGAGGAGGAAAGTTAGTAGGCAGTGCCACCACCTGGACTGCTTGTAAGAAAGAAGGCAGGGAAGTGTGGGCTAGCTGAGATTGAGATTGGTGGGGCAGCACCCCATCTGCTCAAATGAACTGGCCTCCATTGATTCAGGGCTGATTCACATTTTGCCTCCATGCAAGCAATGCTCCCAAAGATGCATAAGAATATTTGCACATAGATCATTAGCACAATACCAGACAGACACCTGCCAGATATTAATGCAAATGTTGGATGAACTTGGAAAGGTGATTAATATTTTTGTTGCTTCTAATTGGTTTAAATGTTTTCCCCCTTCCGTTTGTTTTCTTTCTCTTGTTTCATGACTTGCAGGAGATTTGGCAGCGGTTTTGTACAAAGGGTATCACTCTGTGTTATTTGTTCTGACATGAACAACTCATATGGATTACTGTAGATCTTTTGCAAAACATGCTGCAAAAAATACCTTAATGAAAACATCGCTTTCATTGTGCAAACTGCCGCCAAGGACAGCAGTGTCTGTCACAATCAAAGCAGCCACTGCTGAGGAGTGGCTGTATTCACAGGAAGCTTGATTCATAGAGAACTCTGCTGTGTGAATGCATCCTTGACTGCATCAACTGACCTTAAGGATAACAAAGCTGCTTGTGGACTGGGCAGGACAGTGCCAGTATTCCTCCTTCGGCAACCAGCTGCCTTTATGGCCAGTTACTTCCTGCCCCTGTCAAATTCTACAAACTAATGTGAACCAACATTCAGTAAAAATTCAGAATATAGATTTCCTTATTGCAAAACTAGTATAATAGAATATGGACAAAAGTCAAATTGATTTCAGTGGGAAAGTGAAGCACATGTTAAAATATTTCCAGTGAAATCAGTGAGACAAAAAACTTAATTTTGCCTAGATTCATGCCCTGCTTGGTTACTTATTAGAGGCAGTAGTAAGTCTCTTTGATGCACCACTAGCACTTCTTGTGCCAAAGGAAGAAAAATCTACAAGTGCTGCTAAAAAGTTTATTATCTAAATCCACAGTGTTTCAAGTCATACAGACTCCTGCCTTGGGGATTTCTATCATATTTTAAATAGGAAAATACTTTTTCCTTCAGTAAAACCTGTGGTTATTCTTCCTGGGGTCACTGTCCTGTGCAACACTTCTCTATCCTTTTGTTTGAGCACAGCAGAGTAAAGAACTTGGGCTCTGTGGAGAGGCTTCCCTTGCCACCCCACCCCTCCCATGTTATACCCACCTCTCGCTCATAGTCCCTCGCTGGTGCATCACTGCCTTGGTCCAAACCGCCAGAGGACAAGGAGCCATCCGAAGGGGATGCCATTGGCTGACGCTTTGCTCCATAGCTACCTCCAGAGAATTCCCTCCGCAAAGCACTGCCATTTTGTGCAGATGATCCTAGGAAAGTACCCAGGGATTTAGCTACATAACAAATATGAAGGCATTATAGCTGTACGCTCTAGTAATTGTTTTCCTGAAGCTAATTTTTGTTGAACTGCCTTCTTCCGTTTCCCAGCTGCATCCTCTGTAAATTATTTAACAATTATTCATTGAAACACCCCCCCCCCCCAGCACCAATCTGGTTTTACACTGGGCCAAACCACCAATTATACTAAATGTGTAATTTGACTTCACAGTCTCTTGGTTGCTATTGTTTTAGTAGTGTTTTATTTGTATTTCTTCAAATTAATTCCCACCAAGGATCTCAACATAATAGGCGTTTTGCATCTTTAACAAACTTCATTTCTGCAAATAAGAATTTCCTCTCATTTCCTTCCTACATACTATGTAACAAATAAAAACGTTTCTATTTACTTGGGTATTCAGTGGTCTTCAGTTACTTTTATTTTACTGCTACTCTTGTTATATTGCTGGAATGTCAGTTTTTAATGAGGGTCTTATCGGCTGTGTTCTGCTAGATGTTAATATTGTTTTATGAGAAAAAACCAGTTGTAAGGTGCCTTGAAGTCTATGATTGGAAGGCAGGAGTCAAAGTATTTGAAACAAACAATATTCCCAATTTTTTTTCTTCTCGTATTGGACATGTGCCAGATCTGTGTTGGTGTGGGGTACCTTACCAACACAAGCAGGGGACCATGCCAGCACCGGAGAGTTTCAAAAGTCACTTGTGACACCATGTTTCTTTGCCCCCCCCCCAGTCCAGTCACTTGTATATATGTGGACGGACTCTGCATTATATGTCGGAGATAAGGTGCAGCAACTTACTTGCCGCCAAACCACTGCTAGCACTCATGGAGCGTCCGGGTTCAGTGCGAGATTTTGTGATTGATGGAATACTGACAGAACCGCTAAACATGGTCCGACTTTCCTGAGGTCGAAGGTTCTGCAAAGAGAAACAGGAAAGAGGCAAAATCATTTACAGTGGAATTACCAAGGTTATCAAACTACAGTCCAAGCAAATGGTCAAACAATGCCTTGGTCTCCAGGTTATCTAGGTGGCAAGTAGGCAAGACTGCAGAGGTTACTTTCTATAAATAAGCACTGTGGATGGAACCACACAGAATGCCATCAGCAGCAACTGCAAAATGCTAATTTGTATGTGGCAGTAAGTAGCCAAATATGCAAGGTTTTCTCCTAAATTCTGATATTTTCTTAGGCATTTGAAACCTATCACACACCCTAGTGTAATGTCTTCAATGTTAAAAGTCCGCATGGACGCAGACAGCTAAGCAATGTAGCCAGAGACTAGATGCTATATAGCACCTGCTCCAATTATTTACTATCAACATGGATTTTTGCATCTCCCAGTTCTCCCGCTCTCTTTACTACATGTCAAGATTCTTTCACTTTCAAGGACTTTTCTGAAACACATTGGGTAGAAAAAGAATAGGCACTGAATTTATTCCCAGGACCACCCTTTCTGAGGGTTGGAATGATTCATTTTTTAAAAAAAGATATTTATTAAGATTTTCAAAATATTACAAAAGAAAAAAAAGAAAAAAGAAAAATACAAAATAAAAATAGTTAAAAACAATTCAGTCTTTCAATCACTTATCTTTCATTTGCTTATTTCCCGGACCTCCTCACACCTCCCTTTTCTGTATTCCAATTCAGTTTGTTAGTTCAGCAAATCCCTCCCCTCTTTGTTTATCCTAATCTTCAATCTTAAAGTATTGTAATATTAGATTTTTACCTATTAATAGTCCATTTTTTCATATTCCCTTATAACATTACAGCTAGAAACCACTTAGTTTCTATCCAACATCATTCTAACATTCATTAATTTTACAATATTTCTGTAAATAGTCTTTAAACTTTTTCCAATCTTCTTCCACCGACTCTTCTCCCTGGTCTCGGATTCTGCCAGTCATTTCTGCCAGTTCCATATAGTCCATATAGAGCCAGTATGGTGTAGTGGTTAAGAGCGGTAGTCTTGTAATCTGGGGAACCGGGTGTGAGTCTCCGCTCCTCCACATGCAGCTGCTGGGTGACCTTGGGCTAGTCACACTTCTTTGAAGTCTCTCAGCCCCACTCACCTCACAGAGTGTTTGTTGTGGGGGAGGAAGGGAAAGGAGAATGTTAGCCGCTTTGAGACTCCTTAAAGGGAGTGAAAGGCGGGATATCAAATCCAAACTCTTCTTCTTCTTCTCCATCACCTTCATCTGCCATTCTTCCAAGGTGGGTAGATCTTGTGTCTTCCAATACTTTGCAATAAGTATTCTTGCTGCTGTTGTGGCATACATAAAGAAAGTCCTGTCCTTCTTTGGCACCAATTGGCCGACTATGCCCAACAGGAAGGCCTCTGGTTTCTTTAGAAAGGTATATTTAAATACCTTTTTCAATTCATTATAGATCATCTCCCAGAAAGCCTTGATCTTTGGGCACGTCCACCAAAGGTGAAAGAATGTACCTTCGTTTTCCTTACATTTCCAACATTTATTATCGGGCAAATAATAGATTTTTGCAAGCTTGACTGGTGTCATGTACCACCTGTATATCATTTTCATAATATTCTCTCTTAGGGCATTACATGCCGTAAATTTCATACCTGTGGTCCACAACTGTTCCCAGTCAGCAAACATAAGGTTATGTCCAACATCTTGTGCCCATTTAATCATAGCAAATTTCACCGTTTCATCCTGAGTATTCCATTTCAACAGCAAGTTATACATCTTTGACAAAATCTTAGTTTTGGGTTCTAACAGTTCTGTTTCTAATTTTGATTTTTCCACCTGGAAGCCAATTTTCTTGTCTAAATTGTATGCCTCCATTATCTGATAATAATGAAGCCAGTCTCGCACTTTGTCTTTTAATTTCTCAAAACTCTGCAATTTCAATTTGTCTCCTTCTGGTTCCAAAATTTCCCAATATTTCGGCCATTTGGCCTCCATATTGAGCTTTTTCTGAGCCTTTGCTTCCATCGGTGACAACCACCTTGGGGTTTTATTTTCAAGTAAGTCCTTATATCTTATCCAGACATTTAACAATGCTTTCCTAACAATATGGTTTTTAAATGCTTTATGTGCTTTAACCTTGTCATACCACAAATATGCATGCCACCCAAAAACATTATTGAAACCTTCTAAATCCAAAATGTCTGTGTTCTCAAGAAGCAACCATTCTTTCTACCAGCAGAATGCTGCTGATTCATAATAAAGTTTAAGGTCTGGCAGGGCAAATCCACCTCTATCCTTTACATCGGTTAATATTTTAAATTTTATTCTGGGCTTCTTGCCCTGCCAGACAAATCTAGAAATGTCTCTCTGCCACTTCTTGAAACAGTCCACTTTGTCCAAGATTTGCAATGATTGAAACAAAAATAACATTCTTGGCAATACATTCATCTTTATAACAGCAATTCGACCTAACAAGGAAAGCTTCAAGTTTGACCATATCTCTAGGTCCTTTTTCACTTCTGACCAACATTTCTCATAATTGTCTTTAAATAGGTTTAAGTTCTTAGCAGTCATATAAACCCCCAGGTATTTTACTTTCTTAACCAATGTTAAACCTGTCTCCTTCTGAAACCTCTCTTTCTCAATCGATGTTAAATTTTTCTCAAGCACCTTAGTTTTTAACTTGTTCAACTTAAATCCTGCCACATGACCAAATTCCTGAATCAATTCTAATACTCTTTTAGTACTAGATTCTGGTTCCTGTAACGTCAATACTAAATCATCTGCAAAAGCTTTCAATTTGTACTGTTTGGCTCCGACCTGTATACCTTTGATCAGATGGTCCCTTCTGATCATATTTAGCAGAACCTCCAGGACCGAAATAAAAAGCAATGGGGAAACTGGGCAGCCTTGTCGTGTCCCTTTCTCTATCTTAAATTCCTCTGTCACCACATTGTTAACTATTAGTTTAGCCTTTTGTTCTGAATAAATTGCACTTATACCATTTTCAAACCCTTGACCAACCCCCATCCCCTGAAGATTTTTCTTCATGAAACTCCAAGAAATATTGTCAAAGGCTTTCTCCGCATCTACAAAAATTAAAACTGCTTTAGTATTAATATTCACTTGCAACATCTCCAAAATGTTGATTATATTCCTCGTGTTATCAGACAAGTGTCTACCCGGGAGAAAGCCAGCTTGGTCTTTATGTATCTCCTCCACTAATACTTTTTTTAACCTTTTAGCCAAAATATCTGCAAAATTTTTATAATCCACATTAAGCAGGGATATGGGGCGGTAGTTCTTAAGTTGTGTCTTTTCAGACTCATTTTTCGGTATTAGTGTAATATAAGCTTCCTTCCACGACTCTGACGCTTTTTTCCCCTCCAAAATTTCATTACAAACCTCCGTTAGTGGTTGAATTATCCAATCCTTCAAGGATCTATAATATTTTGAGGTTAAGCCATCTGGCCCTGGAGATTTGCCCAACTGCATGTTCTGGATGGCAACTTCCACCTCGTGTTCTGTTATTTTGTAGTTCAACATTAACTTATTTTCTTGAGAGATTATTTGAAGTCCATTTGTTTTTAAAAATTGGTCTAAATCAACCTCTTTCTGTGGCCCTTGTGTATATAACTGTTTAAAGTATCTCTGGAAGCATTTTCTAATTTCCACTGGATTCTGGATGTTCTTTCCTTCCACTTCCAAGTTGGTAATGGTGTTAAGTTTTTGTCTTTTTTTCATTTGCCAAGCTAACAGTTTTTCACATTTATTGGCCGATTCAAATGTCCTTTGTCTCATCTGTTTAATTTTCCATTCTATTTCCTGTTTCATCATCTTCATATATTGAACTTGGTATAACTTTATTTCTCTCAGAATCTCTTGTGACTTTGGTTTCGCTCTCAGTTTCTTCTCACCCTCTTTTATTTTTTCCAAAATTTTATCTTTTTTCTCATTTTGAGTTCTCTTCTTTATTACGTTCTGTTGAACTAGAAACCCCCTCATAACTGCTTTGCTTGCGTCCCAGATTACTCTTTTTTCGATGGTAGTGTTCATATTTATCTCAAAATAGTCTCTCAAGGTTTTTTGGGCCTTCTTGGTAACTTCTTGATCTCTAAACAAGGTGTCATTCATCCTCCATCTGAAGGAACCGGTAGGTATTAATTTCATCTCCATTTTCACAGCATTATGGTCAGAGCAAGTTTTAGGGCAAATTTCCACTTTTCGAGTCCTCTAGTTTTCCAAATTTGGTCAATTCTTGTCCATGTCATTTTGGCTTCAGAGAAGAAGGTTCCCTCTCTGCCCAAGGGATTCTTTATTCTCCAAATGTCAATCAAGTCCATATTGTCAGTCATCTCAAAAAAGGTTTTTGGTAGTCTGCCATCTTTAGTAACTACCTGTCTCTGTGACTTATCCATGTTTGTAGATACCACTCCATTCATATCTCCCATCATGATAATGTCTCATGCAACTTCTTAAAAAATTCAGATTTCCCCTCATTTGGTGCATATACTCCTACTATCAAAAATTTTTCTCCTTGTGTTTGGATTTCAATTGCCACATATCTTCCTTGGTCATCTTTAAAAATAAATTTCGGTGATAGGCTCTCTTTCACGTAAATTACTACTCCTCTCTTTTTAACCTTGTCCGATGAAATAAACTCTTGGCCCAATCTTTTATTAATCAATACTTTCCTATGAAGCCTTATCACATGTGTTTCCTGCAAGCAAATCAAGTCCAATTGTTCCTTTTTCAATAAATGAAAGACTTTTTTCCTTTTCTCCGGGGAGTTAAATCCATGAATATTCCAACTTAATAGTTGCAGGGACATGGTGTATTTATTTTGCTTTTCCTCCAACTGCGCCAAGTAATTGTTCTTGTTCTGTCGGTGGTATCACCTTCTCCAGCTTGTCCAATCCCAAAGGTAGTGGTACTATGTCTTGTATTCCTGGTTTTAAGGCTCTTGGCTCTTCTTCAGCTTCTTTTCGCAGGTCTTCTCCGTGTTCTTTCAGAAATTTTTCTTTATCTTCCACTGATCTTATTTTAAACTTTTTCCCTTTAAAGGTAAAAGATAGGCCTTGGGGGAATTCCCACCTAAAAATGGTTCTGTTTCCTCTTAACAGGGCCACTAGATCTCCGTAGTTGGACCTGAGATCCAAAAGATGTTTAGGGATGTCCTTAAAGATCTCCACTCTTGATTCACCTATTTCCAAGGTCTTCTGGAAGTGCAGATTTAATATCCTGTCTCTCTCCTCTCTTGATCGGAGGGTAATCAAACAGTCTCTCACCCTGTCCTTTCTCCCCCCTCTTCCAAGTCTAAAAGCACTTACTATCTTAAAATCTAACTTGTCTGAGTCTAGGTTCCAAAAGTCTGCAAATTCCTGCGTAAGAAAGTCAATCAAACTATCTTTCTCAAGTTCAGGTACAGCCCTGATCCTTAGATTTATCTGTTTTTCTTTTAATTCAATCATAGACAGCAATGACTTGTGGTCCTCAAGCTGCCTACATATCGGTGGTATCTTTTCCTCTACAGCCAATGCTTTTTCCTTTGCTTCTTCAGCTGTTTTTCGATTCAAAGTAGATTCCTGCAGCAGTTTCTCAATAGATTCTGTATTTGAGTTCACCTTCTGCCCCAAGTTATTGATGCTTGACGTGTTTTGATAAATTTTAGTTGTCGCTTCAGCAACTTGTTTGCTTAATTTTTCCAAAGATTCAAAAATTTTATCTAGTGCTGAAGCTAAACCCCCTTCAGATGCCATTCCTTTAGGCGCCACCTGAGCTGGATCTTCCCCTGGTGGGGCAGGGAGGCCGGATGCTGACGGCCTACGCTGCTGCAGTCTAATTTTACCCGATCTTGTTGTTTTTTCCTGAGTCAAGTCTGCCATAACACTTTATCCAAGGATCAAGGTCAATCCCACGGTTACTTGTTTTGTAGTGGAAAATTCCCCTTGGCCAGTTTGGAGTGGAAAATTCCCTCGCCAATTGTAGCAATTTCAAAGTTCCTCTAGGGGGACACAGTGGCAGTCCAGACTTGTAACAATAAAGTAACTTTTCCAGCTTTCAGAAATCCCCCCTTTAACCAAGAAAAGCAACAATTTCAGGTCCGGAGAGACCCTTCAGAATCAAAGTATCTCTCTTACAGAGTTAGCTGTCAAAAAGTTGCACTGTCCTTTAACTGCGCGATTCACGATACGGCAGTTCCATTGTCCCTTGACAGTCCGTTCCCAGGCATTAAGTGATGGTCTTTGTTCCCTTTCTCTCTTCTTTTTTTGCAGGCAAAAGATACTTCCCCTTCTCCCTCCCTTCTCCCGCACCTCAGGGAGGGAGTTCTCTTTTAATTGATGTTAAGATTTGAGTCTTTTTCAACATGATTTTCAGGGTCTTAGCTTAGACAGTCTTCACGTTGATCTATTTACAGAAAACGGAAGGCGGACTTCCTGTTTACGCCTTCCCGCTTCAGTGCCAAATTAGTCCTTTTTTCCTTAAATTTCCCAATCTTCAAACTTAACCTACTCACGGGTAGTTGTTTATTAGCCGAATTGTCACAGGAAAAAGGTCAGCGCTCTCCGGCAACAGCTGCGCGGCTTCACTCCACGGAAGAAGCAGTTGACTCTCAGCACCGCGCCAGACTCCCCGTTTCGCTCCGGAACTCTTTACAGGGTTCCCTCGCAGATTGGGGGGGGCGCTAAGGGTGCCCGCCGAGTCCCACGGTCACAGGCTTCACCCGCCTGTGGTTTTCGAAGGGGTCCCTGCTTCGCCGTAGCGGCAAGACTCGATTTCCGCGGAGCTACTCCCTCAAGACTAGAGGGAATCCGCCATTGCCGATGGCGCCGCCTCCGGAAGTCTGAGGGTTGGAATGATTCAGACACTAACAATCCCTACAAGGTTAGATTACTGCAATATGCTACCTCTGAAGAAGGCTGCCTCTGAAGATGGCTCAGAAACTTCAGCTGATGCAGAATTTGGTGGCCAGATTGCTCACTGGTGCATGATAGTTTGATCCTATTACACCATTCCTGGCCCGACTCCGGTGGGTTCTAATTAGCTTCCCAGTTCAAAGTGCCTTAAATGGCTCAGGACTGCAATACCTCAAGGATTGCCTCTCCCCATATGAACTGACCTGGACCCTGTGAGCATCATCTGAGGCTCTTCTTTATGTGCTACCGCCTCAAGAGGTCAGGAGGGTGGCAACACAAGAACGGGCCTTTTCTGCAGTGGTTCCTCTTTTGTGGAATGCTCTCCCTAGGGAGGCTCACCTGGCGCCCGGTTTGTTTCATTTCCCCCTTGTTTTTATTATGTATTTTGTGGTTTTATTCTGTATTTTTATGCTGTGAACTGCTCTGAGATATTTGATGAAGGGCTGTATACAAATTTAATAAATAAAAATAATAATTTTTACACGGGTCTTTAAGTATACACTTGTTATCTGCTGCTTATTTCAATACCTCCTGATTATTTCAATTATATTGTGTTTTATTATTGCACTGATTGGCTTATTGCTTTGTGTACTTGTAAACATATAAACCCTGTGTACAGTTAAGTGACAATACTTAAAAATCCAATTTAAAGGTTACTGTGAGTTTCAAGTTACACGACTGCCACAGTGAAGCTATTTTTTTGAGAGGCAGGATAAAAATATATTAAATAAATAAAATAAAAATAAAAATAATTTTTCAGGAATTATATTTCATTGCATTTTTGTTTTGTTTTTCAACACATCAGTAATAAGCACATCTAAAATTAGTACTCTGCATGCATTCAAATTTCAGGAATGCACTCTTATAATTCATTAAACTCCTTTGGGCTTATTGCTTGGTTGGTCTTTAACAGATAGCCACAGCTTATTTGATTATATTATTATTTACTTGATTATATTCAACTATCCCCTGTACAAAATTGGAATAAATGGCATATTTTAAGGATGTATGAAATAAAAGGTTTTTTCTGAGTTTGAGTCGGTGATATAGCATTCTGTTGTTGTTGTTGTTGTTGTTGCATGTAACACATGATTCTATAATGCATGCTTCTACCATTAATCTATCGCTTTTCTGTTTTTCTGTTTATGCAATGCACCAGTTAGCATCTGACAGGCATAAAGAGCTAAGTAATCTTAATTATTGTTTTCTGCTTCTCTCATTGAACAGTTTGTTTGCCACCTCTGCACTGTATGTTTATGATCCCACTTCTCAATTAAAAGATTAAAGGTCAGTTCCTTGCTTCCCCCAAGTCACATTAGCAATGTGATCAACAACTCTGGGTATCCTCCTGGTAGGAGAAAACAAAATATGGTTACAGGATGAAGTTGACTGCTAGAAAGCTTTCTAGTGATTCACTAGCCACCCAAGCTATCCAGTAAGCAGTGAATCTGATACAGGCTGCAACAATATTCAGTCACAGAAGCTGCAACACTGGCTACACAAAACAAATACTAATGGAATGAAAATAGGTACTGATCAGGACACATGAAATTCAGCATCCTGATGTCCACCTGTTGCTTAGATACTTCCTAACTGTGTCTCTCATTTTTCCAAAGCTGAGTGCAGAAGAGAGACTGAAAATGTCAATCTTTCATGTCAGAAAACAGGAAACTGACAGTTTAGTCAACAGATAACAAACACACTTATTTGGAAAGCACACTGACTTAAAAGTCAAGTAACAGAATCCAGGACAGGGATATAGAATGTACTGAGAGCTGGTTCAGTTTCTTCTAATGGCTCCTACTGAATTATATGGGCAACATAACAATTTGGGATATTACAAGGAGGAATGATTTTAGACTTTATTAATATGAACTCTGGAGGATGAGGGGAAGAGTCAATGTGCACTGATATGCAGAGTAAAAGAAGAAGCTTGCAAGCCCATCCCCTTCACTCAGAACGCTGGGCATTTATGATGGTGATGATGATGATGATGATGACAACAACCATTTTTTACTTATACATTGCGCATCTGACTGGGTTGCCCAAACCACTCTGTGTGGCTTCCAACAAAAGTACAGAGGGAATGGGGAGTGGGGGGAGAGAAAACCCACCAAGCATTAAAAGTGTCCCAAAAGAGGGCTGCCTCCAAATGTCTATGTTGTTTAACTCTGACATCTGATGGGCAGGTGTTCCATAGGGTGCATGCAACTACCATGAAGACCTTCTTCTGCCTGGTTCCCTGTAACCTCATTTCTTGCAATGAGGGAATCACCAGAAGGCCCTTGGAGCTGGACCTCAGTGTCTAGGCTGAGTGATGGAGGTGGAGATGCTCCTTCAGGTATACTGGGCCGAGGTCATTTAGGGCTTTAAAGGTCAGCACCAATATTTTGAATTGTGCTTGGAAACGTACTGGGAGCCAATGTAGATCTTTTCGGATTGGTGTTATATGGTCACGGCGGGCATTCCCAGTCTGGCAGCCACATTCTGGATTAATTGTAGTTTCCGAGTCACCTTCAAAAGTAGCCCCACATAGAGTGCATTGTAGTAGTCCAAGTGGAAAATAAGCAGAGCATGTGCCACTCTGGCGAGACAGTCTGTGGGCAGGTAGGGTCTCAGCTGGCGTACTAGATGGAGTTGGTAGACAGCCATCCTGGACACAGAGGTGACTTGCACCTCTATGGACAGCTGTGGGCCAAAGTGACCCCCAGGCTATGAACCTGGTTTAAGGGCTGAGTAACCCTATTTGGGGAAGTAGATCTAATGATCACAATCAATTTTAAAATAAGGTGGAGGCAACTAACACAGCTGCAGGTATATGAGAAAGATACACTTGTTTTATTTGATTAAAAGGCAGAGTCCATCTAATTCTTAGGTGCTCTTTACCTCAAAGCAAATGCCTCACTGCTCTTTTCCTAAACATTTGTACAACTCACTGCTAAGATCAGAGAACTGAGAAAGAGAAGCTTTTCACGTCATGCACAAAAAGAAAATCCATGGTTGCTCAAAACAAGTTAGGAAATGGTAGTGAAGCTTAACCCTATAGCATCTCCTTTAAAATACCGATGTTATTTTTTTAACAGACCAAAGAGGTAAACAAACGAATCTTCAGAGCAAATACATCTCAATGGAAAAAATACATTTTTTATTTATAATAACAATTTATAGATCCTGCATTTCTGTCAGCAGGACTGAAATGTTATTCTTTTGAAAGGTAGAAAATATAAAATTGATTGCAGCTCACTGCGTAGAAATTTTAACTTCAGAAAAGAGAAGCAATTTACTTAACAGCCACCAAATGTAAGATGCTTTCTTGGAAAATATAGTTGGGTCATTCAGTGGGGGTCATTCAGTTCAGTAAACAATCTTGTTGGCAGGTGAATTAGATGAGCTACATGCGAAAGGACACAAATGGTAACAAACCTGAAGCTCACCCACTTGCTCAGCCTTATTGTTCTGTTCGGGATTGGAGAGATTTGTGAGACACCTCCCTTTAGACCAGGATTGTTAGGCCACAAATAAAAAAAACATTTTTAGGAAGTACTTGACAGAACAAGAGCCTACTTCTTCTACAGACCTAACTAGAAATAAGAAGAGGCACAGCCTCCTGCTCACTTAAATGGCGCCCCCATTTCTCCAGTCCTGCTTTATCAGGACCTCCCTTCCCTTCCCAAATCCACAAGGCGCAGGAGTTCTCTGTCCTCTCAATCCCAGCTCAAATTCCATCTCCCAGTTAAGTCTCTGCCTTAAGCTCTTTGCCTTCACCTAACATTTCAAGAAAAAGACTAAGATTTCAAGAAAAAAGAAGATATGTAAGACTGCGTCTGCACATATATATGCCTCCATCTCTCCTTTCTTCCCTCTGCTGCCTCCGCAAAGTTGGAATGTAGACTGCAAACTCCTCAAGGCAGGGCACAGGGTTTTCTTTTTGTTATAGGACCCTGTACAGCAGCATGTATGTACATGGGCAGTGTGGCAGAAGTCATGTAAATCAGATCAGATTGATGTTTCTATAAGTGGACAGAATTCTATTACCATACTGAAATGCAGAATTCCAACACTATACGCAAAGTTATCTCTAATACATAGGCCTCATTCTGTCATTTGGCAAGCAGCCAAATTTCCATCCAACTGTTTAAGTCTTGTCTGTTGCAAAGAAAAGCCACAGGTGTAAGTCTTTGGATACAGCAACAAGCTTTCCATAATTATCACATAAATCCTGTTGAGATGCACCACTGGGCTTCCTTCAAGTCCCCTATGAATCTATTAATCTCAGTGGACAAGGGGACTGTGGGGAGGCATGCGCAATGTACCGAACATGTTTTAGGATGCCAGTCTCCTCACTGTGGGTCCTTTGAACTGGGAAACTCATGTGAAATTCTCTGGAGAATTTTAGTGGGATTGCAAAAGTTGTTTTGAATACTTAGTAATTTTGGGAAAAGGTCAAGGACTTCTACTTTGGTAGTTGCCCAAGTTCACACCCCTCATTTGGGGGTTACAGAGAAATGTAACTGAAGGGAAGCAAAAGGAAAAAAAGAAAGATCCAGACACAAATGAAGCCAACTGCAAAGCTGAAATCTTGCCAGATATTAGCCAGGCCAAAAAAGAAGGAACACCACACAGTGTTAGTAGCAGGAACACCTGGCTGAACAATTCATACCCTTATATTCATAAAGGCTGGTGTACGAGGGACAGAGCGTAGAGGTGGGGAATATGCACGGTTTATGGAATCACGGGAGAGGAAATTTTCAGCTGAGTTAACAGTCATGTGATAGATGTGCTCGAAGTTGCTTGGAGAAGAGATGAGATGGGAGTGGTGATGAGAGGGTGGATAAGGGGAGCTTGGCTATCAAAGACAAGAGAGATACAGAGAGCGAGACAGAGAGAGATAGAGAGACAGAGAAGGAGACAGAGAAAGAGAAAGAGAGATAATGAGGGAGGATATCTGTGATCTTAGGAATACAAATCATGGAGCATATGCTCATTAAAAATGAGGCTTGTAAATCAACAGACATATTTATCATCTGCATACTGCCTGACCCATTTCCAGAGACTGCTTTTGTACATACACAACCACAACCACCATCGTATTTTAGAATATCGCTCTCCAAAGTACTCATTACTATCTTGAAGAGAGTGAGCAGTGGCATGTGAACTGCAGTCTAGCATATGCCCTTCTCCTGCCTTCAGACATTGACATGTACTACAAACATCACAGTTAATTCTTCCCTCCTGGCTCACCTTTGATCAAATCCTGTCCCCTCCTTCCCCCTACCACCTGTGCTACTCAGAGTAGAGCTTCACTGGAAACTCACCTGCTCACAGCTTGCTTGAATTAGCAAATGGACTGAAAAAGGCATGATGTGTTACTAGGGACTTCTATGATGGCAGCACACCTTGGGTAGTACAGGTAGGTCAGGCTGCAGAGGCTTTACTTTCACAGTCCCATCAGACACACACAAGTGGGCTTAACGTACATGGTATACAAAGGACCAGACATTCTCACACAGCCAATTCAATCCCATGAGAATATGTGATGTACATATTCTACTGTACAATGGAAAAAAATGTGTGCTATCTAAGTCATACTCAGAACAGACCCTTTTTAAACCTACAGATTTAAGTTAGTCATGGGTTGGGCCTTGGCCACGTCAAGGACTTCATGTACCTTTTTTGTTGCAGGTTAGATGACAAATTAGTTGTTGTATTATTATCCATTGTGTACACCTCCCAGATTTATGTGGTCTAGTTTTTGAATAACGTTTACATTTATGAATCTATAGCTTTTTCTTTTCCCCCCTTTCCTTTCATTCCCCTTAGTTAACAAAAAGAAAAAGTGTGAACATCACAAAAAGAAAGAAAATAAATCTTTTCCACACAGGTAAACTAAAACCCTGGATAACTGCTGCCAATCTGTGTAAACAATACTGAGCTAGATAGACCAAATGTCCAACTCAGTATAAAGCAGCTCCTGATATTCCTTATGTATTCCTGTATCTATATATAAATGTATTGTAAGCCTTGTAGATTTTTAAAATGTCATTTATTCAATACATAATTTAATAAAAGTTTACCCTGCAAAATCAGCTCCATCTAGTGGTAAAAAGCTAGATGCTTAAGTGTATGGGGTTTTTCTTTTTCTTAAAAAAAGAACAAGACTGCCTTTAAAACTATCTTAGAAATATAAACTTTCATTCATTCGTAACAAAGAAGCGAATGGAACGTAACCCAAAGAGACCCAAGAACTGACACAAAATTAACAGTGAAATACTATACATGTCTACAGAGAAGCAAGTCTGCCTGAACTCAACGTGACTGATGATCATAGGACTAAAACAGTCAGATAAGAGCAATTTTCATTACCACCTCTTGCAAACATACAATGATCTCACATATCTTGATGCAGCTAATCTTCCTAAGAAGCGCCACTTTCAGTAGGCATCCCCACCACTAGGAAACAACAGCCCTGTTTCTGAATGGTGCACTAGAATACATCCCTCACTCAGTGTGCTGGGGACAGCTACAGTATACTAGAATAAAAATATGGCAATATAAAATCCAAGCCTACCTTCCCTAGCATGGTACTCTTCAGACAAAGGAAAAAATATACCTGGTGGCAAAATCCTACTCCCATTTTCTTATTAATAAACGAAACAACTGCAAACATTTGATTGCAAGGAAACACAGTATGGGGAGGAGTTACTAATGTTTTTGGCTCTATCCTCCTTCATGTACCAGTCATCCAAACATCTAGATACTCCGGGGGGGGGGGGGACAACCCTGAATGTACACCCTTGTTTACTAGAGCATTCGCAAAAACATCAGTTTCCCTACATGTACCCTCAAACATAGATCATGTTCTAATTTCAGTGATTTCCATGTAAGAGGAAAATCCTGTAGGAGATTGTGCTGAAGGAACAGCTGTTAATTTTTATACACTTTATTGAAAAACTCTTGCTTCCTACTTGCTGCTACCATGGAGCCCAATTATTCAATTAGAACTGCATACACACAAACAGGAAGATCACCAGAGTTGTATGACCCATCAGGAAGGAAAACAGTGTATCACATTACACTGCCATCATATTTCAGACTCGTTACACACTGGCTTTGTTTTCATGTAATACTAAACCATGGTTTAGTGCTGTGTAGATGAGCCTGAACAAGCCTGAGTAATGAATCGGGCCCACACAATTTCCCCTCCTCTTCCTGTGCATGTGGATGATGACTTCCATGGGGTTTAGTTTCACTTTTACAGAACCTCGGTGTAGCATTTCATTAAAACAAACTCTGGAAAGTTTCATAATAAGTCAACTTCAAATAATGTCTTATCCACATACCACAGGGCTCAGAATCCTTTTCTGGCTGAAGTTGACAGGTGGGCAGGGCCACCCACCAGCCTATCACCTGACATCATAGTGACCTCAGGTGATGCCTCTCTTTGAAGCCCCAATTGTCAGGACTTCAAAGCAAACCATGGGGCTTTCAAACAGCCCTTCTTTAAATATCCTTGGGCAGGGGTGTTTATAAAGGGCTTTCAGACACCCTCCCCCTTCTGTGTGTCCTTCAAGCCACAGAGGCTTGTAGGAAAAGTGGAGGGGGAGGAGATTGGAGGCACGCTCCCATGTACTTGGAGGGCACCTCCACCTTGCTCCTTCATACTTCCAAAGTTTGAATGCCTTGAGCAAGACATGTTCCAGCAGCTGATGCGATGGGAACATACCTTCAAACATCCCCCTCTGTGTGTCTCCTTTAAACTGCACACCTTGCTTGAACAAAGGAACAGCCGAGAGCTTTGGGTCCCCAGTTGTTCCTTTGATGTTCTGCCCTTACACACATAGCATAGGGGTGGCTTCTTAAAAATGGCCTTATGGGCCCAACAGGGAGGCCTGGTGGGCAACATTTGATCTGTGGGCTAGAGGTTCCCACCTCTGATAAAGCACTAAATAGCTTAATTTTGTTGTTGTAAAAATGGAAATATCTGCTGCAGTTGATTAATTTTAAAAACCATTAGCTTCAAACTAATTGATGCACATACCTTGGCTAGTATACAGAAATAGTGTCTTTGCATACTGATAAATCAGGCGCAATGTTTAATTTTTACTGAAGTTTAATAGAAAAAAAAATTGTAGGGACCCAAGGAAGTCAAATAATTTACTAATATGTTCCTACAAGCATTTGAATAGGATCCTCTTTTGCTTGTTTAGTTAGAACAATGGCAAATTTTAAACAGGCAAAATCAGCACAGCAACCCTAATGTTGGGAGAGCTGTCATTTACTATGTTGGCGGGGGATGCTTGAAACCTACAGAATCATGAAAATATGAGGAAGAGGACTCTGTGTCTGGTATATATCATGAGGGAAGACCACACAAAAGGGTAATCCTTTATACAGATAAATCCTGGGCTGTGAATTTTGCTGACTGCACATATGAGAAAATAAACAGTGAACTGTTTCTTAGCACCTGCCGTGATCCTCTCTTCTTTCATGTCCTCTTGTATAGCTCAAATAATTTAGAAAAATATGCGGGAAAAGAAAACAGAATGCTTTTGTATATACAGCAGGGAAGAACAGATAACATGAAGATCTGGAGAAGAAACAAAAAACTGGTGGGACACTTGTGTACCCTGCAGACAGAAGCAAGAACTTGGCCCAGCCTATTATTTTGCTGAATACTGAACTTCAGGGTGACTCACCCTTTTGGGACCCAGGACACATTTAGAAATCTAAGAAACTGTTGTGGTCACATTTCATAGGCAAATACGGTCAATGCTCAGAGCCCACCCCCCACCCCAACAACAGGTAAAACGCCTACACCCGCCAAACAAATACAACACAGACTAAGAAGCAGACCAGCCTTAAAAAAAATTTCCCCAACCAAAGCACCCCCCAAAACAATTAAAAAAATGGGAGGGGCAGGTAGCCTGATTTCTGCATTTAACCAATGGTTGTAACTATTCAAGAACTATTGCGTAAGCTACCACGAGGTTACTGTGTGGAATGACTTCCTTATCTGTAACTTCCTTATCTGGAACTGGTGTGTCTAACAGATGTAGCCATTGACATTTAACTGTTAAACGTTAACCTTTATGGGAAGTAGAATCATAGAATCATAGAGTTGGAAGAGACCACAAGGGCCATCGAGTCCAACCCCCTGCCAAGCAGGAAACACCATCAGAGCACTCCTGACATATGGTTGTCAAGCCTCTGCTTAAAGACCTCCAAAGAAGGAGACTCCACCACACTCCTTGGCAGCAATTTCCACTGTCAAACAGCTCTTACTGTCAGGAAGTTCTTCCTAATGTTTAGGTGGAATCTTCTTTCTTGTAGTTTGGATCCATTGCTCCGTGTCCGCTTCTCTGGAGCAGCAGAAAACAACCTTTCTCCCTCCTCTATGTGACATCCTTTTATATATTTGAACATGGCTATCATATCACCCCTTAACCTCCTCTTCTCCAGGCTAAACATGCCCAGCTCCCTTAGCCGTTCCTCCTAAGGCATCGTTTCCAGGCCTTTGACCATTTTGGTTGCCCTCCTCTGGACACGTTCCAGTTTGTCAGTGTCCTTCTTGAACTGTGGTGCCCAGAACTGGACACAGTACTCCAGGTGAGGTCTGACCAGAGCAGAATACAGTGGCACTATTACTTCCCTTGATCTAGATGCTATACTCCTATTGATGCAGCCCAGAATTGCATTGGCTTTTTTAGCTGCCGCGTCACACTGTTGGCTCATGTCAAGTTTGTGGTCAACCAAGACTCCTAGATCCTTTTCACATGTACTGCTCTCAAGCCAGGTGTCACCCATCTTGTATTTGTGCCTCTCATTTTTTTTGCCCAAGTGCAATACTTTACATTTCTCCCTGTTAAAATTCATCTTGTTTGTTTTTGCCCAGTTCTCTAATCTGTCAAGGTCGTTTTGAAGTGTGATCCTGTCCTCTGGGGTGTTAGCCACCCCTCCCAGTTTGGTGTCATCTGCAAATTTGATCAGGATGCCCTTGTAAACTTGGGCACTGCCAGTGACAGGTTCACCTTGTGGTATCTCTAGTTAAACTTATTTTAGGAAGAGGTCTTTCCAAGCACCTATTGTGTGAGAACCTGGAACGTCACATCTAGGCAGGACAGACGAGTTGGCAAGATGGGAAAAGGACTTAAGGCACCTTCCTATGTTCCTAAGATTTGTATTTCTCTATTTTTATCACTTTCAAGCCCCTGCCCATGAAAGTCACTTCTAACTGTTCAACTCCAATTTATATCACAATTTACTGCCTATATGTTCATTATATCTACTATATAGAACAATAACATCTATGTGTGGACACACTCTCATATACTTACCATAGGTAGATCTTTGAGGATTTGTATACCATCTCCTGGGCCCATGTGTGCTATGTGGTTAAAGTTAGTTGGATTAGAAATTAATTTATTTCTCATTTCTGGATCTCGTAGCATCTCCCTGCAAGAGAGGATAGCCAGGTCAGGTATTTTGTCCATGAGGATATTCGTAAAAATGGTGAAATATATATTTACATACATATTCATATAAGTTACTTTAAAACATAAATAAAAAAAAATATCTGGCCAGGTTTCAAAGGAGGGTAACTTTAACTTCTGGTGTTGATTCTATGCCAGCTCTCAGCCTGATGAAAGGGGAAAGGGTCAGGAAGAACAGAAGTTTGGTTTAAAGCCTTAAAAGCCCATGCCCGTAAAAAGTCCATAGGGCTACTGAGACTCAGAGAGGGAGTTGAGACAACATTCAAGAAAAGGTGCAGTTGCGGGCTCAGTGGTGACCTGGCACTGCAAAGATGGAGGCAGAGGTGAAGGACAGAAGAAAAAAGAAGAAGAAGAAGAAGAATTAGAAGAATATTGCACTACCCTTCATATTTAACTGTCACAATAACTTTAAGAGTTTGTAAAGGAAGGTGCCATTCTAAATGCTTTAAGAGTTCTCTGCATCTTTGAAAAGCAGAAAGCATAAAACTAGCCAATCATACAATAAGTGCTGCTATAATAGCTTTACAGAAAGAAAAGCAGATCTAGCTACCTTTACCAGTGAAAAGTTTGGCAGTTTGAGAAGAAGTTCTGTTCTTTACATATGTCTTTCCTGCAGTTACATGTAAACTTCTATGGATGGAAAGAACACTTGGCCAGAAACACTGAAATATCAGTCCTGTGCTTACTGAAAACATTTTCTTAATATTCAGAAAGGTATGTAGTTTTTTCATATACCCCAAGACACCATTTTCCAAGTTGAGCCATTTGTTACGTAGAAGCCACGCAAGGGGACAATTAAATAAAGAACATCTAAACACTGAGGAATGTTACAGAGTATGGGATGAGCATTGCCAAAAAGTACAACAGCAAGTACTAGACTTTGAAAGTAATACGTATGCATAATTAGTAATGTAATCCTCTTTTGTAAAAATTTTTATTATCAATCTTCATATATACAGTATATCCACACACACGCACACACAAATGTACATATATACAGTACATGGAAGCATGCATTCAGAAAATTACAGTAATTGTTTTGCACAAGGGTTTAATTTTAAATGGACTAAATCTTTTAGATTGGTGTTTATACAAAGTATATACAAAGAGTAAATGTAAGAGAAGAGAGACAAATGTCTGTTCTAACAAAAAAAAAAAATACATTGACAGCAGACAAACAAGTCTTCAGGGCCTACAGGCATGTACAGAAGACAAGTACAGGTTGAATACCGACCTCCTCTGTTGCATCCGCTCCTCCTCAGGCACTCTGAATGAGTAACGGCGTTTATTGTTGATATTTCGGACCATTTGCTTCCGGCTGTTATCGGATGTCTCGGGAACCACCAGCTCATCACCCTCTAGGAATGATGCAAAAAACCCAGCAGGTTCCATATTAAGTTAATTAATAAAATGGTTAAAAGCGTATTAAGCTATGTATTTCCCCTATTCTGGGTTGTTATCTAAACAGAGCCCCTGGGAAATTATATAAACAAACACAAAAATAACGTAGGAAGAAGAAACTGTAAAACACTATTTCTGTGACTGCAATCCAACGCTAATTGTGTATCACATGCAAACATGCTTTTAAAAAGTTCACCCCCCTTTTTAAGTTGGGGAGGGGGCAATTTTGAGACATTAAGTACAAAGGGAGGAGGGTGCTTAACCTGCTTCCTTCCCACTGCTTCTCCAGTCCCAAATTAGCCTTCCTCTGAGATTCAAACATGGGGGCAAGGGAAGCAAAGTGGATTAGGGATGGCAATCTTTTGAGCAGCAGGAGCAAATAAGGAAAGTGTTAAGCTCTTCCCTAGTTCTCAGCTCCCAAGTCACCTCCTTTCAAAGGAAACAAATGTATTGGGGCTTAATTAAACACATTACTGAGTTAACTCTCGAGTCTCAGTGGAATCTGTAGTGCTTATTTCTGAGCAGACAACTATATTTTAAAGCTGCATATATATAATGAATGATGTTTGGTACATGATACAAAGTGGGTACGTGTACAGGGAGAATGATCCAAGAAGTTATGGTAGGATAGAAGGGGAAGAAAAGTTAGTACAGCAGGATGCTTAAGTAAATGCTTCCATTTCCATTTATTTGGGGTAGGTAACCTTACACCTGCACTAATACCTGTGTAGGTGTTTGAGACTATGCTTCAATGATTGGGGGGGGGGAGATTTTGAGATCTGCTTTGAGAAAAACTCACGTAGATAAATGAATTCTAGCACTAAGCAGGAAAAAGGAAAAGATCACTTCATCTAACCCTAATAATTTTGCTGTTGTTTATCCATTTTTTGTAAGATTGACAGAACCAAATTATTTTCAGGTAAATCAAAATTGGCACCAATTAAAAGCTTACCTCTTCACCCAGTTTTGCATGGGACTGATTTAATACTGAATTGCAAACTGGTTGTTGTGAAGCTGTTGTACTATTATATCCTTCTTGCTTTTCAAATAGTTTTCATTTTATTTTTATATAGCTTTATTGTTTTTTCTAACCTGCTCTAGGATTAAATAACTGATCCTAGGTTCTGTAAATAAATAACCTACTTTCTGATACTAGGAACATACACTCAATATTCTATAAGCACTCAATATTCTAAAACATTTATAAAGAAAAATATACTTATTTCTTGTGATAATGTAATCTTTGCACTTCACTCAGGACAGGGAGTAGTAAATATATATGCCAACATAATTTCTAATCTTTTGTTTCCTCTTCTCATTGTTATTTACAGTGCAGATCTTAAATGTCAATGGTGACCATACCGAATGGACTAAGTTTTACCAACCCAAATAAACATATATATTATTACAACTAGTTTTGTGATCAAGGACTGGGTTTTTCAAAAAGTGTAGTTGTGTTTGTGATTTTATTGTATTTATACAGGTGTTATTGTTAACTGCTTCAGGAGTCTTTTTTTTGGCAGAGAATTATTCTGTAAATTTGAGAAAATAGCAATAAAAATTTCCATTTTATTTATGGAAAAATAAGCAGAACCTAAAACATCTACGAATCACAAGTGGTAGGCCAGAATAAAATAACAATAGATTTCCAAGTCAATCATGCTGCTGTACTAGAGCCTCCATAGTCTCCCAGCTATTTAGGGCACACGGTACAATAACTTTTTCATAATTTTGTTCTTAACCCTGAGAGAATGAGTGTCTTTGTCAGATTACAGCTGAAATGGTTGTAAGGCCAACCAAAAATGTCTTATACGAGACTGAATCAACAATGATACACAATATTTAATGGGCTATATCGTGAATGGGGATCCTGTGACCCTCCAGGTGTTGTTGGGCTTTAACTCCCATCAGCATAGCCATTGGTCAGGGATGATGGAAACGGTAGTCCAGCAGTGTCTGAAGAGCCACAGGTTCCACATCCCTGGGTTATATCAATAAGTTAATTTTATTGAGGAATCTTCTTTCACTCACCTGCCATCTTGTTTTTGAAATATATTAACCTCACTGTTTCTAGTCCAAGAACGTTCAGCGATCCTTCTGTGTTCAAAGGACGTACCTGAAAGCACATGAGTTATGAGTAGCTTAGTAAATATTGGCTTTAGTAAAATATTTCTGAAACTCAAAGGCTAATGATGCAGAACAATAATTAACAACAGTCTTAAAAACACACACTCTGAAACTGATTAGTGAATTAGTGTTGAAACCTTTGCCAAAAACCTGGAGTCATTTTACCTAAGATCTGAGATAGTGTATAATTTTTTCATTTTCATTTGTTCATAATATTAAACAGAAGTTCACAAGGTGTTTTTCAATGGAGGAAATGATGCAGTTTGAATTAAAAAAAAAAGAAATTAAAAACACAATGATCAGCTAAAGCCTTACAAGTGATCATGCAATAATTCTCAATATAATAATTTTAAAAATTACTGGTGTATGAGAATTTCAGGGGGAGGAGGAATTGTATTGCATAACAAATGATAAACGCAGATAGGGAATTCTTTTATAAGTTGCATTTGACTGAATATGCTAACAGGTTAAAACACTCGTAACTCTCGTTGGAATCTATCCTATGGAATGGTTTGCTCTTCAGTATCATTTGCTATTTACCTTCTTGAGGGGGATAGTCTGAATCCACTCCATGGAGTTCACATCAAATATATCAACGGCATTTTCACTGTATACTGAGAGGTATGGGGCATTGTAACCTGGGGAGAAATAAAATACAAGTCTGAGTAACAGATTGTGTTGAAGGTTAGAAAAGAGTCACTTCTCAATATACAGACTCTGTAGACAGCTTAACATTGATAATTTCTTTATTATCCTTCTAATGACTGTGTAGAAAATGGTAAGATTTATTTTATTTTTGATTCTGAACAAAAGGATCTTTGATTATTACTGGGAAGCAAGACAATATTTACTAATCACATTCCTTCTGGTTTAATATTCATCTCAATTCCCCAGCTATTGATAGCATTTTGAACCGGTAACTTTGCCTCAGATGGGGAGGACCCACCTTAGTTCTGTGACTGCAAGTTGTTTCAAACTTATTTTATTTTATTTTTTAATTGTTGTAACTCACCCTGGAACCTTAGGTTGAAGAGTAGGTAATTCTAGAAAGCAGGGTCTTGCAACAAATATTACAAGTGTATTTGAAAATCTGGGTCTGTGAATATACTTTCCAGATGTAAAAAATGAACTGTACAGTGTAATGTCGTGGGACCCACAGTTGTTAAGGTTCCCATTAAGCTTGGTATACCACTGGTGAGAAACAGTGTTGCTGGTAGTGGATGCTCTTGCCTAGCAGTAACGTATGCCTAATACCAGGGGGGACTGTTTCATGTGTATGGTGCCATTTGCTTATTACCATTCATATCAAGCAGCTTTAGTCATGACAACTACAAGCCAGTGCTATGAACAGGACTACAGTGGTACCTCGCAAGACGAATGCCTCGCAAGACGGAAAACTCGCAAAACGAAAGGGTTTTTTGTTTTTTGAGCTGCTTCGCAAGACGATTTTCCCTATGGGCTGGCTTCGCAAGACAGAAACGTCTTGCAAGTTTGTTTCCTTTTTCTTAACACCATTAATACAGTTGCGACTTGACTTCGAGGAGCAACTCATAGCACGCGGTGTGGTAGCCTTTTTTGAGGTTTTTGAAGACTTTGGTGATTTTGAAGCTTTTCCAAAACTTTTCCGACACCGTGCTTCGCAAGACGAAAAAAATCGCAAGACGACAAAACTCGCGGAACGAATTAATTTCGGCTTGCGAGGCACCACTGTACTTAGGCTAGATACATAGTTCTAGAAGCAACACACAGCCATATTCTGCCATGAAACTCTTAATCTCAGGGTTGTGGGTTTGAGGCCCACATTGGGCAAAAAATTCCTTCATTGCATGGGGTTGGACTAGATGACCGCCGTGGTCTCTTCCACCTCTACAATGCTAAGATTCAATGATCTGGCCAGGTATGGCACTTGCCTTCCAATGCAGAATCAAAAAACATAATCTGACTCTGGTTTCTGACTCTGGTTTGGAGGACAACTGCTAACCAAGGCCTGCCAAATGAAACACTGTGAGTGGCATTCAACTAAATCTACTTAAAGTGGACCCACAAAAATTATTGCTCCTAACTTAGCCGAGTTTATTAATTTTACTGGATCTACTCTAAGTATAACCAAATTGAATGCAACCCAGAGTTAAACTACAACTAACGATGAACAGAAAATGGGAGAGAGAATTTATAGTGGGAGGGAGAGAATGGTAAGGAAGAATGTGTACATCTGTGTCTTGTTTATGAAAACATTATTTTAAAAAGCTATTTCTTACAAATGTCTTTTGTGCATCACGCCCCCATGTAGCCTGTTGATGATGCCGTCTCACAGAAAAAGAAGGGAGTAACTACCTGAATATTATCCCAATGTTGCATGTGTTCTCTCAAACCAGGAGGAGAAATGAGGCTACTTTGAATTAACATAATGAAAGGAACTTACAGGAAGAGGAAGGAGTTGCAGGCCACATCAGTTCCTGTTGCCTTGATCTTCGACCTTGGCAGTCCACATAAACCCCCACGCTGCTAAAACACAGCAGGTATTCCTTATTCGAGATCTCAACTGCACAGATGGCATCAGTTGGTTGCTGTGCAATGAACGACAGTGTGTGATCATCTGGGTGAAGCAAACTATGTGGGTTTCCTTCTCCATGCAAAGGGTATTTTAAGAATCCTGACTGGTAGCCCACACAGAGCCGCTCACTAAAGATTGCCATCCACTGGACATTCCCAGCCACTTGGATTTCTTTAATCTTTTTGTGACGTGTCTTGCTGTGATTTAGTTCATAGCAGAGGACCTGCCTTTTCATTGCCACACACAGGCAGGTAAGGGCTCCATGGCGCACTTGCCCAGAAACTATTGTCTGGCAACCTTTAGTCTCTGCCAGTTTATAAAAATCAGTCTCTCGTCCATCCAGGGCTGTCATAGGGAATAGCCGTACATGACGGTTTCGTCCTGAGATCACTGCAATTAGCTGCTCATTGGGGATGAGCTCAATCTGATGCACTTTCTTATTGTCACCGACACGAATGATCTCTGCAAAAATTAAACACTTAAGTTAGTACCCATGCAAACAAGCAGTTCTTCCTTTGAAATTTTATCTTATGCTAAAGCCCCAATGCAAACTATTGCTTGTGTTTTTTATTTCTCCCTCTCATTTTGCTGGAACTGTATGAAGACAGACATGGTGTTTTTCTCAAGCCACCATAGTCTCATCTTTCAGCAACCTTTTTCTTACAACTTATTTCTTATGGCTTTAACAATAATTTTCTGCTTCAATCCTTATTGCTGGGATATGTTATGCCTCACTTGCCATAATCAAGACGTAGGGAATCTTTTAAAAAAAAGAAAAGAAAAAGTTGAGAGCCTGCATTCCCTCATGGGTAATCTTGTCACAGGCCAGAACCTATAATGCAGAGAGATGCTAGGGTTCGGAGGACCCATGGGGTGAAGCTTCATCCCTGGCATTTGCGGGTAGCCATGGAGAACATTAATCTTATTTATCCCAATTCAGGAAGTAGTTATTGAGTCTGGGTTCTAGTCCGCCAACACAGCACAGACGGAAAGGCTTTCTTGGTAGGCGGAAAGAACTGAGAACAGTTTGACTTGTCAACTTCATAATCATGAACTAATAAAAGACGGCACTAGAAGGAGCTGACAGAACAAAATGTGCAGTTTATTATTTCAACCCCCGACATTTCAAACATAAGCCATGTTCCCTTACCGTCCTTGGTGACATGAACCACAAATAACCCTTCTTCATTGCCCAGAGCTATTCTTTCGTGATCTGCAGCAGTTAAAAGAAAAGAAGAGGGTGGGTGGGGAGGAAGTCCAATTGGAGGCACATGGCTAATAAGGAAGACAAATGCTAATTAGATAGCAGATCAACAGGCTAATGATTAGAAAAGAATACTTACCATTCACTTCCATATATCATTTTTAAGAATTAAAAACAAAATTTCCCCCAATTTCCTAGTGTAATAAAAACACTGTAAGCACACTTAGAACCCACAGCAGTGCTGCTATAGGGGGTTAGGATTAAGCGCAGGTGTCCCTCTATATAGGGTGGGATCTGTGGCTGTTGAGGTTCCCGCTGGGCCCACTGAAAGAACAGGCAGGTGAGAAACTATTGCTGGTGGCGTGCCATGAAACAGGCAATTTCTTCTGAGGGAGTGGGGATTTATCCATTGGATCCTAAGCCAGACCATTTTCTGGAAAGGAATCTGGTATCTGGCCTACTCTGCTGTACTAGCTGGCATAGCAAAAAAGAAAGGGGTGGGGGGAAAGCACCCACCCAACTTCCATTAAGGTAGAGTCAAGTATTATTGTGGGGTTATCAAGCACATACCTATGATTGCTGCCGCCTGGGTGGTTTTAATGAGGGGCAAGGTGCTGTCATAGGCCTCTTTGGGAACATAGACTGAGCGATCTTTGAGCTTGTTCTTCTTTAAAATCCTGTGCAGTTCATTTAGGACTCCTACCCACTTGCTCTTTTCATTCTCGCTGTCAGCTAGGATCAGGATTGAACACTTGTTACTGCATGCTGATAGCTGGGAAGCTGTAACCTGGAAAAGTTAAAGACGTGTGTGTTTTTGTGCAATGTAAAAGACGGCACACATGAGGTAGGGAGGAAGGAGATAAATATTCAAAATAAACCAATGCAAAGAAAAACAGATGCCTTGACATTTATGATCTGTTGAATACAATCTGTGCCTTGCTTATAGTCGATCAGTTGAGGAACCCAGCATTACAGACACATTTCAAGGTGAACTAGCGAGAGTTAGTGTGGCATTGCATATAGAGTGGTTTGGGAAGTTCAAATCTCTGCTTAAGTAGTGTTGAATCTCACTGGCTGATCCTGGCTCAGCCAGCCTCTCTCAACTTGGCTTATCTCACAGGGTTGTTGCAAGGCAAAAATGGGAAGGGCACAACCATGGATTGGATCCAGATTTTGCCTCCCATGAATGGAAGTGGTCCTGTTTTCTAAGAAAGTCTTCTGTTACAGTGGAGGCATCTTGCTGATGAGACAGGCAATTTTTGTTTCTCTCTCTCTCTCTACCCCCCCCCCCCAGCAGCCCCCTATGCCATCCAAAAATCTGCTTCGTATGGTCTGAATATCCTTTGGAATAGTGTGGAAGGTGGTGCCTGGGGCAGCAGAGGGAAGGTAAAGGCAAGCAAAATTACCTCCCTCATTCTCTTCTATCCGTGAGAACATACTGAGATTCTAGTGGCAAAATTTGCTGGGATAAAAATCTAATTGAAAAAAATTAGCCAATAACTATCAGGCAAAGCTTTCCATTTATTCTAAGTTAAATGTTTGTTCCCTTCAAACTAGCTCAGGGACAGTACCATTTCATAGACCATTACAAATTAGTATGTTGTGACATTTTCATACTTCCTCCTAGTGTCCAGGGTTTGGATGAAAAAGACATGAAGTTTCAAGGAGCACTTGAAACCACAAAGAACGATGCAGGTATTTTTGATAATAAAGGAAATGGAAACAAAAATTAAACAACAGTATTGGCTCCACTGTACTTACAAGCAACAGATTTCAACTTTAACATGTATTACTTACTCTAAAGATACAAGGAATATCTTTTCTATTTGCATGGATGACATCAGAAGCCAAGACAGAACTCACTGAGAATTCTTCATCCCTTTTTGAAAAACAACAATGCAAAAAATGTTTATCAGCAAACTGACGTGCACTTCTTTTATAATTAACTTTTGAACAGTATCTATTCAAATTATAGTGGAAGTGCATATCAACACAAAGTGCTTTTTATCTTAAAAAGGTAACCTCAAGTCATTTAGGAGGAGAATGACCACCAATTTCATTTCTTTTATTTTTATGTTATTTCTGTAGAATATATTCTTTTCGACGCAAACATGTGCTATCCGCTTTTTTTTGGGTAGTCTAACATCATGGCACAATGAAAATATCAGATTCTATCTGTCTGACATTAACCTGGAAGTAACTGCAGGTTTTGTCAATAGTGTCTCTTAGAGTGGCGAAGGGCACTATTTAGTGGGAAGAAACTCCAATGAAAATCCTTGTTCTTACATATTTTTGTATATATATATTTTAAATTTTACATATGGATGTTTTATGATGGCCTATATTCGTAATGCCTAATAAAGGATTGGTGAAGAAGAAGAGTTATTTCTTAGACGTGGAAGCTTCCATAGATTGAATTCTCTACAGTGTGAATTATAATTGACAGCACTTGCAGTCTCTTATATTAAAAAAAAAAAAAAGACACTTCCTACCTCATATCAAGAACCTGACTCACTACCACACTGGGCTGGGATGCTTTTCCTTCTGCAATATCATAAAGGAAGAGCTTGAAGTCACAGACAACAGATAGTGCTCTTTGCCAGCCTTTCTTCACTCCAGCTGGTTTTGGGACCTGTAACAAAATTAATGGTACTGATATTCAAATGTAAAGAAAGAAATGTAAAAATGAATAAATAAATCATTCCATTAATTAGTTATTAGAAATGCCCTGTATATTCTCAATGTATAACCAGCAGGTCATTCAAGAGCATGCCTGCATTGCAAAACCAAACGGGTTTAATTACTGTGGCTTTCTACAAGAAATTCTATGAGGTTGCTGAGAATTCTTTGTTAGAGATCCTTTGCCCTTTCTCAGAACTGCAGCATCTGCAGTTCCTTTGGGAAATACCACGACAGTCAAATCGGAATAGGTTTGTAGTGGATCTGATCTTTGGGGCTGGCATAGATGTGATCATGCTTCCCCCTGTGGAAGTACCATGGTCTGATCACTATGCTCTGAAAGCCAAGATTGACTTCCCGCCCCTCCCCTGCTCGGATGGCGAACCTGTTTGGGCTCGTCCGCGAAAACAGATGGATCCTGATCGATTCCGACAAGCCTTACGGGACCCTGCTCCTCCTGGCGACTCATTAGATGACCTTGTTGAGGACTGGAATAACCGGCTCTTGGCAGCCATTGATGAGATCGCGCCTCTGCGACCCTGTTGAAACCGGGCCCCTTGGTTTACTGAGGAGCTCCGGAAAATGAAGCGGGATCTCAGACGGCTAGAGCGAGTATGGCGATGGACTCGTGACGGAGCCTCAAGAACATCTTATAGGACGCTTATGAAAGCCTATGAGATGGCTATGAAAGCTGCTAAGAAATCTTACTTTGCAGCTTCCATTGCATCCGCTAGCTCTCGCCCGGCATAACTTTTTAGAATAATTAGGTCAATAACGTCCTTAGGAGAACAACCAAATTTAAGCACAAATTTGACCCACAGCTGTGAGGCATTCGCAAGCTTTTTTGCGGAGAAAGTCCTGTTGCTCCGCCGTGACCTCCCTGCCAATTTAGATACAGTGACTGAACTGGAGGTCCCTCAACTGACTTCAGGTCCAGTGTTGGACCATTTCGATCGGATACTCCCTGCTGATATGGATAGATTCCTTCAAGTTGGTAGGCCCACCTCCTGCCTCCGTGCCCATCTTGGCTGATTAGGGAGTGTCCAGATGTTGCGCGGACCCCCCTGGTTGAAATTATCAATTTGTCCCTTGACACGGGGACATTCCCAGGGGAACTGAAGGAAGCAGTAGTGTGTCCACTCTTAAAGAAAACTTCATTAGATCCCTTAGACCTATCCAATTACCGCCCAGTTTCAAATCTTCCATATCTGGGTAAGGTAATTGAGAGAGCGGTTGCTGAACAGCTTGGTAGGTTTCTGGAGGAAACATCGGCTTTAGATCCATTTCAGTCCAGTTTCCGTCCTGGTCTTGGGACCGAGACGGCTCTGGTTGCCCTAACAGATGATCTTCGTAGACAGCTGGATCGAGGCGGGTCAGGACTGCTGATCCTTTTAGATTTGTCAGCAGCCTTTGACATGGTCGATCATGATCTTCTGGACCACCGCCTCGCAGACGTGGGGATACAGGGCATAGCCCATAACTGACTGTGCTCTTTTATCTCTGGTCGGGGACAGAGGGTGGCACTAGGGAGGGAAATGTCGTCGCGCCATTCCTTGGTGTGTGGAGTGCCGCAGGGCGCAATTCTCTCCCCGATGCTTTTTAACATCTTTATGCGCCCCCTTGCCCAGATTATCCGGAGCTTTGGGCTGGGCTGTCACCAATATGCTGATGACACTCAGCTCTATCTGCTGATGGATGGCCACACCGACTCGGCCCCGAACACACTGACCAGATGCTTGGAAGATGTGGCTGGATGGTTTCGTGGGAGCCGATTGAAACTAAATCCTTCGAAGACAGAGGTCCTATGGCTGGGTCGGGATGGCATGGGGATGAGGGACCAACTCCCTTCTCTTGCGGGGGCCCAATTAGTGCCATTGCCTTCCGTTAAGAGTTTGGGTGTAATCCTTGATGCCCCCCTTTCCATGGAGGCGCAAGTTACAGCAACAGCCAAGGCGACATTTTTCCACCTTCGCCGCATCAAGCAGTTGGCCCCTTACCTTTCCCGCCCCGACCTGGCCACAGTGATCCATGCGACGGTCATCTCCAGGCTTGACTACTGTACTTCGCTCTACGCGGGGCTGCTCTTGAAGCTGACCCAGAAACTCCAGAGGGTGCAGAATGCTGCAGCGAGGCTCCTCACAGGGTCTCTGCCATGGGAGCATATTCACCCAGTGCTTTTCAAACTGCACTGGCTCCCAGTCGAGTACAGGGTCAGATTTAAGGTGCTGCTTTTGACCTTTAAAGCCCTTCACAGCCTAGGACCCTCGTACCTACGGGACCGCCTCTCCCGGTTTGCCCCACGGAGAGCCTCAGGGTCCATAAATAGCAACACCCTAGTGGTCCCAGGCCCTAAAGAAGTTAGATTGGCTTCAACCAGAGCCAGGGCCTTTTCAACTCTGGCCTGGTGGAACGCTCTGCCTCATGAGACCAGGGCCCTGCAGGATCTGATTTCTTTCCGCAGGGCCTGTAAGACAGAGTTGTTCCGCCTGGCCTTTGGCTTGGAGCCATTTGATTCCCTCCCTCTCTTTTTTCCTTTCCTTCTCCTCCTGCGATGAGGCTACATTTTAATATTTTAATGTTTCATTATTTTAATGTTGTATTTTAATTTTGTTTTTAAGTTGTAATCATTCAACTTGTTTTTATTATTGCTTGTAAGCCGCTCTGAGCCCGGCCTTGGCTGGGGAAGGCGGGGTATAAATAAAAAAATTATTATTATTATTATTATTATTATTATTATTAGTGTGCATCTTTTTACATGAGTCAAAAGTCTGAGGAAACCTCCACGCTTTCATTCAGAAGGGCAGGCCTCTTTGAAAACATGCCCTTATTGCATTTTTTTTCCAGCTCAGTCACATCACCTAGAAACCCAGAGAAAGTTACACCACGCTTTTTGCTGGTCGTGTGCCAAACTCTATTTTATAAAGGCTTGTTTTCTCTCTGTCAGGCCCAGCCTGGCTTGGTTGGCAGTAGCCCCACTCCTGAAAGCAGTCTGGAATAGGGTAAATTACACCAGCATAATCCACTCCTGTGAATATTGCCTCCTATAATTTGGATAGCTGCAGAAATGTTTAGTGCGCATTATACTTAGCTTGAAGTAATAATATGCAATAAAAATGTGGGGATGGTAAAGTTTAGAACAGAGTAGTTCTTTTCTTATTCACACACTCAGAAAAAAATATTATATAGAAAATGAAAAGCCAAGATGATCGTCATTCCAATATAAAACAAATTGTTCGATGCTGCATTATAAATTATTGTAAGAAAACTACAATCAGACCATGATATTCAGTGTTCCTATACTTACTCGGACATGGCCTTCATAAGCCGTTCCTATGCCTTTCTGTGGGTCAATACCCAAAGGGCCCTTTGTCTGTTCAGGTGGAATTGGACACACCGCTGGTGCCTTGTCTGCACAGGTCACATGGCATGAAAATCCACACACTGGGAGAAAATATAGAATTCAATCAAAATATGCATTTCTCATTATTGAATATGTAACAGATTAATCTAGTAACGTATGAAAGTTATTAACATTTCTCATGTCAATCTTGTTAGTTACTTTTGCAGTATCTGAGTTTGGATAAGTTCCAAAACTAAACAAAAACAAGTAAATATTCTTTTTCAAACTGGTTTGGACTGTGCTTGCTTCCAAAAATTTAATAATCAACAGAATAATACTGTACAATGAAGTGATAATTTGGTAGATAAGATGGTAAGTCAATCTTACCTTCACAGGTACAGCCCTGTCTTATTAAGCCAACCATCAAAGATGTGCACTGGTTGCATTTGGTAGGGGTATTAAAGGATTTCACTACAAACTGATGGGCCTTTGGCTGTGGAATAATGAAAACAGAAAAAGCTTAGATGACAGGTACTTTGCTCTCCAAAAATTACTCTTAAATACAAATGCTGTGTGTTAAATTAATGGCCTGGTTTGCTGTGCTGATAAAAACCAGGAGGTTTTTTGTTTTTGTTTTTTGTTTAGTAATACAAATTCCAGACTGTTCCCATGTCTAAAAATAGCCAAAGCATTATTGATTACTGTTCAGAGAATAAAATTGGCAGTCTAAAGAAAGCTGACCCATGTCTCAGCAGTCATGTCAGCTGTCTCTTTGAAAGGGACACACTATCAAAGTTAAAATCATAAATGCAAAGTACTATTAAACATCTGTGCATTAACAAAAAGAAAAAAAGAAATATTAAAGAAAACCCTCTTTTGTATAAGCAGATGAATATACAGAAATGAAACAGGTGAAAGAGTCATCCTGCGTTTAAAGATACTGATGTTTATTTATTTTCTGTTAAGAGACAGACAGCTCTGCAATCTCAATGGCCAAATATCTAAGGTAAGATTGCACAGAACCAAAATTGTGAAGTTTTGCTTCCCTTAGCTATGAAGACCATTTGGTGATAAATAAACACACTTTTCTCATCACATTAAAGTGATGATATCTGTGTTGTGAACCAGATGATTCATAAACATCCCCAGGAAACTACATGGGAAGGGTTTCAATGAAGAAGAAGAAGAAGAAGAAGAAGAAGAAGAAGAAGAAGAAGAAGAGGAGTTTGGATTTGATATCCCGCCTTTCACTCCCCTTCAGGAGTCTCAAAGCGGCTAACATTCTCCTTTCCCTTCCTCCCCCACAACAAACACTCTGTGAGGTAAGTGGGGCTGAGAGACTTCAGAGAAGTGTGACTGTCCCAAGGTCACCCAGCAGCTGCATGTGGAGGAGCGGAGACGCGAACCCGGTTCACCAGATTACGAGACTACCGCTCTTAACCACTACACCACACTGGCTCTCTGAAGGATTGTTACAATGATTATGATTAATAACAATAATACTGCTGTTAATTGTTGCAAGAATTTCTTATGGTACCTTTGGCACAGAGAGTCCTGAACCAATATATGGTGACCTCATGGTTGGTGTGTGAACCGGACGCAGAGGATGATCTGAAACCTGAACATATATATATTGAGAATTACTTAAGGTGAAAAAAGCACACCATTAAAAGGCCTTTCACAAACAAACTTCAGCAAAAAGAGCACAAGAACTAAAGGAGGCAAATAAATGAATGATTGTACAAGTAACATGCTCATCACCTTGCTACCTAGCAAAATATTTAAACATCTTTTAAGTTCTCCTTTACAACCTTGAGGATAGCTATGCTGACAAGTGACAAATGCATTGTACTTAATGATGTGTTTCAATGGATAAACTCCCAATGCTCAGTGATTTAGCAAAGATAATTCACAAATGTAAAACTTTCACCTTACAGCAACAACAAAAATGTATAATCTTTCTTTCCTTTGGTTTTGTAAATCAATAATGTGAATTCCAGTATGCTAGCTTCCTATGATTTGGGACAGCTGTGTTATTTTGCATCCATAAAGCAATTTTGGGAATTATTCTTTTGGATACACACCAGTAAAAAGTGTCTCATTTTATCAGAATATGACATCTGTGATGCATGTGGTTTGTTAGAGGTCAATGCAGGGAGATGGATATTCTAAGGAAATGCCCCCCCCCCCCAGCTAACATGCTACCAATTAAATGAAGTAGAACACCTCTGCATCAATAGTGAATTCATAGTTGTACCAGAAATGTAACTGCTAACTACCAAAAAATGAAGGCCAGTTGCATTGCAAAAAATCTACCTAAAGCATCTTGACGCAAATGCCCTTGTAGGAGTGGCAGAAGAGTTTAGCAAAGTGTGACTAATGATAATGGCTTTTGAAAAGAAAAAGATTGTGTGTGGGGAAGATGACTTTTTTTGCAGCATATTTCAACAAATAAGCGGGATTGCTGAGGCACTAATGCTTTTTATAAACTGGTTAAGCAATCTTAATGGTAGTTTGACAGCATCCGATCAGTTTGTAACAAAAGGGGAATTATGGCCACATTGGTATGGACACTTACCTGGGAGTAAGTTCCACTGAACTTATCTATAACCATGCTTAAGTTTGCAGTTAAGAATAGGGGGGGAAACCTGCACCCCTAATTTCAGGGGCTGCGTTGGTATGGCCACCTGTGGCCCTCCAGATGTTGTTGGACTCCCAACTCCCATCTGCTCCAGCCAGCACAGCCAATGTTCAGGGATGATAGGAGCTGCAGTTCAACAACATTTGGAAGGCCAAACCTTAGCAATCCCTCCCTTATTTGAAAGGCTTAGTGGCATTTGAAAGTCAAAAAATGCAAGGAAGAATGATTTTTTATTTTTTGGAATAGCAAGAGTATCTGTCAGTTGCAGAGATGTTGTATGAACATTAAAAGCCCAAGTAATTTCAACCAAAATAGAAACATAGTCCAGGAATATAAGGCCAATAAACAGCCACTTTGGCTCACGGAAGGGGTCTGAGCAACCCACAATTTTTTTCCTTTCCCTTTAAACCTGATGCCATCTCCATGCAACTATAATGTATCATGAATTCTTTCCAAAATGTCTATAAGTTTCAAAAATACTTTTGCCACCCAGCATAGGAGTCTGCTTATGGTTATAAAACCCCCATAGGCCTTTCGATTCTGGCCTAAGTGTAGAACATGGTTGTAGGTTTCCAGAGGAACAATGTAATATAATGGGTTCAGATGCGCCCCAAAAGGAACATCCCAAGAAAATATTGCAAAGATTATTTGGCAAGGTTCAGCAGCCCAGAAAAAAAGGAAGCAGCAGCAAATAGATGCAAAATGAACAAAGCAGCACTCAATCCTAGGTGCAGTTGAATATCTGAAAGGAAGCAGCGAGAGCACTCACCTTACCAAACCTCGCTGGTACCATTTCCCACCTGCTACTTGCTTTCTTATGGCAATTTCACACATTATTAAGATGGCTGCAAACCCAAGTTTGCCTGGAAGTGTATATTCAACAGGGATCCAATCCTCACAGCCTAATTATTGTGTTTTGTACAATGTACAGTGGTACCTTGGTTTATAAACTTAATCTGTTCCGGAAGTCCATTCTTAAACCGAAACCATTCTTAAACTGAGGTGTGCTTTCCCTAATGAGGCCTCCTGCCCCAGGTGCCCTTCCACCATTTGGCTTCCATTCTTAGACCAAGGTAGAGTTTGCAAACCAGGACACTACTTCCGGTTTTGTGGAGTTCGTAAACTGAATAGTAAACAGGGCTGTTCTTAAACCGAGGTACCACTGTAGAAGTGTGTGCTGCTTTCTTTTTACATTTACAGGTACAGCAACCCACATCTAAACAACTGCATGTGAACTGGTCCTTGGATATAGTTTTTAAGTCTAATTTAAATCAAACACTATTCAGGGCTATTTTGCCTCCTAATTCATTCCGAACCTCTCTAACACTGTGGTGTGGGACAGACGAATCTTAAGCAAATGAGAGAGTACCTCAATTGGTTCAATGTCACTAGCTGTGGAAGGGGACCTAGATCTTGAATGAAGGTGACACTTGATATCTTCATCCCGCGAAGGCGTATTAGATAAGGTAAAATTTTCAACAGAATCAATCTAGAGAAACAACCAAGGAAAAGAAACAAGCAAAAGGAAGGGAAGAGGGAGGGGAAGAAAATTAAAAGCCACTTTTTTATTATGCACTAATTTTCTCAAAAGC
The DNA here is from genome assembly GCF_964106645.2 of Podarcis pityusensis. NCBI lineage: Eukaryota > Metazoa > Chordata > Lepidosauria > Squamata > Lacertidae > Podarcis > Podarcis pityusensis. Next base: position 91,353,564 of record NC_138026.1, on the reverse strand, counting down.
ATAGAAATGCAAATCTGGGAGCAAAATTTTTAAAAGAAATAAATAATAATTTGCCACTCAATTTGTAAATGTTTGAGCTAGGTTACCTGCCTGCAATGGCAGCATAACATCAGTTTATCTGGCTTGTGCAGGGATCAGTAAAGTCCACTCTAAGCATTTGTTTGTTGGCAGTTGGATAAGATAATCAATTTATATAAAGTTAAGCCTGTAATAATGCTTGTGAGTCACCGAGACTGTCTTATTCTTTAATTTAAAGCCCCTGAATTTTGGGTTCTTTTATGAATTGCAATGGATAGCAAAAAAATATGTTAAGGTGCTTCCCCACTGTTAATTTAAATCTTGATCATTAAGGAACCATACCAATGAATTAAGCATAACAATACATTATGATGATTATCAACAAGAAATTGCCCATCATGACATATGAAAGTATTTTGTACAAGCATACTATAACTGCTGAGTTATACGTTTTTGTTTGACTTGTAGTAGTCTGAAGTTTTCAACGCTAAGCAAAAGAAGCTAGAATATATTTTGCCTAATAAAAGAATCTCATAAAGGGTGAATATCAGAAGCAAAATAATAGAAAAAGATTCCGTTCTGCAGTGATGCCTTGATCTACATTTTCTAATTTCAATTTTTTCGGTTACTGTAATTAGAAATTGTTTGATGGTTTAGGTGTTATGCAATATTTGATTTCATCTTGTTCTGTCTATATTCATGTTAAAGATTATATTAAACACAATGGGCTAAGTCTACATATTTTCTTACACTGCTATACTTGACATGGGTTTGCTTCCTTGAAAATATATTTGAGGGAAGACAGTTTTAATTAAAAATCTAATTCCTTTATTTAGTTGAACTATAACTTTCTCATATGGGACGCGGGTGGCGCTGTGGTCTTAACCAACAGAGCCTAGGGCTTCCCGATCAGAAGGTCGGTGGTTCAACTCCCTGTGAGGGGGTGAGCTCCCATTGCTTGGTCCCTGCTCCTGCCAACCTAGCAGTTCGAAAGCACGTAAAGTACAAGTAGATAAATAGGTAACGCTGAGGCGGGAAGGTAAACGGCGTTTCTGTGCGCTGCTCTGGTTCGCCAGAAGCGGCTTAGTCATGCTGACCACATGGCCCAGAAAAACTGTCTGCAGACAAACGCCGGCTCCCTCAGCCTATGGAGCAAGATGAGCACGCAACCCCAGAGTTGTCCGCGCCTGGGCCTAATGGTCAGGGGTACCTTTACCTTTACCTTTACAACTTTCTCATTAGTTACCAGCTCCCCCAACCTGCCCTGCCACCCCCCTCCCCATAGCATAGAGTTCAGTCCAAATATTACATTTTTCTGCATAAATAATCTAGTTGTTTCAAATAAACCATCAATTGCCATTTTGGAAAACCCAACATCTTAGAATATTTTTATTTGTAATGCAATTCACTATTGTGTTTTACAAAACTGTTGGAAGATTGTGTTGTCCCAGAGAGCACAAAAATTAAACTATTTTAATTACTATAGAGGACACATCTGGGCTGTATATTATTATTATTATTATTATTATTATTATTATTATTATTATTATTACCCTCCCCAGCCACTCTGGGTAGCTTCCAACAAAATATTAAAAAACAATAGTGTGTCAAACATTAAAAGCTTCCCTACCCATTTGCCCCTTAAAATGTATTAGTAGATAACAGCTGCATGGGCAATCTTAATGTCTGGTTTGCCTTTTCTTTTCTTTTTTTACATGTGTTTACACTGGGCAAAGCAGCAACTGTGACACAAACCGCTGTTTGGTTCTTTTAAGAAAGATGGGAACTACAAGTTCAGAATACTATAAGCAACCAAATGCTAAACAATACGCCAGCTTGATACATATAAACTGTTTCAAGCAGTGCAGCAATCAGCGGCAGAAATTCTTTTCTATGCTCAGCATTTTTTTTAAAAATGCACTCCTCTCTGAATATCAGGAATTATATTTTCTTTATAGATTACTGTACTAAAGAAGGCTTTATTTCTACATTTTTTGAAAATATTGCTTGTAAATACTGAACATCTATTGGAGGAATTGTTGAAGCTCTTCCCATCTCCTCTGAGGGCTGTGCCTGACATTGTTCCCAGGGAAGCCTGCTGCATACATACTTTGGCAAAGCCTCACAATATCATATGCCTTATCTATGTGTCAGCATGGAGGAAATATAATCGGAGGATTTGCACATATCTAAGCCCCCCACCCCAAAACTGGTGCTTTCCTTCATTCCTCCTCCCAAATAAAGGACAAGGGAAATGCAAAAAACTGGTTTGCACATGCTGCTTGCACCTTTTATGTACATTGTTCAAATAACCAGAGCTTTCAACACAGTCCAGAAAGTACCATTACACTCATAGATCTAGTAATTGGCCTTCAGCTATTCATGCACTGATACACCCTAATCTGAGAGCAAAAGGTTACTGGGTGAAGAAGTCCCTCATCAAAGAGGGACCTAATGTAGGTGTGTGCAGTGTCCTGTACTGAAAACACACACTGCCTATCCAATTATCAGTTTTCTCAAGTTGCATAGTGCTCGTCACCTGTTCAAACTGTTGAGTCAGAAGGGATCGAAGGGGCCCTCTAGCACACACACACATCCTGCACTATGCAGGAATGTTAGGTTGTGTGAATTGGCTTCTAGACTAGGTCACGGTTGTGTTTTTTTCTGCCCAATAAACAGACAACTAAAACTGAAAACACCATTAGTATCCTTGACAATAAGCTGGGCGAGGCACCGTTCTGCTTGCTCTCAGGTAGGGCCCATTGTGTTTAGGACAGAATCACAGCAATAGTAAGAATAACTGAAATTGATTACTGATTTTAAGTTCAGTGTCTCCTTATTTAGAAAAAAATAAATCAAATTAATCTACCAAGACAAAAACTTCTGTATTATCTTGTCTTGCTACGGGTGTTTCCTACAGGAAGCAAGGCAGACAAAGAAGTGGGTTTTAATTCTGTTTATAATCATGCACTGCAACCTAATTAGTTTTAACGACTCCAGTTTGCCGTCATCTTTTGTTTCTGTGACATTCGAGTGCCAAGAGTGCAACATTAAAAAACGAAAATGCCACACACATTCTCCAGAACTTTTACTCAAACAGTATTGAATGCAATGAAAGTATAGGAGCAGCAGTAGCACAAGACAAGCAGCAGTATAAATATGCATGGCATAAACAGCATCAACAAAAATGGTCTACATTAAACAAAGGAAAAAGCATGTGCATCATAGGCAAAACTAAAAGGCCACACACAGCAAGACATCCTCTTACACGTCTGCCTTTGTGAGCTGGAATACAGGAAGGAGAGCGCTTTAACAGAGAAAGGAGGAGACTGTTAACAGAACGAAACAGAAAGGCACATAATCCAGATCCAAATTTCCATCACAAGACACATACAGTAATATGTACAATACTTTGAATTGTGAGGACAGAGACATGTAATAGGGAATTCTTTTTTAAAAGGAAACCAAAAGAACTAAATACAGGAGAACAATTTTTCAAACTTGCATGTTCATAACAGCCACCTCTCTCACAACTATTTTAAGGGCCAAACTAAACAGAAAGTTAGTTAAATGTATCTTTGTATTTAACATGACTTTTTTTAAAAAGGTGAATAACATCAGCTGGGGAAGAGTGATAATTATCAGGTTTTTATCAGGCAGAGAGAGGCAATTTAACCCCTTTCCTCTGTGATGCAATTCCTCTCCACTACTGTCATTGAGAGAACTTCTCCCCAAAGCAAATCATGATCTTCATGTGAGCGCCAAAAGTGTTCTGCTTACAATGCAGCTACGAACCTTTCCTAATAAGTGCTCAAATCCTTAGAAATGCTCAAAGTCTTTCAACTCAGACTGATAAAAAGGTCATTTGGCATAGGCTTGAATAATTTGTGACCTGCTAAATTAACTATACATTATGGCTTGCTATGTCTTGGCAATCCCACAGTTTTGCAATTTAAGGCCTTCCAGGTTTCTCAATGGCCAGTGATATATAGCTGAATAGGTTACATTTGGCAGCTGTGTAGGCTTGACCTAGAGGCTATATAGAAAGTTCATTGTGGCAAGACTACATCTGCAAGGCAATAGAAATGACTGAGCATGATCTGACTCCATGTGAGAAGAAATCAACTCAGGAACACAAGGAATACCGTTACTTACCAGTAATGAAAGTTTTTTGACACATGACTGTATATTCACATTTAGGGGTCCCCTAAGCCGAGTCTGTAAATGATAGGGCTGCCAGCATACAAACTACTCTGCCCCTTCTCCCCCCCCCCCAAAATGTGCCATAAGGTACTGGTAAAGTAGGAAGGAAGGCTCTGGTAATACTTCAGTTCCTTCCAACGTCTTTGCTAAGCTTTCATTTTAACTTGATCAAGAAGGAAAGATGGGTACACAAGGATGTATGCAATTACTGGGAAACAGCTCTGCATTCCTCAGGTGATGCTCCTCACCTATGGAAGACAAGGCAGCAATTCTTTGCAAAGAAAGGTAATATGGGGAACTAACTGAAAACTGAACCATAAAAAAAATTAAAACATTTTAATGGTCTAATGATAAAAAAATAAATAAAATAATCTTTTTTTCAAATATTATATTGCTACCGAGAGTCAGGATGGTGTAGGGCAGGAGGTTAAAATTCCTGCTAAGCCATGAAGCTAAGTGTCATGGCCCACCCTGAGGACTCTGGTGAGGACCATGAGTGCAAGCAAGAGGCCATGAATCAGAGCTCTCCAACTTGAGCCCCCAACTTGGAACTGGGCCCTTCTGTTGAAAATCTTCCTCAGAGTTTTGCAGGCTCCCTCCACCTTGGCTCAGAGGGAGGCGGCTGGACCACTGAATGGCAGGGAGGCCCCTTCAATGATGGCAGAGAGAGGGAGCACCATGGCACAGTCCGAGGTGTCAAAGGAGGAGGAAATGCTGGCACAGTCTCAAAAGAAGCAGACCCAGCCCCCCAGAAGGTGCATTTTCAAATCAGGTGGATTTATGAACTTTGCTTTCAACAGTTGTTGTGGTTTTTTTTAAAGAGAGAGCATTTAGAACATATTTTTTAAATCCTATAATAGAGGGCAACTTAACGCTACCTGCTATCCTTGTTAACAGAATCATATTGGAGTGGTTGGGGCAAAATGAAGACAGTCACTGTTAAAAATTAGCACTGCTTAAAAATGTTAAGGATAATCTGGCAGTTTTACGATAGGAGCATAAACTTTGTAATATGATCATAAACCTACTGATGGTTGAGAAACATTTTACTTTTCTTGCCCTACTATTCTTTCTTATAGAACATGATGGAAAGCATCTTAAATTTATAAAAATCTATGCTAGTTTAAATTTCCCTTTCTAATGAGGGGATCTCAGCTCAAGACACCCCAGGACTCTTCTATTAATGTAACTTTCATTCCAAGGACAGTCTTCAATGATTACTGCACACCTTCCTAGCCTCCTTTTTTTTCTTCTTAAATGAATTTGACCTTACTGTATCCAAAGTATGAAATCAGCAGTCTGAGGACTTCTGCTTACTGTGATATATTTGTAGGGCAAGAGTGAAGGATGATGGTTCTATATGACCGTATATGTGTGTATGGACATATTGACAGACCTAGGAACTATTGAGGCTGAGTTGGGGGGTATCTGACTAGGGAAGGGGGAATCGTTTGGGAGGAATCTTTCTAATTCTAGATATTTTGATACTTGCATTGAACTGCACTGAACCAATTTTATTTATTTACTTGTATTGAATTATGGAATAATGACAAAATGCACATCTTTTGAAAAAGCAAACTTAGTGAACTTGTGCTGCTGTCACCAACGATAATCTAGAAACCTACTCCTGGTCATGAATGATATGGGAAGTATGGAGAATGTAACAGCAAGGTCCTCGTGAAATGTAAGTTCTAATTCTGGAAATAATTGAATCATTCTAGCCCCTTCTTCATATTACACCACCTGTACCTTGCGGTGGAGGGGAATGGGGGAAACCTAAATTCGAACAGCACAACATTCTTTATAACTGGGAATGGACAGGGTCACTTAGTATTTTCAGAAAACTACAATGAAGGAAAAAGTTTATTTGAAGTAAAGCATAACTTAGAATGTTCTTGAAGAACATGGGCTAACTGTGCAGCAGGTCCTCAGTGAGCTACCTCTGGAAGGAGACAAAATGTAATGCAACAGCACCAATGACTCATTTTCACAGTGGGATATTTGTTCTCCTTCCATCTGCAGTCTACTGTTAAGTGCAGCTGCAAACCTAGACACTTATCTTTCCCAATTTAAAGTAGAAAAATTATATGTTTCCTTGTTAGCCTAATTAAAGTAAGCTGCAATTGTTCATAGTTTTGTTTAAGTATATAAATTATTTGCCTGGGAGAAACACAAACTTGTGTATTGTGTGTAATAGAACAAATGGAAAGGTAGCAAAGATGGGGCGGTGCTCCCTCAAAAGAATCAGGTAAAGTGACCTCTGTGGCTTGAAGCGCCTTTCAATAGCTGTGGTGACTTTACCCAGCTGGAGTTAGCTTGGCTACAGTTAGCTATTGCCAGGGACTGGCTGGACACTGAGGGGTGGTGGCTGGGTACTGATGAGTGGGCACCAGGAGAAGCGAGATCAGAGACTGACTTTGAAGAAGGGATCTGTGATCTGGGGGGGCCTGTAACAGCCAGGAGATGAGAATTCTATTATTAATAAAGGGGTTGTTTTAAATCTCAGTATGTGGAGACTTCTCCTTCACAGTAAGCAGTTTGTCTGAAGCGGGTAGAAATCTAGCATTACCATGATGCACAAATCCACTGACTATTCATCTACAGCCCCCTTAAATGGATTTACTACCAAGAGCCTCTTAATATAAGCAGACAATGCACCCCAATTCTTGAAATTAGCACAAATTAATTTCCATTTTATGATTACAGCATGCATATGAAGGAAACATCCCGCTAATCAGTGCCCTTGTTTGCACGTAACTCTGAGCCAGACCATAGCTTAGCACAAATGAGTAAAAGGTGCAGGACAAACCTTGGTTGCAGCTCAACATTTGCCAGGAGAGAGCTAAACCACAAGCATGCTAAGCCAAATCACAGCTTAGCTTAGAGAAACGCAGCAACAAAATACCTGAGGAGGTGAAAAGCAGCCGTGATCTCCTTTCCACATACTTGTTTGTTCATGCTATGCCATGGTTTGGCTTAGCGTGATGTGTTAACAGGGCCAATATCTCCATTAGCTAACTCTTCAGCAGCTACAATCTTCTGAAAACTCAAGTTGTGTGGTAGATTTCATCAGTGTGCTTGGGCAAATTAGTTAAGCTACTGTGAACATAGAACTATTGTTGTGTAATGATGTGCAAATATATGCACAATGCTGTTACTATAGTTGAAATCAATTAAACAAGCACTTATAATGAAGGCAAGTAGGATCTTTGATTTGGAGTGAGGTGGGAGTGGAGTTATGCTACAATAAAAAGGTTATTTTTTTTTTTAAAAAAAAGGATTTTAAATACAAGGAAGTGCTAGTTCTAATGTTGCAGACTGGGAACATGTATACCGTTCAGAAACAAATGGTAAGCAACAGAAAACAAAAACCTTTCTTACACTCATGTAAAATAGAGGTTTTGAAGCTCTGTTTTGTATCTAGACCTTATCTATCATTTTTACCCAAAAGGTCTACTTTATATAGCTTGCAATCCTCTAAGCCCTGTTGAATCAGAGTGCCTTTGAAATGTACTGAAGATAAAAATCCAATCTAGGTTTGTTTCCTATTAAGACAAGAGTTGATCCAGAGAAATCAAATCAATGCACCTAAGTTAGTCAGGATTAACTGATGTCCACTGATTACCACAGGTCTTCTCTAAGTATGACCTAGTTGGATAAAACCCTAAATCTGTAAATAGGACAGAAAAGTGCACTGCTGAACTCTCAAGTCCATTTTAAAAGACAAATCCTTTTTTGCTCCTTGTTAACTCAGATAGTTGTCAAATACTTCAATGGTGAAAATCACAAGCACAATGATGACATCACAAGCACTAGAGCACAGTCCTACTCACACAATAACTGGATGTATACTTGTGAAACATTTTTTATCAGAATATGAGTATTCACTGCACCCTCTTTACATCACCATTCTCTATGGACTCCCATATTCAGTGGTAAGAATATTTTTTCTACCACATGGTTGTATTTAATGTTTTTTCAAAAGGAGCTGGGATTACAACATTCCTAGTCTTTAATTTATTGATCCACTACAAAAATCCTTGCAATAAAATAATGCAGTCAATTTGAAAAACACCCATTAGCTGGTATAAAATCAGTTAGGTTAATAATTTCGTCAATGTCCAATATTAAAAAGTAAAATAAAAATGGATGGTGTTAAGAATCATAATGCTTAGTTGCCATCTGAAATTCAAAATGTTTGCGGAAATCACAGATATGAATGGAAAGAAACTGAGCAGGGGAAAGAAAACAGCCACAAAGCAAAGGAAGATAATACACTTACACTCACCCAAAACAAAAACCAAATTGCAGCAATATATTTTAAAGGTCAACTTCTGACCAAACAATATCAATAACAATGTAGAAAATATTAGGGCAGAGTGAGTGTGAGGCATCTCAGCTCCTTCTAATAGCAAAACAAAGCAACAGACACATACACAAATTCATGCCATTAAAAAAGAACTATATTGATAAATACTCAGGATTTAAACATATCAGGAGCACTAAAACCTTCTGTAGATTTTCATGCTCTTGATGGCACGGCTTGTTAAAGTGACTGCATTACTATTCAAATTTGCCAAATCAATCTGATTTCTACTGAATAATTTGCTGGTTTGACTTACGTCATCCATAAAATCAATCAATGAGGATGATGAAGAAGAAAAGGAATCCTATTTTAACGTATAGAGCAGTAAAGAAACAGAAACAGATAGGTGAAAACTTCTGTTTTGTGAAAATAACCAGCACCGCCATACTGTTGAGAAATCAAGTGAAGAAAGATTCCAAATGATTTACATATTATTATTTTTTAGTATACCTTTTGAACAGCTTTTGTTAACTGACTATTATTCTACCAATATTACATAGTAGTTTAATTACATTGAAGACAGTGCAAGTGAACACAGGATTGTTAGGACAACAATATAGACTCTTTAGGTCTGCTGTACCTTTACGAGAAATATGCAGATGTGGAATGTGCCATTAATTGTCACAATTTCTTAGTGACAGAATTTTACTATCCAAACTAACAAAATGCCTGTGGCCATAAAGATGGGCTACATCTGTGTGACTGGGCAAGTGATAGCAACAACTTCCTTTTCCAGCTCAATTTTTCTTCCATTTGCCTTGCTTCCCCACCCTCTCAATCAATTGGGACCTACACTCCAGTCCACAATCTCATCTGTGTTCAGATCCCAGGTCCCTGCCTTTCCTCAGTCCCCTTTGCTTCAGCTATAGTACATTGCTGTGGTCATGTTAGTAAAGTATTCACCCAATAGTGATAAAGCACAATGTGTAAACCATACAACAAATCTTGGTTACAGCTCATGGCTTGCATGGAGAGAGCTAAACCATAAGCTCATGTTGGGACAACATGCTAAACCAAACTATGGCTGATCTATTTGTGCTTAGCATGGTTTGGCTGAGTATAACATGTGATCTTGGCCAATGTGTCTCTTTCGTCCCCAAATTGAGTTCTATTTATCAGTTGTGCTTACAAGCCCTGTTTCATGCCCAATAAGCATGGGATGCCTTTGCCTGGCGGCACTGTAGCCCATAGATTGCAGCAAAATACTGGGCAAGGTTTTGCCCAGTATCTTCTCTGTGTGATGGGCTCATGGGAAAAAGCTGCCCCATGAGCCCTAGCTGCAGAAGGGAGGGGAAAGCCTAAGGCTGCTTTCCCTGGAGCTCAAAGTCATTTTGCTTTGAGAGCTTTCTGTCCATCCACTCTCAGGTTAGTGCCTTAACCGAGCAATTTTGGGCTAGAAAGTAATTTCTCTCTCTCGACGCGATTGGCACTTGGTTGGGGTTTTTTCGCCTTTCCCTCGGTGAAATTATGGCTTTCTTTTGTTAGGTGGAAGAATGTTGTTTGTATGAGGGTGGAAATGGCATTGGTCAGGATCAACATTGTATAGGGGGGCCCCCACAAGGGGCCCGAGGGGAGGATTGACCATGGCAAATCCAAGTGTGGGTTTGGTATCTGCCTGGTTGGAATCTGCACTCTGGTCCGCCAGTGAGACCTTGCTTGCTTGGCTTGCACCACAGCAAGATTCAACACTGGCTGATTCCTGTCGTACAGGTTGGAGCGATCCTAACCCAGCGGATCCATTCCATCAACATGCGGCTTGTGGAATGATGAACTGATCCTGGGACCCAATGCCATGCCAACCCTTGCCCCGCCTGCTGGTGTCAATAAAGATTTGGCCTGATTTTATCCCATCTCTATTGTACGGTCTGGTTATTTTGCTGCTCTCATGGGTCAGATAATGCACCTGCCTGGACAAATAATAGTTGTGGTAGTTGTTATAGTTGTGTTAGTCCTGAACTTTCTAAACATTTTAAGCACGGCATCCTTAAATGTAAAGTGTGTAGATTGCTGAGTGCTAAGAATACAAAGAAGCCTAAGAAGAGGTGTCACACTTACTGGTGTCACAAAAGCACTATCATCCTCAAACAGGACAAAGCAATGCTATTCTTGCATGCAGTTCCTAAAGTGACGGGGCATTTGGGTGAAATTTTGCAGGTTGCTTAGACACAATCTATTATCTTGCATTTTGTCTTGGTTTTCTAATCTCATCTGTGCTATGAAAGCAGTTCAGAAAGCAAAGGGAGACAAGAGGTCACACTATTTTATGAAAATATTCTGTTCTGTATTTTCCATTCATAATAGAATGAGACAGAAATATTGTTAAAAGTAAGATTTGTACCTAAGTGTTTTACATAATAGGGCCCTTACTTTATTTGAACAAGGAAGACAATGGAACCCACAATACTTTTCATTTCTATTTTAAGATACGTCCCCTGCTTTCTATGAAATCAGCAACCTAATTATTTTGAAAAATCAGAGACGTGAAAATAAATGCCTAAAATAAATTATCTGAGAAAATAACAGAATCTGGAGGGTTTCTGCCTTACTACGTGTCTGAAGTAAATTTCTGATTTGAACATATGGGAGTTGCAATTAAAAGGTCCCTATAGCAATGCATGGAAATAATGCAATAAAAAACAACACAGTATCAAAACCTAAGTATAAGACAAATAATACACGTTCCTTAGAGATCCAAGGCTGCGATGCTATATACATTTACACAGGAGCATGCATCATTGAACTCAAGGAGACTTGCTTCTGAATAGACATGATAGGCTTGCACGATGAATTTCCCCCCAACACATAAGTGTAGTTATTGTTTCAAAGCAGTAGTGACCACAAACTGAATATGCATATGACATCAAAATATATAATACATCAGCTGTTTACTTACTTCAAATTGATCCAGAGCAGAGGTAGGCGCATTCAAAAATGCCAAGAAAGAATTCTGTGAGTCTTGGTGCTTTACACCTAGAAAACAGCAGCAAGTCTTTAACCTATAGAAAATGGCCAATTGGGTCATTGTCTATGGGTTGTCCTTCTTGAGTTATCTCTGTTGTTACTCCAAAATGCACCAGCTTGCTCCACAGCTCAGGAAAAGAAAAAGGAAGCAGAGCTGTAACACTCCAAAGTACAACATCATGTCATTTGCAACAAGATCTCAAAATAATTAAGTTTGCATATTAATTTCTTAGCATCTTTTTCTAATCCTCATACTTATAACCATTGTACTTAAAATACTTAGACCTACATCCTCTAGATACAATGAAGATTTCCAGTACTGGTGCAAGTGCACAACTGGTAAACCTCATTGCATCTGAGAACTGTTCTCTGGCCTTATATATCAAGAGCTGCTGTACCATGACTTACAAAACTCTGGCCCCTGCAGCAGCAAAAAAACCACTAGTACCGTGGCAGTTGAAACAGTTTTTTTTAGGATCAGATTGTATAACTAAGGACTCAGCTAGACTGGTAAAGAAAAAGTGTTTTATATGCGTTGTCTATGTGATATAACACTGTGACACCAGATGGCATTCTGGAGGGACGGTCTTTCCCTAACGGATTTCCCTGTATGAGTTTACAATGTGTTTAACTGAATCACTTTTTTTGATGTGTCTAGATCCAACCTAAGGCAGAGTAAGGTTAAGTTTACAGATTCACGGAGCTATATTGGTTTGGTCCCCTTATCTCTCCTTTCACAAATGCAGTTCTTACCACACTCTACCATTAAAGGGATCCACTTCTATCTACTCCTCCAACAAATATAACTTCCTGGGCCTTTTCTTGGGTGGTTTTAAATTTAAACTGAGTGAAACATTTGTCCAGTGCAACTAGAGTTCCATGGACAGTTTTTCAGAGGAGATTCCTCATTATGAAGCTATCCAAACAGTACCGTATTCTACCCTACTACTGATTTGTCACAAGGACTTCACTGTGTCCTTTTGAAACAGCAGCTAATAAGAAGCACCCGTGGGCTTAAATCAGATGAATGCACAATAACTCAGCTAAGTAAACACATATTTTGATCATGAAAACTCACCATCATCAATGGGGCAAAATGGCGCAGCAATTAAAATGAATAGGATGATAGTACATGAAGGAATCAACCTTTTCTATCTTAATGTTCACCCTGATTGTGGTATTGTTTAAGTTGTAACCAGTGGGTTGTGGTTTTTTTTATTTTTGAAGAATAATAGGTGCCAGTACACACCACCACCATCCTGCTTGCTCCCCCCGCTCTCTCGCTCCCCCTCCCCCTTGCTGCTTCCTCCTATGTCGCTGTTGCTTCCTGCACTTTGGTGCAACCCTTACAATCACCAAACCACTTTCCGGGAAAGTGCCTGACAATCGTAAACGTCGCACCAAAGCGCCTCTGCTCTGGTGCGACTTTTATGATCGCCAGGCTCCTTCCTGGAAGGCACTCTGGCGATCATAAGGGTCGCGCCAAAGCACCTCCGGGAGCCTGTGCCTGCAGCCGCGGGAAACAGCAGCAATGGAGAAGCAAGCGGCAAAGGTGTGTGGGGAGAGAGAAGCAAGTGAGTCGGGGGGCGGGCAAGCGGTGGCGGCAAGATGGTGGCTGGGGGGAAGAGGTGGTGGTACACTGTGCCCACAGAAAAAAGCACTGGTTGTAACCCAGAATGGCACTGATAAATGATGAAGAGCAAAGTAAACAAACAAACAAACAGAATGATTGTAGGAGCAATCGATAAGACATTTATTTTTGAAAAAACAATTTATAATTTATTTTCCCACTCTATTAGACTACTCTAGGTGGCTTGTGGCTTAAATCAAAATAATTGGCACATTTTAAATGATTTCTTCACCATACGATACATAAAATATCTGAGTTGTAACTACTCATTATGCCAGCAACTTTCTATTAAATAGTGGTCAACTGCTGTATAGTACAAAAACAAAAGGATTTGGAAGAAAGACTTTATGAACCAAGACAACTGTCCTTCTGTATTTTTATACCAGCTGTGGGTACATCTTATCATGTAAGAGCTATGATGGTATCTTAGAAGCCAGAGTCCATATTCTGTCAGCACACTCTAAGACGCCATTCTTATTTGATAAGATATACCCAACTGCTGTGGAGTGGATTTTGCCTTCCTTTATTTGGACACCAATTCTCGTACCCTTTTCTGATCGGAGTTCTTCTGTCTCTTTTTTCAGTCTCTCTATTTCTGACAATAGGTCAGAGTTCTTCTTGTCAGATTCCTGTAGTTTGCTTTATACAAATAAAAAGAGAGAGAGATAGAGAGAGATCCAATTAGTAAGGGCCATTTTATTTAATCATTACTTTGAACATATTTTTTCAGCAATGTTCAGTCAAGATTAATGTCAGCCACGTCACACTGTCAGAAGTATAACACAAAACATGGAAGTGAGTGTTACTGTAGCAAGGAACCTTGAAAAAGGAATTAGTGATTGTCTCTGAATATCCTTTGAGTTGGCTCTAGTCTCTGTTTATGAAAAACAGTATGAGCAGAAGGCATGGGAATAAATGATCTCTATTTTAAAATACAGCACTGATTATTTTGGGTGGCCATTTCCTAGCAACTGTGATGTTTACTGGTGGAGATGCATGTTCCAATATGCAACTCCAGTAACTAATTCTGGAAATTCTAGTCTAATACTGGCTTGTTAAGCCTTTGGCTACCTTTCAAAAATGCATTAATTGAAGCTCGAGTTGGCCATCACCCCTTTATGAAAAATAGCTATTTGGGTCTTGCTATTTGGGTATTACTATTAAAATAGCTATTATGTTAGCAGTCACAGAATACGTTTCATGCCAGTTTCATTGCTGAATTCTGTTATGGGGAAAAGTGAACAGAATTCATGCTGCTACTGAGCTGGACTCTTGCTGCTACTTTTAGTTTTCAAAGGCAACTAAAAAGTCTTGCCTGCAACAAGAATTTTATATAAATAATATGACCTGGAGCAGTCAATTTACTAGAAATTATCTTTCTTCAATCATCTCCCTCGATCACTGAATTTCTTAAGTCAACAAAATGGATTGTGATGGAAAAAAGATCATTCTTCAGAATCCATAAGACAATCGTGGTAAACTAGCAGAGGAATGCAGTTTATTGCTTTTTTAAGGTTGTAAAATGCAACATAAATTTTATTTTCCACAAAGATATTTGAAGCACCTTAAAAAAAGCACAGATTTTCCAGTAATGATTCAATTAACTACAAATTATAGAAGGATAACTTTTGCTTTTAAGTCAGGCTGCCATGAATAACTGTAGGATTATAATTTGACAGGCAATATATTTTAGGACTTATCAGTATGTCTTTTGCAGAAAAGTCTTTGCAAGCTAGAACATTAGAACCACCAATTCTTACCATTCTGTTGCAATATTGCAAGCTTTAACTTTATTTAACTCCTCTTGAATGGCTTGTTTGGCTCGTATTTCTGCATCAAGGGCTGACTGTAGCTCTAACCTTGCAGACATATCCAGTTTTGCAAAACGCCGCATCTTCCAGGGCATGTCCTAAAAAGAAAAGCCATTTCCTTTTATTTAAGGCATTTGTTACATTTCAATCTTATGGTCTTCCAAAAGAGTCCTGGCAATGCCCCAAATACATTATTTTTCTTTGATCCAAGTAATAAAATACTATCTTATTCTTTTAGGGGCAATAGTAGTTTTATGAAATATTCCATTTATGCTATAGAATACATTAGCAACAATTAAAATACTTATTCCTGGGGTGTGGTGGTGTGGATGAATCTATCACAGAGAAAGTTTCCATGCCCATGGCAGATGAAGTTGATGGACTATATGGAATTGGCAGAAACGACTGGCAGAAATCCAAGACCAGGGAGAAGAGTCGGTGGAAGAAGACTGGGAAAAGTTTAAGACTATGTATAGAAATATTGCAAATATAATGAATGTTAGAAAAATGTTGGAATGAAGTTATATGGCTTTTGTAGAAATGTTATAAGGAATTAAGTATAAATAGACTAATAGAGTATTAAAGGGAAAAATAAGATTAGAATATGTTAAGATAATTATAGGATAGAAAACAGAGGAAGATGGAAAGGAATTGCTGAAACAATTAATAGAAGTGGAATACAAAAAGGGAGGTGTGAGGAGGTCGTGGAAATAAGGGAATGAAAGTTAAGACATTGAAATTGTTTTGTGCTTTAAATGGTTTGCGTCTTGTTTTGTTAATCTTATGTTTTTCTCTTTTTCTTCTTTGCTTTTTCTTTTCCTTTTTTGTTTTTTCTGTTTTATTGTGTGTAAATGGTTGGAAAATCAATAAAAAATTTTTTTTTTAAAAAAGAGAAAGTTTCCATGCCCTCTCTGACCTCCTTTAAACAAGCTTTAATAAACCTTTACTGTTTAAACTGGGATGTCATGGAATGGAGACTATTGTCCACAACAATGATTTTAGTCAGTTTGATTATTTAAATGTAATGTTGAAATAACTGTTTTTATATACACTACCTTGTGAACAAATTAAAATCATTATGGAATTAAATGGATGATCACAGAATCGCAGAGTTGGAAGAGGACCCCAGAAGGAGGTATTAATCACCTTCCTGGCCCAGCCAGCTGTCCTGTCCCTGCCAGTTTTCATCAGCCAAGAGGGGCAAGAGTCCAGAGGGCAAATGGTTGCCCTGACTGATTGAAGCACCTTGTCTGCATCCTCAAGCCTTACTAACTGAAACTTGTCCACCTAACAGGACTAGACAATTCTCTAGAACACCTTTCAAGATTCATCTGCTGTAACTGGTAGCTAATATAACTCACACTAGGCATTTATTTGATCGCACAGGAAATCTTTAAAAAAATAGACTTAATAATTGCTTACTGTTGCTCTTGCCCCCAAACTGGAGTTCCTCAGGGCCTCTAGTTCTTCAGTCATTTTGGAGGCTAAGGCCTGGAGATAGCCTCGGGCATCCTTTTCATCGCTTACCCTAGTCAAGCAGTGAAATAAGATGTAAGAACTTTGGCAAAAGCAAAGGCTAAGTTTTTGCTCTATGGTGACATTTAAGTTAGAGAAATAATGAGGATGTTGAAAAACAGCCAGAACGAGAATTTCATAAAATCAATCATAGTTATAGAACAATAAAGCCCAATTAGTTAAGCTGCAAGCAGAAACAACCCACGTGATGCCCCTCAAGTTTTCTTGGGTGCTGTGGAACTGAATCCTTAACATTTCTAAAAAATAGGCATCAAAGGACATAATGTTCCATGGTCTTGTACAGCTCCCATTCATTTCAGTGGTGCACAGGTGTAAACGGGCAGATGGTGACCATTGCACATAATGTAATACTCTCATTTTCTATCTTCATTTCATTTATTGTGTTTATATCCCATCTTTCCTCCAAAGAGCTTGAGGTGGGTACATGGTTCTCCTCTCCCCATTTTATTGTCACAAGAACCTTGCGAGGTAGGTTAGGCTGGGAGTGAGTCACCCAGAGAGCTTCACGGCTGAATACCAATTCAGACCATGGTCTCCCAGGTCACAGTCTAACACTCTAATCATTACACCACTCTGGCTCTCCAAAAGCTGACAATGAGTAGTTGTTTTAAAGTACATGAATAAATGAATTCCTTTTTTTTATTATAATTATAATGAGGGGGGACAGCTGAATAATACATATATATATTTCAGGAAATCATTATCCTTACAGTTTTTCTAAGCATTCAGGTTGTGAATGCTGAATAAATGTGTGAATGATGGCAGCAATCAGCATGGAATTGGCATAGCTGTAATGAAGGCCAAATGTTTAGGATCATAGCCAAAATCACAAACATGCTCCTTTGAACACATGTAATTGTAGCAACTCACACATTTATGCATTTTTTTACACATGAGGGTGCACATGACTTTTCCTACATGGAGATGCTGTCTGTGTAGGAAAGGCCACGTGTGAAACAGTTCCTGGGAGGTGTTTATTTACGACCACCATTCAATCTGCTTCCATATTTCAACTGGACAGACCGTTTTATTGGACAACGAAAGGCCCAAATCTCTCCTGTACACAGAAATCATAAAATATTCCTTTTAACCAGCCCAAAAGGAAACTGGTATTGAGATCTGTGCAAAAGCTGTATGCATCTTTAGCAACCAGTAGGTGGCAATAAGTTCCAATATGCCATTTGTGCAGTTCATTTGCATTGTGTAGAGCTAGGCTGCATTCCTGCAGGAATGGCAGTGCCAGGCTCAGTGTGCTCGGAAAATCTTCCTAATTTTCTCCATGCTTGTTGTTTGGTGCCAGGTCAGTTCATAGACAGACCACCCTCATCCTTGATCTGAACATGAATGGAACCGATCCGAGGAGTATTGCTGAGACCTCGGTGGGTGAGCTGGGTACAGCTGAACTAATTGATGTGGCACAGCATCACCTCAGACTGTGGGTGTAGGGAGTTTCTGTGATTCAAAATGATTCCATTAACCCCACTTGGGAACCCTTCCACCTTGGGGTTGGGACTGCCATCTGTTGCCAGGTCAGACTGGGGATACCATTGTTGTAACCAGAGCTTTCTTTCAGCGGGAACTCAGTTCCGGCACCTCTAAGGTGGGTTCCATTACCATTATAAGAGAGCAAGGGAGGCGATCATAGTGAGTTCCTGTACCCTTTTTCTAGAAAAATGGCACTGGTTGTAACTGCTGCCCACAAACTTCTCAGACGAAAGTAGTTTTGGGAAAGACTGAACATTCACACTGAGGCTCTGTCTACTGCTTTTGCATGGGATTTCACAATCTCCATGGCAACCATAGGGCTCTCTCAATTTCCCCTGCCCTGGTTTTAATGTTTGCATGTATGTGTTTTCTTTTCTTGTAAGTTGCTTTGAATTGCATGTGGCAAAAACAAGCCAACAAACAACCCAACACCAATATATTTCATAATAATAATTAGCAGGATTGGTTGGAGAATTAATCTCAAATCCTGAGTTTTGACAGGTCCCAATAGACCATACTTCAGGCTTTTGTAATATTCAAGGTACAGTGGATTCTATGTGTATTAAATTTCACCTTTCTGCTAGGGAAGTACCTGAACACATAACCACTTAATTTCCAGTCAGTGAGAGAAAATATATAAACATATTTGCTTTACTGTGTTCCCCTCACTCGGCTTGCATGAGAGACTTTTGTTTATGACAAAGAAGTACTATAAATCATCCAGCTTTGATTCTTTATTCTTTGCTTCTGTAAAACCAGACCTTCAAGGGTGAAAAATGGACCCTGATCCTTGAGTTTGAATTATGTACATTTATGAAGTGAACTACATTGCTTGGACCACATCCAGTGTTTCAGAGCCCAACGTGCATTGACTAACCATACTCAAAAGCCAGAGCTATGCCTAAATATGGACAGTAAAGTTATACTGGATGTGAAAGCACTGTCTAGCTAACAAGACTTCCCTAAAAAGACTATGTTTATCCATTTTTACTTAATACAAAATTAAATTATACAGCTGCTATGAAAGCAGATAAAAAGGACACAAACATTTAAAAAATGATACTGCCACAAGACACTAACATTAATCACTGTAAATGATCTGTGGAAATGTTTAGGTACAGATTGTTTTCAGAGTTACATTTTACAAATGGTCCAAAAATGGAAAAACAAATCACTGCAAAAAATTGTTTCCCCCACTAACAGTTCAAACTCATGCCTGCATCTTTATTTCAGAGCACTGTAAAAGACAGGGGATCGAGCTTTGTCAGTATGATAGAAGGGAATATTAGAAACTATTACTTGAAGGCTACTTTTCATTCTGTAGCAATTTTCAAAGGGGCAGCCTCTTAATGAATAAGTGAACTGCAGTCCCAGAAAGCTTACAGATTTGGTAGTATTTAAGATGCCACAAGATTCATTTTTTATATTTTGTGTTTTGAATTTAATTTATAGGATACCAATAAAGAAGGATAATATGCCAATTCTGTGACTAAAAACTAAACAAAAAACAAAAAACCTTCCACCACCTTTTATTCTACCATATATGAAGCTACTTAGAATTCTACTAGTTGTTACTTGTACTTGAAAATCCAACAACTATTAATTAACCAAATATCACCAGTGCTGGGAGAGGTTATGAACAATATATTGAGAGAAGGAAAGATACCTAATACCTGGAAGGAAGCCTATGTTACATTGGTGCCTTGTTGCATGAGGCACAGTGGCAGACGGGATTAGAAGAAGATTCTTACCACTGGATGATCTCTGTGATCTGGGCTTCCCAGTGCGCTACAGATTCTTTTTTGTCAGCAAGATCTCTCATCTCTTCTTCCAGTTGCCGGTTGCTCATACTTAGTCTCTCATACATGGCTGTAAGCTGAATAGATTTTAAAGACAAGAGGTATGATCTTGGATGGCTTTTCTTGTGTTTCTTGTGAACTTTTAGAATCCATAAGTGTGCACCACTATTTAAAGAGAGAGAGTAGCAATGGCACAGGTTCTGCCTACGCAGCCTGAGGAGGTATGCTTCTGAATACCAGTGGCTGGAAACCACAGGCAAGTGCTCTTGCGCAATTGGGTCATGCGTGAAGGCTTCCCATAGGCATCTGGTTCGCTACTGTGGGAACAGGATGCTGCACTAGATGGGACATTGGCCTGATCCAGCAGGGCCTTTTTGTGTTCTTATACTCTGCTGGTTGTGTCCTCATGACATATGTTGCCAGAAGCACCTGTGTAAAACCAACTACCCCAACCCATAGTATCTATTGTGCAAATGGATCTCCTCAATGGTCAACAAATCACATGCATGGGTGAGTCTCATTGTTGCATGCGGAATGCAAAAAGTCAAAGCATTCTAGAATTCACAATGGAAAAATCATGCCTGATTTGTGGTGCTCACTTGCCAGGTTCTCCTTACTTTAAGCACACATTCCTTTTATATTTTTATTTATTTTATTATTATTATTATTATTATTATTATTATTATTATTATTATTATTACCCTGCCCTTCTGCCACTCTGGATAGCTTCCAGCACATATAAAAACACAATAAAATGTCAAACATTAAAAACTTCCCAATATAGGGCTGCCTTTAGATGTCTTCTAAAAGTTGTGTCGTTCTTTATCTCCTTGACATCTGATGGGAAGGCCCTCTAATTTCAGTGAAATTCAGTACCATCTAGTTCAATTATGCATTCCTGGGTTTTGTATGAATTCTATATTTTGATGTTTCCATAGTGCATGGGCTGGACAGCTTGTGGCCCTACCAATATTGTTGGACTCCAGCCAGCACGGCCAATAGTAGGGAAGATGGGAGTTGAAATCAAACATCTGGAGGGCTATGGGTTTGCTACTTCTGCCATATTGCATTCCTATTTTCTGAGGTGGAAGCCCTCCTGAGGCACTACTCACATGAAAGGGACAAACAAGGTGGAAGGAGCTGAGGGGGCCACGTTAGTCACATTCCTGACGTTGCATGACTTTTCTCACCCCTGATGGGGTAAAACGTATGAAGTAGGGAGTCTGCTCTCTGTTCCCCATGCAACAGAGAGCTAAATATACTTCCTTTCACCATAATTGCCCCTTCATAAGAACAATGACTGAAGCGGACTATAGTGATCATTTTCTTGCAGCTAAGGCTGTCCAAGGCTTTTTCATGTCAATATAAGGGTTATTCCAAAGTCCTGGTGTAATCTAAGTCTGAAACAGTTTCACATTTTTCTCTTTGTTTCCTTGTAACACATTTGACCCTCACTCATTTAATAAATTTTATTTTATTCTGATCCCTTATTTAATTGTCTTTCATTAGTATTTTTGAACCACCTAATGAAGCGGTCTGTTGTCCATAAATACTTCTGGCATAAGTCTGGATCTGTAATTAACTTTGCATCTTACCAGATAGAAATTACCTTTTGGCTCCTAAGGTAATCAGCATGCCAGTGTATCTTAATCTATATTATTCAGTAATTTTGTGGGATCTAATCGGAAATGAATAGAGAGATCATCAAATCTAAACTCCCATCATGGGAACATAATTAATTATACTTGAATCAGTATTGGAAGTTATTCACATTTTCCCAGTTCTATGCTCCTTTATGAATTTTTCAACTTTGCTTAATTTTTTAATTTCACCCACAAAACACTTACCTTATCAAGCTCAGCAGAAAGCTTTTTGTTCTCCTCTGTCAAGAGAATCTTCTCCCGTTCATATTTCTGTTTGAACTCTGTTTCAAATTCTTCTCTTTCACTTTGGCTAAGGGAGAATACAAAATGCAATAAATCATTAGCATATATGGAAAATAGTACAAATATATGCTTCAACAGAAACCTTGCAGAACATTAAGGACTGACATATACAGTAACTAAGAAAATATTATACAGTAATCTGCACATCCACTGAAACTGGAATAACATGATTATCTGTTTTTGCCTCAGGACAACAAGAAAATGTGTTCTGTGTTAGGAGTACGAATTAACCTCTCTTTAATGTGGGACACCAGAGTCCCAGTTAGCAGGCATTTGTCATTCTATTGTAAAAGATACTTAACTTATTCATTGTCCAAATACAACATACTGGATGAAACCAGTGAAAGCAATGGAACAAGTTAAAGTTGCATTAATTTTTGAAGGAAATTAGGCAGGGCTGGAGTTCTCTGGATGACACCCAATCTTGCTTTAATGCTGTGAGAAGGTTTCCACGAATCTCAGTCATAGTTAAGAGTAAACATTATGATTCAATATCCTTATTCATTTTTACAACCCTTTGCAATCCTGAAGCTAGTGAAAGAAAGAGTTGCCATATATGGTGCCTGGAACTGCAAAACTCCCATGCATGAAGATTCTCATTAGGTTAATAGAATGGTCCTAATTATGACAAAATCTAATACCTGAAAACATCCATGTGTCAATTTACCAGATACAAAATAAGCCAAGCACTTTCTAACCATCACTACAAGTAACAAATGTACAGTTACCAGATTGGAGAATCCCACAAATGAAAAAAAAGACACATACATCCCTCCCTAAAGTCCTGTCCTGGCCAAATGCATTGCTAGAGAAGAGAAATGGGAGAGCAAAGAGCAGATACTACTATAAAGAACGGGGGAGCAGTCCCCAAACTGGCACAAAGATGAACATGAGCCACTGGTTTTAATTCCAAAATCTGTAAGTGGGAAGTTTAAGGAAGGGAATCTGCCCTCCTCCCAGTACTTCCCAGGAAGGCTCTCCAGGACGTGTGCTGGGCCTCCAGCGCACAGAAGAATGAGACTTTTCAGGGGTCACAGAGGTCTAAAGTGGGAGGAGGCACAGGACTTAGAATGCCGAAAGGTGCTAACACCAAGTAAGGCCTTTGGTTCTATACTGTCCACACTGACCAGAAACAGCTCTCCAGGGATTTGAGCAAGAGTCCTTCCCAGCCCAACCAGAAACCTCTGCATGCAGATCTGCATGTACTTTAATTTAACTGCAAGCCGAATAACTCTCAAGATGACCAAGAGCGGCAAATCATGGGATCCCCAATTTAAAATCTTTATCCATTTGGATCCCTAGTTTGTTTTATTTATTTCAAAATATTATGACTTTTCTATGTGGCCTACTATTTTATCACTCTACATTTATTGAAGTATGCCATATAACAGATGTTGAAAGCCTGCTAGAAATCAGTCGGCCTTAAATGCCCATCATAAAGCAAGTCAAGAAGGAGCATGCTGGGTCTCCCTGGTAAAACAGGGGATGCTTCTCCATCATATCTTTAACATCTAGTTAGTATAACCATGGTAGATTTCATTGTGGATGTAATGCTTAACCAGACCTGAGGGCAATGGATCAAGGGAGAGGGAATGCTCAGTAACACACTCTATATCTAACCTTTCACCATGGTTAAGAGATTTCAGTCATACTGGCCTGCCTTTCACATCAGGCTAAGTCAAACCATTGCTTAAAGTGAATGAGCAGGCATGTGAAGCAATATGGCTAATATGACCCAATACGCCCACTCACACATACAAACAAACCACACTGCAACCAACCGAACGTACCAACCTCTCATCTCTCGTACAACATACATACATACATACATACATGGCCTACTCACATCACGCTGACAAAAAAACCTTGCACAAATATACAACAGAAAGAAGGATCAGTATCCCCCCCTTTTCCCCGATCGCGTAATGTCTACGACAGCAGTGTCTCATACCAAATGTAACTGAACTGTGAAAAAGATTCTATGAATTGAAAACAGAGACACTATATGTACTCTTGTTATACAAGTAAAAATCTGTAATAAAAAAATATTTTTTAAAAAAGTGAATGAGCTTACATGGAGAGGATATTGTGGTTGTTTTTCTCCTCTCTGGTTGTTTTGTTGAGCTAAGCTACAGTTTAGCTTACTGAGTTACCCAGACCTGGGGTAAGTGGTTTAGTTCTGTCCATACAAACCATGGGCTATAACTGAAGTTTTTCCTACAGTTGCCCACTTGTGGTCTGTATTGAGAGAGCTAAACCATGAACCTGGGTTCATATGACACACTAAGCTTAGATCAGCGAAGTGCAGCACTAGAACGACCAAGAAGGAACAATGCAGATCCAATATTTCCAGGATCCTGCATGTTTGCTTATTTGTGCTAAGCTATCGTTTGGCTTAGTGCTACATGTGAATGAGGGCTATGTTGGCACAAAGTATTGGTGATAGAATTTAGTCAATATTTCTTACAGTTCAGCAAAACTACCCACCAATGTTTATCAGCCAGCATTTGAGCCATGACAATAGTACTCAGTAAGAGTATTTTTGGTTTGAATCTCCTATTTCTAATTTGAAATTCATTTACTGTTTCAATAAGACTTTGAAATATAGCACAGGAATATCAGACCCAGCTCTGAATTTGTGTGTTGCTAGGCATCATTTGAAACATAACACTTCATTCTAACAATGTAGCATATTAATCACTACTGTTTAAACTCTAATTCTGTAATCCAACACCACCCATCCCTCTCCCCAACCAACAGATTCCATGCATATGAAGAACAATCTGGGAGAAAGCCAAAAAAGATTAAAGCATTAACTATCAGGGGAATGGATAATGGGTCTCACAGCTATGTGGGAGACATGGGTTTAAGGCTAACTTCTCAGACAACAGGTCAGAGTCTTTAATTAAGCATTTGGTTGCATTTTTGTCTTAGTTTATATGCACTTAGTACTTTTGTGCTTCTAGTATTGGTGGTTTCATTCACAGCTTGTGAAGTAGCTTTAAATTTGCATCTGATGCAATATGAGACGATGGGGAAAATGCAGTATGAAGCTTTTATGTTAAACCACTTTGGTGGTAGCCTTAGAAATCTGATGTGCTGTGAGTCTCAGCTGAGACTGCAGCGGAAAACAACTCTCCTGAAAGAAACAAGACCAGTAAATAATGGAACACAGGGAAAAGTCAGAGGTAGTTTAGAATGCTAGCTCAGAGCTAAGCAAACATAAACTTTAGAGCCACAGTGAAGAGTATTTGTTCTTTCTAGTCTCTGAAACACTTCTCCTCTGTCCATACACTTCAGTTGTCTTTTGGCTCAAGAACTGTAGAAAATGTGAAGCAGAAACCAGAGCGTGGTTAAATATTTCAGACTGCAGTCAAAGCACAAAGCACAAAGCACACAGGTAAGGTCTCATTGGGCCTTACCTGTAAGTTACCATTCATAGGATCAGGCTCCAAGTATCACAAAAATCAGTGGAAATTTAAACACGCATACTAAGTTGCACCAGTGAATGTGTACTAGGTCGATACTTTGTAAAAAAAAGAGGGAAAACAGTAAGTTCCAGTTCTATATATATTTATGAGATGTTACATGTTCAGGCATTTGTCTGAACACATAAACTCTGCATCCATGGATGGGGAAATGCACATTTGTGCATTCAAACAAATGCCTGAACATGCCTATGGTGTCATCATTTAAAGATATGTTTTCACAGTGGAAGGAGATTACAGATGATGTCCTTTTGTAATTCTGAAATAATGATGCGTAAAACTGATCAGTACTCCCCTTGCAGTATATTCAGTTTTTAAAAGAATACTCAAAACTGTTCTAGGCACTCCTTGGAAATATCAGTAGATGTCACCATGCACTGTATCATGTGAGGCAGCCCTTTGTTTTTAAATGAAGGCTAAGCTAAGCAGGGTAACCAATATAAAAAAAAATCATAAACTCAAAACAAGGTAGGCTATGATGCATTAAACTGCCAATATTTTAGTGACTCCCACTGGGAACATAAACCTGGAACATAAATAGGCTTTTTCAATACGTTTTCGAATCAACAGGAAAACAATAATCTAACTAACTTGCTTTAGTTCCTTGCAAAACCATGGAATAAGATGAAATAAAAGTACTCCTGCTCATTCACTGAGGTATTCAACTTGCTTTTTGAAAGAATTTAAAATTAGTGTTGTCACACAGCCTATCCTGCCTACATGTTATTTTGATAAAGGACATTTTCAGCATATTGTTTTGTTTCCTATTTCTCACAATGACCCCATTTGGCAATTTTATCTCACATGCTTCCCGACTTCTTTTACGTAACTTCCTTTCCACCCTTTATATTGCCCAAGAAGGTTTTTTGTTTTTTTTAAAAAAAAACCCTATAAAAAGCCCTAACATACAATTATAAAATCACAATAGTACGTTTGGAACAGAACTAAAATAGCAAAACAGAACAGCAGCAGAAACCACAACACAACCCATTGAGAATATGCACTGCAACATCCTTTAACATTAAAGGCACCTCATAGAGTAAGGGAAAAACTAGAGAAAGGCCAGTAGCTAGGTTGATGCCAACTACTCTAGTGTACTTCCACATCTAAGGTATATTAACTAGTGCAGGTGTTGATTGTCTACATGCAGTGGGATAGTGGAATCAAGCTGCAAACCCACCTGACATCTACAAGTTGGAAGTCTCAATCAAAAGTAGCCCACGTGCATGTAATGCAGTACACGCAGGTCTGATCTAGACCCCTGCAAACTGGGAGGATTATACCTGCACATGTCAACTCCATGCATATAGGCCTCTATTTAAACACAACCTCAAATCCCAAGGGCAAGGTCAGAGGGCACAATCTCAAACCTCCACTGAGGGTAGAGACTGTTTGCACAGGGCTTAAATGAGCAATGAAAAGAGTTGCTAATAACCTTTGCAGCTTCTTTTCCAGAAATGGCTTGTGAAAGGTACACCTGTGGCATAAAGCTTTTATTATTTCCTTGCTTGGAAATGCTCTACATAACTCATTCATGGCTTTGACAGTCATGGGCAGGTAATACAGCTAATAAAACTATTCTATTACATTCATCACATCAAAATGTAGCTCTGACAACTGTTTGTTTTATGGTTTTCAGGTGTGTGTGCTTTAAAAAAAATAATACTGAAGCACGTTTTGTCTTTTTCAGTAATTCAGCTTGATTTCACCTAAGCCCCACAGATGCTTCACCTATTCTTCAGTCCTATTATTCAATATTACAGTACCAAAGCAGCCCTATTCATATTTGTTTATGAAATAAAAACAAGTGAGTGAAGAATGATTTGCCTTTTAACACAATGATGTTTTCTTAAGCACTACTTGCTTTATGACTTTTCAGGTTGGTGGTAATAGATTCAAACTACTGAATTCCAAATGTCTCACTAAAGCTATCTATTTTGATTTTTAAAGCCTGACCTACTGCAGGAATTTTAAGGCTGCCATAGAAAAAATTCAGCAAGGGGAATGGTTTATGTTATATGGAGCAGAAATATTCTTAAATGAGGGAACACCAATCCCACATTGGGGGGGGGACCTAAATTGTGACGAGAACGTTATGTCCTAAAACAGTAGGGAATGTATGGTCCCCAGGTGTTGCTCAACCACAACTCTCATTGGTCACAACTATAATGGCCTATGGTCAGGTCAGGGTTGATGGGAGTTATAGGCCAACTACTTCAAGAGGACCACAGGTTTCCATCCCCACCTGTAGTTGTATCAGGTTATCTAAAAGAGAATACAGCGTGAAACACACACACACACACACACACACACACACCCCTCTGATACTTTTATCATCTTCTGCACCTGAATGGTAAACGAGAAACTGCAATTGTACCATGCATGGGGAAACTCAAGGATCCTACATTTTCCATGTAGGTATTTCAGAACCCTAAATACATATAAATTATCGAGATAGCCCATCACAAATGTCTACTCATGCCTTGCTACATCTGGAAGTGGAAAAGGATGAGCCAATTGTTTCAACTCTCAAGTCCGCTCTACTGACCCAACCATACACCAAACATTTTCATGAAATGACAGAAGGAACCTGTGTAACATAGGGGAATGCTAGCAGCTGAAACAGGGGAAAGTTGTGTGGCTGTTAATGTAGCAGCCTCATCTAGTTTTTGAAAGCAAGCTACAGCCCTTTTACTATTTGCAAAGCTACAATTAGATCAACAGGAAACGGGTCAGTTGATGCTTTTAGCAACAGTTCTCACAAATGTCTCCCCAAAAAAAGTCAAAGGATGAAAAGAATGATAAAACTTGGGCCAGGTGGGTGGGTAGCTTACTATGTTAATAGTATCTTCAAAACCTCACAAAAGAAAACTGCATGGCAGTGCACCATATTTTCCTAAAAAGGGGGCAGCTATCCTGCAAGTTTCTTATTTTCATTCACAGAAAAAGGAAAACACATGTCTGCTTACCAGTACCATCTTACGTAATCTTTTTACTGTGTCCTGAGAGCAAGTGACACACATAAAGTTGCAGCTTATCATTATATTTAGTTTCCTGCTTGGGTACTGCACTGATCTTTATTTTTGTCCTTCTGATCACGTATGGGCTACGCCTTTTAAAAACCCAGGAATCTCCTGTTAATGTGAGGCAACGGTAGCATACAATTATAAGATACTTGAACATTTTATGAGCCAGTAAATAAAGTTTGTTACTGATAAATACAATTGAGGGGCATTCTCAGTGCCACTTGTTTCTACCATGGTAGAGAGAGAAAACAAACCATCCTGTCAGAACAGATAAAGAAGGCTTGTGTCTAGAGTGGATTGATGACGAATGTTAGCACTGGATGAAGTCTGGAGCAGAAAAGCCTCGGGACACCTTAAGTGACACTTCTTGTGCTAGCAGATATAAGCAGTACCTTAACTCTGACATATTACTTGTTCACGTCAAAGACAAGCAACGCATTCGAGAGGGGTAGAGGAGAGAAAGAGCAAAGCAAAACAACAAAGCAGATTTACAACTTTGGGACCTCCTGGTTGTGTCAATGTTCATAACTCCAGTATACAGAGTTTGAACAAAGAGGCCAGGCATTTTAAGAATTCTCACCATGTGAAATGAATCATTCCAGAGGGCAAAATGCAAGATTCTACCTGGCCTCTCAATTCTAACCTGCATTTCTCTTGATCTGAAAAAGAAGTAAAGTGCTGCTCACCTCCTCACCTCCACCAATTTTCTCACTTTCTGAAGCAGATTGTGCTGCAGGTCATTGGGAAACTATATACTTAATGAGGTGGGTTCTTTACTTTCTCAAGTTTCCCTTATCCAACTGCCTCATAAAGCAAGCTCTGTATCATTCCAGTAGATTATGATATGTTGAGATGGGTGGGAATACATGGACTGCGTTATTATTTCACCGAAAACTAAATAATAAAGGATCCCTCTCCCATTTACTTTGAGCAATCTGAGCTCAAACAAAGAACAGGCACCAGCGATCATGGACAAACATGTATACTGAGTAACAACACATGTACAGAGTAAACATGCAGTCTTATATGAATGAAGACACCTACAGAAATGTTTCTGTGCAGTGCATCACTGAAGAACCAGCAAGTACAGGGTATTGGGACCCAGCAAACCTGTGCCCAGGGAAATCTGTTTTCAACTCCATATTTCAGTCATGTGATACAATGAGTGAAATGTCAGCTTCAACCATCTCACTATGTCATTGTGAGAATGTAATGAAATGATTCCATGTACATCATGCAGATGTATCTAATATATATCAAAACTTGCTTGCTGCAACACGTGAAGGACAAACAATGGAGAAGGGGGGCAGATGGGGGAAGCGGCGAGGCGGTCCCATGACTCCTTGCCTGGGACCAGCGGGGAGAGTAGGGGTCCTCCGTTGCCCACGCCCTCCTTGCACAGAAGGCTTTCGCGCAGAGAGAGTAGGAGGAGACTAGGCGTCAAAGAGCTTCTTTGCTGGAAGAAGTTTTAGAAACGCCCACTGACGGATTCTGCC
Organism: Podarcis pityusensis; assembly: GCF_964106645.2. NCBI lineage: Eukaryota > Metazoa > Chordata > Lepidosauria > Squamata > Lacertidae > Podarcis > Podarcis pityusensis. The sequence continues at coordinate 91,323,799 of NC_138026.1, read as the reverse complement.
AGCGATTGAGTCAGCCACGGGTGAGTAGCTGTCCGGACAGAAAAGGTTCACTTTAGCAACCCAGCCAGGTGTTTGCACCCAGCCGGGGAGATAAGCACCGGCTTACGCACGAGCAACCCCTAGAACCATTACAGATACACTTCAGAATCTAAAATAGACTTTTTGTTGCCTCAAAGTTAAACAAAGTTGAACATTTACATACAGTCAGTGTAAGTATGGTGAAGTACCACATATCTTGAATGTAACTATTGTATTTGATTTGCCACAGTGGCATCGGTTTTGCAAAAATCTTGCAGAGATTCATGCACAGACACTGGGTTTTGCAAATGGACATGTAATCAAGCAGCAAAATAACTGGGTTATGCATACCTTTCTCTCCTTGTCTTTTCTAACTTGTCTTTCAAGATTAGGATCTCTTTTTTGAGAGCAAGTTGTTGGCTTTCTGCATCACGAAGTTCCTTCTTCAAATTTTTTATTTCATTACAATGTATTAGTTCTCGTTTAGATATCTCTTCTTCATAAAAAACGCTTTTCTTCTCCAAGTCAGATTTTAATTTCGTGATCTCTTGTTGATGCTCTGTGCTGCTCACCCCTGGGGAGCGACCAATTTGTTTTTGCTATTAAAAAAAGGGGACATCTCATAATTAGCTTCCATGATTAGTCTTCATAGCAGAACTATGAAAGTATGAGCTTAGAAATACCTCAATCTAGTGGGGGGGGGGGGGGAGAGACACATTTAAGTAAAAGTGCAAGAAACTGCAATTACATTTTTACATCAATATCCAAGTTGTTTTGAAATCAATGTCAAACTAAAGTAACAGCCAGCAATGTCACCCTATACTGTGTCAAGCAATGGATTGCCTAAACGTGACATGAATCATTAGGGGTTTAACAGTATTGCAGTGAAAACCAATGCATATATACTCAGAAGTGAGCCCCACAGCATTTAATGGGGAAAGCATGCATATGAGTGCAGCCTTAATCGTCTCCTGTCATTTCAGCATTCTGTTCAAGTACAGATTAAAAACACTAACAATTTTTTAAAAAACAGTACACTGAATTTCTTATATTTAAAAGCACAATTCTACTTCAGAATATGCTTTTCTGCCTGACAATATATAAATGGCTGTAGATGGCATAACAGCCAAAACTGGTAAAAGGTACTCTAAGCCATGACTACTACTTGGGTCTCCCTACTCTTTCAGAGTGAATGTAGCCTCATCCAGTCAGGAAGCTGGTCTATCTCCCAGACATAAGAACCTCTCACCCACAGGGTCTCCTGCTTAGCAGGATTCGTTTCATTGGCCCTTCTCTAGCCACTGTGTCCAGGCATCAGTTCTCGGCAAGCATGGCCACTCCCGATTCAGGTGTTAACGGATGACAATTCACTCTAAACAAGGCCTACTCTCAATAGCTTCATATAGATGTTAAATAGCATTGGGGACAGAATTATGTCCTGTGGAACCCCAAAGCAAGGAACTTGAGAAGCACCCCCCCCAATGCTACTTTTTGGAATTGACCCTGCAGAATAGAACCACAGAAACACAGAGGCACCGATATAAATCTAACACAGTTCATCCATGAGCATACCACAGTCAATGGTGTCATGAAGGTGATACGTGGAAGGAGCAAGGTTGCACTCTGCTTGTCCCTTTTTTTATAAAAGTGGCAATGAAAGCCCATTGAGTCCCCCCAATGAGGCTTGAACTCAAGACTGAAACAGATCCAGATAAACCATTATTATCCAACTATGTCTGCAATCACCACGTCACAACCCTCTAAAGCACATTCACCCCAAAAAGGTTTATTTGTGGCCAGGGGGTAATTATTACTGGGTCCAGAACCCATAATTATTATTACTGGGTCCAGAACAGTCTTTCTTAGGAGAGGCAGACTACTGCCTCAACAAGCGCAGTCATCATGACTTCATGCAATGGTACTGTCACCTACAGCCCCCTAGGCTAGCTTTAATTAGCCATGAATGGTATGGGTAGAGTGGGCATGTCATCAGTTGTAAAGATGCAAGTTCCTTGTCCACGTCATCAAGCCGCATCAACTGAAACTGATCCCACAAAACTGACCTAGGTGTGGCACAGGATGCCTCAATGGGGACAGCATAATAATGGCATCAAGACAGTGAAGGTGACTGATTTTGCTTGCCAAATAGGTTATAACAGGCCTGATAAGACAGGTGTTAATGACAGCTCTGCTGTGCGGCTATCTGAGGATGCAGCAGAGGCAGAAAAATACGCATTCTCCACTGCCTGCACTGCCATGTTGTATGTATGATTATATGCTCTAACCTCTCTTCGGCCACCTTTGGAGAGAGACAGTCGCAATATGCACTCTGGCTGTTATCTGGCCTGTTTCATTGACTACAGTTCCCATAAATACCAAAGAGAAGCATGGAATCTATAATGTCAGAGAGGACACTCAGAAATTATCATGTCCATGGTCCACCTCATCTTGCCATCCCATAGCAAGACAAAGTTCCCAACAAAATCCCCTGTTCGATCCACTGGAAAATGGCTTATAACATTTAGGAATCCCTTGCTTTCCATTAGTCTCTAAATGCAGACTATTCTAGTTCCATCTGGGAACCTCTGCATTAGAAGAGACTAACTAGTAACATTTCTTGGGATTCTCTAACCTTTCATATTACATGTAAATGAGGTAATTGAGCAAAATAGTTTGTACTACTGTGCTGGAAGTAACTTGAAGCAAGCATTCAAAAGTTTTTGTTTTCCCCTCCATAACTAGATACAATAATATACACTAGTAACTTGCATTCCTCTTTATTCTGTGTCTGACAGTGATCTATCAGATCTAATATGTGGCTATTCCATTTTAAAATGATGAAGTTAACAAAGACTGACCTTTAGTCCTTCTAACTCATTTTCCAGCTGCTTAGAGTACTGCTCACTTCGCTCACGCAATTTCCTGTCCTTGGATGCCTCAGCAGCTGCAGCTTCAGCATGAACTTCCAGCTACAAAAATATTTTTTTAAAAATCATAACCACTGTTTTGAACGTTGGTTTCCTTTATAATGCACAGAAAAAGAACTCATGTATCTTAGTATTCTGTCCTCAACTGTGACCTGTTTCGGATGGTTAGGCAGAAGCCAAGGGCAATGAACTTCCCAAACCACACTGACTTTCAGTAAGTCCCGCTGACATCAGCTGGAATAAGGGTGCTTAGAATTGTACACTAACAGTTCTATACATGTCTGCTCACTGAACTCCCACTAAGTTCAATGAAGCTTACTCAGGTAAGTAGGTAAGCGACTGCAGTGTATTATTCATTCCTATTTTTAGCTTCCAACTTCTGGAAAGCAGTCATATTACAATGCAGCTGTGTTGTCTCGCAATCTTCACAGAGATGCAAATACTTCTATTCTCTGTTATTAAATAATCATCGTTATGTTGTTTTGCCATTACATACAAAAGCATGGCAAATTCATTTACATACATCAATAATTAAATATTAAAAATAAATAGTAAAAGATTATATAAAGTAAATACATATAATCAGGCATTTACGCTGCAATCCTATACACATTTACCTGGGTACAAGTCTCACTGAACTCAATAAGGCTTACATCTAAGTAAACATGTATAGGATTGCACTCTTACAATTGCAAGCGAATATTGTATTTAAAATCTATTCACAACAGGTAAAATGGATTCCTGATACCTGACTTTATTCTGTATTTTTTTCACAAAATGAAATAAAAAGCATTGATACATTATCATCAGCTTATTCAGTGATATTGGCGGTATTCCATTAAATAAATGTGTAAGCGAAATAACCTCTGCTTGTGCAACAAGACATCCCCCCCGCCCCCCAACACCATGACCACATCTGCTCTGGAGGTTTGGGGAAAAACCCGGAATAAATTTAGGGGGCATGGGAGGGGGAAGCAGAGAGAGAAGTCTTGTTACACAAGCAGAAGTCATTCTGCTCATGCAAAGTGCTACTTAGCACTATATTGAATGCAACCCTTCATCTTCCCTCCATTAATGTTACCTAGCTTGCAAATTTATACTGAGATACTCAATTTTTTTAAAAAAATCTTCCAGACTTTATAAAGCCAGACTGAAAAAAATGAAACACTTTGAAAATATACTGAAGCTACTGCAGAGAATTACAAACATATAGCAAAAGTAAATTATTTGTCAACTATTATTCCATGTCAACAAAAATCACTGGGAAATAGGGTTTATTTTGGACAAACTTCCTTGTAGTTACTATCCCAAAAGTGACTTACTTCCTTTTTCATTCTGTCTGTTCTGCGTAGGTCTTGCCTCAAGCTTTCTACTTTTTGCATCACCACTTCCATCTCTTCTTCCTTATCTCTGACTTGACGAGTAAGTTTCTGTTTTTGTGAATGCAAGTCAGTAAGTCGCTCATTCATCTCAGAGAATTCCTGCATAGCCAGTTTCCGTTGGCTGTGTGCATCTTTCAGCTCTTTGGTTTGGGCCTTTAATCTTTCACTAGACTCAATTAGTTCCTGCAGTCAAAAGCAAAAGATAAAATATCTATGAATTTTAGAATTCTGCCACTAGATGGGTTGCAGAATTAATATAAACAAATATCAGTTGCCCACTTCCCAACCCCAAACAAGAGATTCTGTACAGGATCTTTAACAAGTGTTTTAACAAGCAAAAAAGGTTCCACAAAAATGCTAGCATTCATTGGAACTTCATAACCAAATTTGAATTGGTTATGATTGGTTATAATTCAGCTAATTATATGTAGCTATGGCAAAAGTCAAACCTTTCCATCACTAGCTCGCTGTCATTATGTTCCCCAACTCCTATCTTAGTCTCTATCTTGTCTTTAACTGCTAGTTTGGAAAAAATGACTCTCAAAGACAGATTATATTGGCAGGATCAGCCACCACCCTCTTTTGTCATGGAAATTAATATAGCCTTGTCTTCTTTGCTCTGGGCTAAGGAGATCGTGGATGTGCCAGATTACAAGATCTACTGCTTCCTAATTCAATCAGGTGAAACACCCTGCCACTCATTAACGGGGCCCTTATACCAACTAACTAAACCAAAGATGGAATACCTGCACCTTTGACCCAAAGCAAATTTCCTATCACTCATCATGCTGTACTTCTGTTGATTTGGTTAGATGTGTTCATTTATGGGGTTGCTCTACCAGACCCACAGCAACCTGTCCTCTGGCAAGAATAGAAACAGGACTGCTATGGGAAGAGGTTCTCCTGGCACTAGAGCAAATCCCCGCTCCCTCCCAGTTGTTTATGTACCAGAAGGTATTACTTCATGAGCACACATTTGGCAATGCTTACAACGCTCTTTAAATAATAACCATTTCATAAATAGCATTCAGATTTATATGTTTATACAGTGTAATCTTTTCCCCCTGTATACCTATGTTAAGACCATTTAAATCTCAAGTAAAGTGTTCCTCAAGTGAAGTGGGTGCAAGCGTTGTCTTTAAATAAAAGCACAGATGAAATCATTTTTACCTTATTAAGATCATCCCTTTCTTGCTTTAGTGCTTTTATTTGCTTCTCAAATGTTTTGATGTGTCTGGAAGCATCTTCTAATTCTCGCCTTGCAGAACTGGCCTCTTCAAGCTGCTGCTCCAGTCGTCCAGAATCTAGGAAAGAAAATTATTGTTAAGCATCACAGGGTAAAATATAATACTTACTGCTATACAATAGCGAATAGCCAATTAAGACCACAAGGCTAAATCCAGCCCTCTGAGGAGTACCTGTTGAACAATTAGTTGCCAACTACAAAGCAAGAGAGATGTGTGTGGGGTGTTATTTATAGCAACAGGGCTTCCTAGCTCTAGGGACAACTTCCGTCTCTGTTTCGAACTGTCCCTTCTGTAAAATAAGTTACTGATGAGGCTCCACATTCAGTTATGTATCTGAACATTTGCACATATCAAAACCAGAGTTTCTTTAAGGTCCACTTTTCTATACTGATGTTACTAATTTGCTTGTTGCTGGACAGAAAACAGTGAGCTAGTGTGAAAATTTGCCTAGGTAGGCAACAGAATATCGTGACAGCTGGTTGCTCTCAAGCTCTGTCTTAAACCTGTTCATTTCCAAGCATTTTATTGAACTTTCAGGGCAGCCTTTAAAAAGTTAAGCACATTAAAACAGATATAAATAATGGAATTACATGTCAGGGTAGACTTGCCTAAACAAGCCCTGAAAACGGTGAAAGTGCCTGTCTAATTTTAATGAACAGCAAGTTCTAGAGAGTAGATGCTGCCACACACAAGTTTCTTTACCACCACTTTACCAGCATCATCCTTGTTCTATCAAGTTGACAGAAAGCTATCAATTTTTTGTGATCATGCACAGCAGACTGACCATATTCAACTCCCATCCCCAAATTTCTTTGGTGATGAGAAATAAGAAAAAAAGAAGCAACAGCTACATAGAATAATGTCTTACTCTGCATTTCTAAATGTTCCCTGAATTGTACTATGTATAATGTCAAAGCTAATTATTTCTGTAATGAGAAAGAAAAAGTATTAAGAAGTCGCTGTCTGGAAGGTTTTGCCTTTTTAATGGAAAGGGACAGGAAGACAGAAACAAGAAAACAGGGCCACACATCTCACTTGGACTTGAATAATCCATATGTGCTAACCCCAGAGAGGAACCTAATACAGAAAAGAACACACAACCAGAAATAAATCTGCTGTATGTAGCCACAACCATGACAGACAGAAGCACTGAACCAGCCAGAAGTACAACAACACTCTGCTCTCAGGGACAAAGTCTAACTGTTTCAATATATCTTAATTCCAAGGAAATGGAACTCCAGGTTCAGCATAGTAATTTTAAGATCAGATTTTTAAAAAACCCTTCACTGTTTAAATTTTCAACTTTAGCTGATTGCCAGAAATAGTATGCAATTTTATGTATAATCACAGCATGCAATGCTATGACATTACAAATCAAATAGCAGGATGTTCTGTTTTTGTGTGTGTGTGTTTTTAAACAAAACTACCAAAAATATTGAATTACTAAAGGCAGTATCTTGTTGATCATATTCACATTACATTCGGACAGCTTTCTTTATTTCTAATGCTAACACCATTGCGGGGGTAGGACTAGACAACCCTTCCAGCTCTAAGATTCTATGATTTGTGTTTGCATGTCCTGTTAGGTTTATTGCATCTGCCACCACTGAAGAAACATATTCCTGAAACCCTTTTATTCAAAGAAAACCCTGTAAACCACCTTAAAAGCAAACATGCATTTTAAAAATGCATTTAAAATATCTCAGCTATGTCACAAAATGTCATAAAGAAATCTACCCAATCCATCCAAAATTATTTCAATCAGACTTAAGTTTGCGACCAGCTTTCTCTAGTCTAGAACCCCAACACTGACTTAATCTTTTTCACCAACATGGTTCTGAAAGAGCAGCAATTGTACACATAAATTGTACACATTGTACACATAAATTGTACTGCATAAATTCTCAACTCTCCTTTTAATAAGTTGAGAAAGCTTAAACGACAGCTGTATCTCACTGGCTGAAATGATTAACTCTCCACTGAAGTCACCAGCACACGAAATTGATATACTGTTAAAGACAGCCAAAATAAATCTCTCTTTCACGTGTAAATTACTTTGCTCTCTTGTCTACTCTTTCCCTTACATTTTTTCACTATATTAAAGATTCCTCAAAATTTTCTCCTATGTAACTTAGATAACTAAATATTATAACTCCGACCTCAAAAACTAAAAGCATATGCTAGGCTATCATTGTTTGGAATGATGGGGAGAGAAAAATGCCATAATTTACTAAGACTACTGCTGAGCAGAACTCCAATGTGAAACACTTCAACTCTTATTTTCACTAGAAGTGTTCTTAAGCAGCAATTCAATAAAGAAACAAAATTAAAATCCAGATTCAGGGTCTATTATCCAGTGATAAGCAATTTCCCATTCACTCTTCCTGTTCTAGGTTAACAGCTGTAGTTCTACACAAAAGCAGCTGTATCACTATATAACAATGGTTCTCAAACCATGACCACCACAGCATGCTGGTGAGTCTCAGTAGGTTGCCAGTCCTATATACTCTTCAGGAGTAAACTGAACACAGTAGAACTAAGCTCTGAACAAATATGCACAGCATCAGGCTGCCTGTGAAGGATTCCCAGGACCCATTGTAGGATCCAATGTCTTGTTTCTGATCTGTACAAGCATAAGATTAAATGACTCTGAACCACACTCTGGGGCCCCACAATAAGAGATGCAATCTGAGAACAGATTAGTAACAGGAGAAATAGCACTGGAAAATGGAAAGAAAAAAAAGAGTGGTTTTGTAACACCTTTTTATACTCCAATATCCTTACAAAGAAACGTATTTTGCTTATTTTACAGTATGGGTAATTCTTTAGTGACCAATGTAACATTTGTAAGCTTCTTTACATGTATATAACATTAGGCACAGCACATAATATTTACTCTCATAAACATTAAACTGTTTGTTAGCTGCCTTGATCTGCCCTACAAAAATAATCAAGTAATATGCCACAGATAGTTTAAATGCTTTCTTTTTAAAGGGAAAGGTAAAGGGACCCCTGACCATTAGGTCGAGTTGCGGACGACTCTGGTGTTGCGGCACTCATCTCGCTTTATTGGCCGAGGGAGCCGGTGTACAGCTTCCAGGTCACGTGGCCAGCATGACTAAGCCGCTTCTGGCGAACCAGAGCAGCACACGGAAATGCCGTTTACCTTCCCGCCAGAGCGGTACCTATTTATCTACTTGCACTTTGACGTGCTTTCGAACTGCTAGGTTGGCAGGAGCAGGGACTGAACAACGGGATCTCACCCCGTCACAGGAATCCGAACCACCGACCTTCTGATCGGCAAGCATAACTTGGATACGTATTTTCTCTTAAATTATGGATATTTTTTTTCATCTGTGGTAATATATATGTTTCACAGGCAAGTGTTGAATACATGTCACACTTCAGGTTATTTTACTCACATGTAAAATACCATTTTGAAAAACTGTTGCTTGGGAAATTATCTTTAAAGTGATATGAAAATGAAAAAGGAGTCTGTAAATTGACATTTTCATGGAATTATCCAGTTCTCCAAGTATCTGCTGTTTGTGCATTTATAAAAAATATTCTGTTGTCCTTTTTCTCATGCAATGTAAACCCATTTACCAATGGCAACACTTTAACTTTGTGCTTTTCACAGCTGCATCACCAGCTGGAAATATATAGAAGATTTTTTTTTAATGTAATACCATACAAATAAAATTGAAGCTTTGACTTAAAATTTAGGTGAGAAAAATCTATGCAGGAATTCAGAGATCTGCTTCAGCCACAACATTAATCCATAGTTTAAAGTGAACTTTGGTTGAATGCACACAAGTGCTTTGCTCCTCCCCAAGGCCTCACTATGTTGCATGGGAACAAGTCAGGTACATGCATTTTTTTGAGCCCTATTTATTTTTGCCCCACCCACCACTGGTATGTGGGCCCTGGAAGGTTGGGGAAGTTCCAATCCATCTCTCAGTCTGAAATAGTTCCCCCACCAATGTTCAGTATAATTTGGAAAATACTACCCAATTTAATACAAACATGTCACTGAGATCATCAACTGGAAGAACTAATTTCATTATCAGACAATCCATCTCAATTTATAAATACAGCATTGAATTTGATCCCACTTTCAGCACATTTTTGAGGAACAAGTAAGCTACTCTATATAACAATATACCAGCCATAAATTTCACTTCAGCATTCAAACTTGAATAAGTGATTTATACAAGAAACCAAATCAGATCATAAACTCTTCCATGCATACCCTAACAAAGTTGGGATGCCAGCGTTATTCAGTGTAGTTTTTCCATCTACAGTTGTTTTGGACAGAAAATACATTCCTGTACAGCTGTGTTCATGAAAAAACAGCTATATTTTAGGATTTTTAAATAAAAAAAACCCTCAAATAGAATGATCTTATCTTCCAATTTAATTCCAACTCTGCAGCCAAACCACAGTCTCACTCAAAATGCCAAGAAAACCATGAGTTTAGTTGATACACTATTTATTTAAAACTTTGTTTCTAGCAAGCAAGTACGATTACAATCAGAATTGTGATCACAAACTCATTATGTCTAAAATATCAAGAGCCAATATTAACTCAAAAGGCAGAGTTCAATCTCCAAGGACAACAGCCGCTGCGATGATGGGGATGAATTATTTAATTCTATATCTGCAAATGTGAATAAATACCAAACTCCACTTATAAAGGCTGGCAAGCTCCCAATTTTCATGGCTACCCTCCTTGTGTTTACAAAGGTAATCAGAAAAACCTTTCTGGAATGTTGAACAGTCTCCCTGCTGCCAGGCACAGCTGGAAGAAGTGCTACTGTGTACTCATGTAGGCCTATGAGTCAGGGCAAACTGGTCACTGAACTGCTTATGCAAGCAAAATCATAAAGTGAGCATAGGCCAAATATCTGCCTCAGAAAAATGTTACTGAAACCATTAGCTGCAGGCAGTCACACAACTGTATCCTGTCTCAACAAGCCAGGATTCGCATGGGCTGCATAAAAGCACATGGAGCCCCTTCACTGCCACTTCACTCCTCTCTTCATGCTAGTGGTGACACGAATCTGGTAGCTGCAGTTAAACCATAGCAAACATGGACCATGGCTTCCAAACAAGCCAGATTCACAATCCAATTTGAAATCGTATCTCCGAGGCCCTTTTTGAGAAGGGGACACCAGACTGCACACAGCATTCCAAATGAGGTACAGAGGCTGTAATAATGCATCAGCAAAGAAGGAATGAACCACACCTCACTCAGACGTGTAGACTAATCGATAATGTAAATGTGGATGTTTGTGTAGACAAGTATTGTTTGCTCCTTATTTTATGATAAATATTAAATGGAACATAAAAAGCAGAAACAGAACTAGTGATGAGTTAAAATGTCAAATAGCTAGGACTTACCAGTCACCTGTTTTCTTAGTTTTTCGATTTCTTCTTTTAGGCTTTTGATTTCTAAATCTTTGCTTGCTGTTAACGGACCATCTACAGTTGAATAATGCAGGGCCTGAATTGTTTGCGTGGACTCTTTTTTTAAAAAAAGAAAGGGAGGGAAAGGGACACTTGTGAGAGACTGCATCCACAAGTTTCAATCTAGTTACTGAGCATATAGGAGTTATTGAACCTTGAGACCTCGCATAAAATACTGCCCAAGGCATACCCTAGGCAGTGTCTATGGCCTGGCCGCTGTCAAAAACACATATCATCTGTTTCACATGCAGTGAAGAAAAAGAATCTTTAATGGATCAATAAACATTTTCCTCACTCAAGATAGCTTGGACTTCCCCCTTTTTTGAGAGTAAGAAAACAGCCCTATTCCCCTTGAGTGATCAGGAACATTAGGAACATGTGCATGAAACTGTCCAGATGTTCCCATGTTACAGGAACAAAGGATGGACAACCTGAAGGAAAAATAAGACCAAGTAACAGCGTTTGCACTGAACATATAAAACAAGTACTGTTTATGCCTATTTAATGTGAAATCATGGTTCCTTATGTCCAGCAAAACAAATGATGCAATTAATTCTTCAAATCCTTTGTCACTTTATTATGATATATATTAAGGTTTCTGCTAATGTCTCCTTTTCTTTTTTCACTTTCCTCCCTCTCTTGGAGTTTCACGAGTTTTGGTGGCAAGTCCTTTTCTCCTCTATACAGGACACTCCCAACCAAACGGGGTTATGTTCCAGGGATAGCATGCAAAGCCCAAATCATGCATAGTCAAAACACACTGTGTTCAGTGGTGGTTGCGATTGCCTAAGTCCCTTTTCCCTAAGTCATTTATAGATATTCTTGAAAAATCATAAGACGACTAGTTCTTCCAATTGGCTTCCAATGATCATTTTTACTAAGCCGTGACTATGGCAAACTTGGTAAGTTATTACTCATGTTATATATGGGTAATATATTCATTTTATCCAATGACTATATTAAATGAATTTAATTCAAGTAAATGATTAAAGATCCTTCTTAGAGGAATACCTTGTAGTTTTCTGCTAAGTTCAAGTTTTTCCTGCTCCAGGCGCTTTATTCGCCTCTCATATGCTTCTGTTGCTAAGGTATCCTCAAGTGTCCTTTGAACGTTGGCATCAAGATCCATAGCCCGTTGCCCAGCTGCATATCTTAGACTACTGCGGTCTGAAAGGACACTGCGAAGATAGAAACATGAAAAAGGTTACTCATTATTCCAGCAGTTCAACTATTTTATCACATTACGATAATTTAATTCATTTTTTAAAAAACTGCATGTAACATTTGCAAATTACTCTAAAATACAGGCACCATACACATTTTTTAAAAAAGTGGTACAGGTTCTGCCTATTTTACACATTATGTAGTGGCAAACTTTGATTTGCCACTCCATATATTCACAACAGCAGTCGCACCAGTCATGCATCCTGAAGAATGCACCTGTATGGTACAGTGTTTGCAAACACTGCTGAAAACACACATTACATTCTTAAACTTGGGTACAACCTACACACACTGACCCAAGAGAAAGTTCCACTGAATTTAATGGAGCTTACTTCTGAAATAGTCCTGTAAAGGACTGCACTGTTAAAAACATTTTATGTGTACTTCTAAATAATGTAGTGAACTAAGTGACCTACTATGTAGGCTCTGCCCTATGAGTACAAGCCACATTGTGTCATCAGATGATCAGTTCTCCCCATAGCTAAATAAATTGTGCCTGAACATTTTGTTGTGTCATTATGATCCAGCGAACTACTATTTCTCACTTCACTGAAGAAAAAAAGCAATACCTAGCCTCTTATTATATTTGTATTCAGCCATCATTCTAGCAATAGAAAGGAAACAGAAATATTTTACATGTTTACATTTGAATTGGAGGAGAAATATGTCTGTTATCAACACTGCATTAGAATGCATGCTTTGTGTGACAACTGTAAATAAGATAAACTTGCCTTTTCCTAGATTAAAGTATACAAAGTCTCTTGAAAACCCAAGGCTTCTACTCACCAGCTACTTGTATATGTGAATCCTACAAAGGGCAGATGATGGCCAGAAAATGCAGTATGTGTTGGTGGGGGCATTGTCTCCTGTGGGATAAAAGCATGTTAAATTTGATGTCATTAAGTTTGCAAATGCTGATATATTACATCTGAATCAACTGAGTACTCTTCCAGGGCAAACAGGAAATAGCCTTAGGATATAAATTAATAACAGTACCTTTCCCCTATTCTTGGTGGTTGCAATGTTACCATCCATGAGCTGAAAAAAGCACCATAGAATTGATGCAGCTGTCTTTCCTGGGCCTTTGTGATACTGCAGTCCCCTTTCTAGCCCAGGGCTTCTCATTCCCCGGTAGCACTCAGCAATCAAAAGTAGAGAGGTAGATTGCGAAAAAGCAGCCTGAAGACTGCATGTCAGTGGGGAGTAGTGGGACCAACTTTATGGAACTCTCTCCCAACAGAAATCAGGTGCCTTGTTAAATTTTTTAATTCCAGGAGGAATGGAACCCCAGAGAATGGACTGATGTTTAAATTACTAATGTTTGATATACCTTTCATATTTTGTATGTTCTGTTTTTTTTATAGTGTAAGCTGCTTTGGGACCCAGATGGTGAAATGAAGTATACATTTTTTAAATGAAAACATATATATTCTATATGCTTTTTCTCCCGGGAATGCAGGCAAGCTTTTTTAAAAAAACTCGTTATTTTAAGCCTTCTTTGCAAGTCAGCATGCAACTAACACACCATAAAAACACATTTTAACAAACAAACAGAAAGCCCCCTCAATTATGGTTTATTTTGTACTTCTTTCGGCTATAAAAACAGTAAGGTATCTTCTTGAAATCTAATGTAATCTGATATAAATGCTGCATTTTGGGCGTATTCAGTCCAAAAAATGGGATTGGGAGATCAAAGTTTGCAGAAGTTGCTCTGTAACTTACAGAATTCTTTAAACAATCATCATCTACATCAAAATTTGATGTATCTGTTGGACTGCTAACTTCAGGGATGTAAGGTGCTTCGCAGTTTCGAATGTTATCCCAGTCAATCCCGGAAAAAAATGGGTGGCCTTTAAAGTCTTCTATTCCATTCTGCCCAAGTCTATGCTCTCTGCTACAAATGAGTCTTCGAATTAGGTCCTTGGCGTTTTCAGACACATCCGTCATTTGGACAGGAAACTGAAACCTCTCCTTAAAGAAAAAAAAATGGGAGAATTAGGATCATACTGTGAAACAAAACAAAACACAACAGTTCAGAGTTATAAATACAACAGTGCCATATTTCCGTGGCAATTTTTTTATAATTGAACCAAGACAACAAGACATGGTCCACTCACTAATGTATGTGTTTATAAATGCAGCCTCAGTGGCTAGTTGGACTTCTTAAAGGAAAACCAATGGCAGTATCTTTAATTCATTTCTACTGCAATTATTTTACAGTTAAATATGTTAATTTTATCAAGCATACAGCACTCCATTACTCAATGAATTATCCAATCACTTTCCAATAATGTTACACAGCCAAAATATATTCATATGTAGTGATTATAGGACTTCCACTATGTCCAAGCTAAAAATATCATTATAAAGTAAAACCTGAACATTTGAGGTCAACGAAGGCTGTACTCTAAGCACTGAAGCAGCTAAAAGCCAAGCCTATAGTTTATTGAAGCTAATATATTCTCTTGGTAAAACAATCAATGTTAACATCTTAAGGACAATAAAGCACTGAGCAGAATTGCTGGTCATCTGTTCACAAATACTGCCCCACTCACTTTGTGGTTCATTATCTTTCCATATGTCTCCACCAGGGATTCTGCATAAAAGGGTGTTTCACCATAAAGCATTTCATACATGCAAACACCAAGGGACCACCAGTCACATTCAGGACCGTACTTTCCTTTCCCATCTTCCATGGCTTGCAGGATTTCTGGAGAGATATAATCTGGTGTTCCAACTGCCACTGAAGACTGAACCTGAAGGGACAATAAATTTTATTACTAAAATGATCTATAATATTATGTGTGTTTCAGTACTAGTGTGAATATATAAATTTCTGATTTGATACGGTTACTGAGGACCCGAATGGTTATTCCCCTTGTCATGCGACGGAGAACCTATCAAATCTACGCTTCAGGTAAGATCAATCATTCTTTTCATGTGGTGATTTGCCCAAGGAGATGAAAATAAAGGAAGTAGCTTGACAGCAGGCCATGGTAATGCTACAGGCAACACAAGTCTTTAATAAAACATTTCCCCCCCCCCCCATTACAATATTTACTTAAAAGCAGCATTCTTATTTAGTTCCCAACACTTGAAGTGAAATGCTGTGTGTGTCTATATTCCTATAGTCTTGTACTGTATTTCTTCCAGACAATGTCAAACATTTTAGGAGTCTTCCATGCCTTTTCATTAATGTCAATCGGTCCACTTTGAGTAAAATTTAATTGAATACCACACAACCCCAAATTCTGTAGGATTCTGCATTTAAAAAGATACAGCAAATAAGCTTCACTTCTCCTGGCATGTATTTATTTTACAGATATACTGTATATAATTACAGATAGCTTTTTGCTATAATGAATGAAATAGACAGAGGACTTAAGTAATGAAATTTATTAAACATTAATGGACAATAATTGTGAAAAGTGAATCAATCTAATCAATTAGTCACCCAGATAAAATGTGTCCCTTTTATGCTGTAAGTGTAATTACATTACCATAAAACTACAATTTTTACAGAGGTACCGTATATATTAAGAAATATATCAGAGAAATTATCAAATATATTATCAAAAATTGTAGTGGCAGACTAGGGACAGAAATGAAGGTGACTAAAACTATATTTTAGGTTTGTTTTTATTCTTATTTACCGTTCCATCTTCCATCAGTTTCAGACAAGAACCAAAATCTGCTAACCGAATATGTCCATTCATATCCATCAGGATGTTGTCTGGTTTGATGTCCCTATAAAAGAAATTTATTTGAGTCATTCCATGTTGTTTTTCATTATATTGAGACAAGTGCAATAAAACATTTTGCATTCAAAATTATTTGTGTATCATTTTGGAGACAAATTAGACTAAAACGTATTTCTCTGAGGGGTCATCATCTGATTAAAGAAATCTTAGGTCAATTAATTATATAGCATTTTATCAATTAATACATCATCAATTTAAATGTGCATTGAAATTTTCATATGACGTTAAAACAACAGTTCTGAACAACTTTTTTATTTTTTGAAAAAAGATGATACTTGCATGTGTCACAATAAGCATAACCTTAGAAGGAGCAATCCTTCAGAAGTCACCTGCAGTTCCATAAATGCTTTATTTTTATTTTTTTTAAAGTAAAACGTTAAATAAAATTTGCTGCACAATTAATTGGAAGCATCCTTCTGGTTGATCAGAGCTATGGCAAAGAGGTTCTTCCCACATGTTTCTAAGCAGAAAAAACATGTAATTGATTGGACTGCCCTTCAAAGCAATCCCAGGATGAAACCTTGCACCCCAACTGTTATTATGAAGGCTAACTAGCGTTCACTGTATTGGTCTAGAAAGGCTGCCTTGAAATGCAGTCTGAGCATGCTCAGAGCTGTTCCCTAAAGCCATGCCCATACCTCAAAGCATAGTCATTGCAGATAGCCAGGAGAAAGGTGTGGTTGCAAGTTTGAGAAGTTTGTTTTTTAAATTAATATTTATTGAGAGAAAATTATGGTAGAGACAGCATCTTTCTATACTGTCTACCTTTCGCTTAATCATTTGCAGTTATTTTTGATGTTTTGCATTACTGTTTTTCTCTGTTTAAAAATGCTGTGTGTGTTTGGCTTCTGTGAGAACAAGATGCTGGACTAGATGGGCCTTTGGCCTGACACATAGGCTCTGCTGCGGTGATTATACAATGTACAATAGGCAGGAGAGAGACTGTTTACTGTGATTATTCCTTATTTATCAGAAATAATCCACCTCAGAAATTTTACATATTTATAAATACTCCATCAAGGAAATACAGAATCATTTAAAAGTAGTCAGTGGTTACTCTTTGGTTATCTCAAGCAGAGTTTTCCAGACTTTTCATGTTGGTGACACACTTTTTAGACATGCATCATTTCGCAACACAGTAATTCAGTGTTAATAGCAAACCAGAGCTTAAATTAACCCCTTTCCGAGAGTTTGTGTAACACACCGACACCCTAAAGTGTCACAACACACAGTTTGGAAAGCTTTGATCTCAAGTAAAACACATACTGATTGATACTACCATGAGAAAAATATGTGATATTACATATGTGACTCAAGGCACATTTTGGCAAAATATTCTGTTATTAAATAAAATTTGTTCCTAAAGCATGTACTTTTCTTAATACTAAATTCTTCTGACCAGACTTTATTCTGAAAATAGTGAAGTATCTGCTTTATGGTATCTGGCTTTCTTTATGAATTTGAAATACTAACAAAGCAAGCAATAACACACAACGGGATATACATTCACCAGCCAACATACGCACGCCTTGGGCGTGCTCAGTTACTGGTGTTTATTCATAAAAATACACACACACACTGTACAAATCTTGGCCAGGGAATGCATGCCTCGTCATGTTTCACTGCACTTACAAAATAGTCTCTTGAAAAAATACCCTAGTTTAATATACAAAAGGGAAAGGGAGGGAAGTATAATGAGAAGGTTTGTTAGATGCAGGTTATATATAGACATTCCTATAATTCTAGCTACATGTATGTTCACTTTTATTGCACCCATATCCATAATGAATAATTGATTCAAAAGTTGTGGATTATTTATAATTATTCCTACCAGAAAAACTGATTTAAATCCAGACTCAAAAAAACACAGGGGTGCTTTCAAGTATGTTTTACACAGAGTACACCTATAGGAATTAATAGACCTAATTTAGTCATATTAAATAATTTCAGTGGGTCTACTCTGCATAAAACTTAGTTGAATATCAAGTCTGATTATAAATCCATTTGTCTGGTAACAATGAGCATAAGAATTGAGTGAGGTAGATAATGTACATAACTTTTGAATCCCTTATCAATGACCTGGAAAACTGTGCCCAGCAGGGGAAATGTACATGTATCTTGAGTTAGAGAAACTAACATACACAAACCATTTTCTAATAATTCGTCGTATTTGTCCTGTACCTTTACACATTTCTAGATGTCATCACATACCATGAAATGCAAAGTCTTCCCAACAGTTTGCATCCCTTGCTCCATCCTGCTACACTTCCCTAGTTTCAGAATCGAGGTCTCTCCTCTAAACGCCCAGAAAAAAATGTTCAGCCTGCTTCCCCTACTGCCCCTGTTGACATCGCATTGGTTTTACACTATGGTTGTTGGTTTTTTATGCCTCCTCACACTGCCCCACAGGGGCCTGGGACTTGTCTGCACTGCGAAGGAAGAGGGGAGCAGGGGGAGGGCACCGCCCCCGGCAGCACGATCCCAGTGAGGTTCCATCATGGCTGCCCCCCGCCCGCACTGGGCGCCCTGCCGGCGGCGCAGCCCGCCCCCAGGATGCGCACCCCACCCCGGGACATGTGCCAGCCCCGCCTCCGCCTGCTCTCTGCCCCCGGTGCCGGAGCATGAAGCTCCGCCACTGCTTGTCTATCCATTCCCAACAGCAAGGGCAGGTGGACTGGCTGGCTGGGCTCCCTGGGCCCGCTTGCTTGCTTACTCTGAGGCCGCCTCAGCTCCTGGCAACCAGCACAGCCTGGTCAGCCCCAGAGGCACCATTTGCCTGTGGAGCTTGTAGCCAGAGGCTGCTGCAACAAACAGCCGCACAAGCCTTTGGGAGGCAGAGACACAAGAGGGCATCAGAGGAGGGAGGGAAGGAAAGAGGGGCAGAGGCCAGTGTTGCCCGTGGCACCCCTGACTGGTTTTCTAATTTTAATTTAGATTTCATCATCAGGTAGGGCAATGCACTGCAAAATTCAACCACCACGTCAACTCAATGATTACTGATTAGGCCATGTGAAAAACATACTCTTTGATAAAAGAGGGGTGGTGCTATTGTAACCAAAATTCATTCTGAGGAAACAGGTTGAATTTAAGAACTGCAGCAAGCACCAAGGGAAATTAGTAAACATGTTACCAGCTGATCCAATTTGTAAAGCTCAAGGAGTAGACAATTGTAAGGAAATGAAATAAATAATCATGACAAATTGCAACAATTATGGAATACTATTCCAAGGCTCTGGAGGTTAGCACGCCATTCGTTAATCAAAGCTAATCCTGAATTACAATGTTTAATTATTTGCAGGGCTTCCGTTTCCATTCTGTGTTTCCACAAGATGGTGATTGAATTTTTTCAGAAGTCTCCCAATCTAATTTAAAGTACAGTAAATAACAAACTTATTTTGCAAACCTTAAGTTTCATTAGTCAAATGCAGGTTCCATTTCCTTTAGTTTGTTAGAAAACATGTGCTCCATACAATCACCATAAACAAGATCATATTATTGCTCTTACGGAAATTTTGTTATGATGTGTAAAAAAGAAAGAAAATGTGGTCTGTCATTTTCACAAAAGCTGTTTATCAAACTGAAACCACACAAACCCCACCCTAAAGTCCTAAAATAATTCCATTACTCTTGCCAAGAGCTTCACATTAGCAATGTGGGCATAGGCAGTACTCTACAAATTCCTGCTATAACCATTCTCCTGTTAAATGACATGAGGTCTCACAAAACTTATGAATATTATATTTAAAATATGCATACCATGCCTCTCTACTAACAAACTTCCAAAGGTGGCTTACAAAATCAATGTAACACCATTAACAATAAAATCCAATTAAGACAATTGAAAAAAAATCAATCAAACCATAAAATCCAATTTAAGGAAATGGCAGCAATAGGGGGGAAACACTTTATGAACCCTTAACTTGTCCCTCAAGTCTCCTTTATGAAGGCAGGAGCTAGAAGGAAGTTTCCTTGAGGTATTTTTTTGCCTTGCTCTAAAAACTTCTCACATGCAAGTCAAGAAATAACTATACTATCTAAGCCTAAATTGACTCAAAGCATTACTGTATGTGATCATGTAAGATCACTATAAAGTCGTACCTTTAATCCCAAATGCCTTGGTAATCAGATGTTTTAGCTCCTGAATGCCGCAAACCCGGAAGTAAGTGTTCCAGTTTGCAAATGTTCTTTGGAACCCAGATGTCCGACGGGGCTTCTGATTGGCTGCAGGAGTTTTACAGGGACACGGGTGGCGCTGTGATCCAAACCAGTGAGCCTAGGGCTTGCTGATCGGAAGGTCGGCGGTTCAAATCCCCACGACGGGATGAGCTCCCGTTGCTCAGTCCCAGCTCCTGCCAACCTAGCAGTTCAAAAGCACGTCAAAGTGCAAGTAGATAAATAGGTACCGCTCTGGCGGGAAGGTAAATGGTGCTTCCGTGCGCTGCTCTGGTTCGCCAGAAGCGGCTTAGTCATGCTGGCCAGAAGCTGTCTGCGGACAAACGCCGGCTCCCTTGGCCAGTAAAGCGATATGAGTGCCGCAATCCCAGAGTCGTTCATGACTGGACTTAATTGTCAGGGGTCCCTTTAACCTTTACCTTTACCTTACTTCTGTGATTTAACATTCTGCATTTCGTATAACAGCCATCTATACAGCCTGGCTGCAAGGGTGGGAGTATTCTTGCTTTTCAAATGTGTACAGCTGCCCAATATTATTCTTGATTTAGCCATCCTGCTTGCTGTCTTTCAAGCTAGGCTCTGCATTCCTCAAAGGAAATTTTACACCAACAATATGCTCCAGAGGATTCACCCATTTGATTCAGCAATATAAAGGATTATGGCTTTCAAGTTACAGTTTCCATACTGTGGTGCAGATTCTAAAATACAATTTATAGGATGCCTGGCTTCTAAAATCTTCCATATAATACATATTTTTTAACATGCAGACTATAGCATGATGTGTTGCTATAACAACAATGTTAAACAGGCAATGCAAATCTATACTGCCTTCCCCAAACTGCTGTTCTTCGGATGTTTTGGGCTACAACTTCCATAACCCCTGCTCAGAATTGATAATGGTCAGGGGTGGGAGTGGAACACACAATGTAAACTAGAGGTCCTACACTGCCTACCTCTGAATTACGAATTGTATAAAGGTAGGCAAATGAATTAAGGTAATTGAATTACCCATGTAAATATTTATTTCCAGACTGAACAGAGTTCCAAGAGAAAACCTGGTAGTAGCAAGGAAAAGAAAAGGAAGACAGAAAAACAATCAGAAAAACTGTAGCATGAAGTATACTATGAAGCTGGGTTGGTAAGTCAACCATGGTTAGGATACAAACCTTGTTATTGAAAATGTAAGTATTGTAGACAACATGTTAATACCACTAACACAAGTCTGTAGCATGGTTTAAAGATTAAATAATTAAAGTCTGCTAAGTATAAGGCTAATTCATGTGAGAGCTTTTAGACCCGTGTGGTAGTAGGAGTTGCGGGCTGATAAAGGAGTAAAAAGAATAATCTCCTTAAGAATGTTACATCCATCTGTGGATACCATCTGTCAAAGGAATCCTGAAAAGGAGAAGCTACAGAGGAATCCAAAATACGTTCAGCTGTTATAATATAAATTGCTACCTGATACTGTAACCCCAGTCTTTAGAAAGACTTTCACCTCTTTTACTTCTAACTAAATATAGGCCAGATACCTTTTATACTGTTCTATTTTGACACAACTAGCAAAGCCACTCCCTTTCTCCATGAAGAATGGACAAACACTGGCACTGACTGAGACAAGACTACCGAAGAACCGATTCCTACAATTTTACTTGTGGAGATGCAAGGTAGTACAGCCACATCAAAACATCTCTGGATTAAAAAAATATTTGCTATACATTGTTCTGTGTGAGTAAATCCAACTGAAGACAAAAGGACTAAGTAAACATGCATAGGATAAGGCTTCAAATTCCACTGAACAGAAAGAAAATGGAAATAAACACCACCATATCAACATACAGCAATATATGTCTGTTGTCATATACTACCATTTTTTAAAAAACAAACAAACAAATAAATACTATTTACTTTACTATGGACTGCAATCTAGAGCAATTTCACATTTTAAGTAAATAAAGAAATTATTTGTTTATGCTTAAGTCAGAGGGAAACTGCTCTGATTTTGGATTATAATAATAATTTAGTGGAGAAGTATGCTCAAAGTAAAAATTATTGCGCAAAATCAACAAAATGGGAGATCTAATGTGCTTTGAATGGAAAAGTCCATTATATACAGAAGCAAAGTTGCATTTATTTACTTACTTACTTACATTTATTACCCTTTCTTCAAAGAAATAAATTGCTACCTAGGTTACATAAAAATGCAGCCTATTATAGAAAAAAACAACAAATATCTTATATGCTTCCCAACAACCAGTAGAACTAAAAATATAACAACAGACAGGCTTAGGCACAAATGTCCAAGCTAGAGCATTCCCAGAAGATGGCAGTCCAGCCTTGGCTTGAAGACTTGAAGTGAGGGACAGCCTGGGTCACGGATAGGGAACCTCAGGCCTGGGGGCCAAATGGAGTTCTCTGGTCCTCTCTACTTTACTCCATCTTCCATGTGACAGCCCTTCAAATTTCTAAAGGGCTGCCACATGGAAGATGGAGCAAGCTTGTTTTGTCCTTCTCTAGAGGGTAGGACCCAATTTAGTGCCATATATGTATACATCTGTTATCATGGCCTCAAAGCAGAGCTCATCACTGTCCACAGTGAGTTTATCCTGGGATATTTTCCCAGTAACTAATGTGCAAGCCTCTACCCCCACAAATTAATACAGAAAACATTTCCAAGGCCTTTCTTCCCAAGGCAAGCAAACCCTTCAGAATGCTCTACTAGCTGAACCACTCACTATGTAATAGTGACCCCTGCGGCCAAGACCTCTGCCAAAACCCTCTAGGGAACAGAAAATGCCCTGGCTATTTAAAGGTTGTTTAAAAAGGGAAATGAAATACAAACTACAGAGCAAAGTGGCTGTAAAATTTTGATATACCTTTTCCAAGTTTTAATTGCGGACCACTATTATTCTGCTATTGAATGTCCAAATAAAATGGCTAAGAGTGCCCTTAATAAACTCAGTATTATTTCTCTAGGTTATTAGTTCTCAGGCTAAAAAATGCTGAAGCCAAAAGGGTATTCACAGCGACACTGTCTCTTTCACATCCCTTTCCAAGCAAGTGGCACTAGCCACTCCAAGTGAAAGAATATCATACTGTATAGACCATTTCCCTACAGCTCTACAACAGTTCTTATATTTTCCACTTGGCTGGGTGGGGTGGGGGGGTGGGCCCTGACTGACTCCATTTACAAAAGTTTAGGATGCTGAAGAGGCCAGAGACCATCTTGGCAGGGAGACCTGCTCCTTGATTTGCAGACCTTTTTCCACCGGGTCTGGGAGGGGAGGGCCCTGACTGACTCCAGCTACAAAAGTTGAGGTTGCTGAACAGACTCTTGCGTTGGGGCATTGTAGGGGTTTTGCTGCTCCTACTGATATTATTTTTTTGTATCTATTTTATATTTTATCATTTATATGGAAATTGTTCGATTTGGTTGTGTATTTTTTAGGTTCTAATTATTGTTTATAACTACCTTTGGCTATGTTGTAATTATGTATTTTTTCATGTTGCAAGCCACCTTGAGTATGGTTTGAAGTATGGAGAGGTGGCATACAAATAAAATTATGTATGTATGTATGTAGATTCTTATAAAATATTCTAAATTACATACCTTTCTTATGCCTGAAAATGTCTCAAAATAAATCTACACATTCAATTATCTAATTACAGTCCCTGTTAAAATGAGCATAAGCTACTTAGAGACCATCATGTTAGTAAGGCTAGGCTAATAAGGTAACCTATATATGAAAGGGAGGGAGGGAGTGATGAAAATATCCCACTGCATAATGTCAGGTGGGGGTTGAAATTCAGGCCTGATTAAGTAGATCACAAATCCAAACTACTAGGAACATTAATACCTGTAATCTCTTGTGGGCTATACAGAATCTATTTTAAAATCTTCAGGAAAGATCG
Organism: Podarcis pityusensis; assembly: GCF_964106645.2. Taxonomy (NCBI): domain Eukaryota; kingdom Metazoa; phylum Chordata; class Lepidosauria; order Squamata; family Lacertidae; genus Podarcis; species Podarcis pityusensis. Next base: position 91,299,689 of record NC_138026.1, on the reverse strand, counting down.
GGGGAGGGGGGGGAGAGTGTCAGATAATTCAAGTATGTTTATCCCTCATGTATTTTCCAAAACATTATCTTTCAAATTACTTTGTCCAGAAATAAGCAGTTTGTGAGCAATTTTAAGGGAAACCCATGCAGATATTCATGGAAAAGTGAAAATACAGAAACAGAGAGTGAATTTTCTAGAGCAGGGATAGACAAATGGTAGATCTGGATCTTCTGGTAGATCTCTGGGTGATCTGAAGCAGATTGGCAACCATTTTTGACTCCTAGTTGTTTAAACAATAGCAGTAATAGCACGCCACCTTTCTTAATCATACTGCTGAAATGAAGAAAATTAGGGGTCAACAAAAGTGAAGATGGTTCCGTTATGGGACTCATAACTCTTTAATTTCAGGTGTCTATCGTTTGTGCCAGGTTAGTAAGCCCCTTACAAGGAGATATTGATTATCCAGCTGGTCACGCCATTTCTGCATATTTTTCTACAAGGAAACCAATCAAATTCACCCTCTGAAGCAGGTTAGCAACACTCAGAAGCCAGGAAAAACCGAGCATTAAGAATAGATAATATTTTCCATTCAGTGAACTAAATATAATAATTAAAAATCAAATCCAAGGAATGAAAATCAAGGATTAAAAAATATTGCCTTCCCTCCATTTATTTATTTTCTTATGCCAAGTTTTAAGAATTACAGCATTAAAGCAAATTTTATCATTATTATTTTGCTGGTGAGCATTAAATACTATATAAGGAGCATATCAGCTACTTATAAAATTAGAATTACTTGCCAGTTAATCCAATTGCCACTCTTTAAGCAATGTTATTTATTATCTAGTTGCCTCTTTGTTTTCCAACTAGCTAACAAACCTCTTGTAAGTGACTGCTTGTGACCTTTTCTGAGGTAGAAATAATTCAAAAGTAAGAGCCCTTGCCATTATGCAAATGTAATTATAAATCTCTATTGCTGATTAAATTTCAGCATTGCATGCAACAGAAGTAATACATGTAAAACACGTGCACGCTAGGAATTCTAATTATTATAAAGGGCTAGTAGTAGGCACACTTCCGAAACGTGTGTGTGAAACAAACATTAATAGCAGCTGGTGAGCAAAGAATGAGGTGTTTTCTCTTTTTTACACACACACACACCTCTCCACTGAGGAGATGCAGTCCGGGGTGGTGGGATGTGTGCCAAATGGTTACAGATAATCTCTTCCCATGCTTCAGAGGAGGTCTCAGAAGGGGATTGTTTAAAAGTTTATTTCCTCCTTTTCACTGTCCAGATTTCTCTCCCCGTGCACACGCAACACATATACACACACGAATGTACTGAGGTTCAAGGCGAGCAGCCAGTCTTTAGCACTTTGTAACACAATGGAGGAAGGATATGGAGGGGGGAAATGGTTCCTTCCCCACTTCCTCCAGATTCCATTCGGTAAGCCCTGTACAAGATTCCCATCCCATGTTGGCTGGAGCCTAAACAGGAGCAAACCTGTTAAGGCCTGGGGATACACAGCAATCTTGGGTGGTGGTGGGGAACAGCCTCACTTGCTCTCAGCTTAATACCATCCTTAGGCGCTTTCAAGTTGCTTTCTGGTACTCATGACCTTGCTCTAAGTTATGAATTTTCTAAAAACCTGAATGTCAGAATCCAAGCAATACAAGGAGATATTTAGATGACTGGTTCTGAGCAAAGCTTTTTGGTTGATCAATTTATATGGGGTCCATAAAAATCCTGTTACCAATGCAGATAGGGCAATACTTGTCCCAGTAAAGCCAAATACTTCTTAACTTCTATATATCAGGTTTGCATCGAGTTCAATTTGCCCTTTCAAGATTGATTTTTTAAAAACCAGCTGTCCTGGCAGGTAGGTCAGGACCATGATGCAAGGAGGGGAATATAACCCTTTGCCCTCATGTAGTCCCAATCAGAATCACTCCTCCACCCCTGGCAATACCATATCTCATCTCACCGCGTCATGGTCCCAATCTCAGGCCTTCTTTTAAACCGTCTTTTAGGTTTGCTTGGTTTTTAAATCAGTGACACAAGACATAAAAGATGTCCTGTGTACTTTGTTCCTCTTCTGAGGTATATTTCCACCACAATGTACTCTGCTTCCTTAAAATTTTGCAGCTTGGATTTTAGCCAGTTTTGCTATTTGAAAGCAGCTGAACTATAGGGGCGATAATATCACTACTTCCTGCTGCTCAAGAAACTGTTAAGATTTCTGAAATGTTTTTATTAGCTTTTAAACTATATAAACACAACTGCACCTGAATCAATAGCAGCTCTCGACAAACCCTTTTGAAAGACATCAGGAAAAGCCTAGCATCAATTAGCCCAGCTATGTGTTGCTCAACTAGGCATATACCTCATAAAAATGCGACTCCTGATGAGCAAATCATAATTTACATGATTAGGAAAGGTCCAATTTTCTTTTAAAAGTGACAAGGTATCAACATTTAGGTTTGGCATCACTGGTAATTTAGCTGTAATCCCAGGAAGTACGACAGACGTTTTTGATCTGTCTGCTCAAACAGATAATTTTCCACCTGCTGTTTCACAGTCTCTTTGTGCAAATGCACTAAATGGTAATAAACTATTTCTGATGTCACCTGAAGTAGTGAAAAAAGGAAAGAATCAGAACACTACACATGTTCCTCCCTCTTAGGTAAAGGGAAAAGTGTAACCTTTGAAAAATCACTGACTGAGAAGCAGCAAACTGTACTGGACTGTATGTTGAAGCAGATGCCCAAAATTTGAGGAATATCAACAGTGAACATGCATAGCTTGAAAAGTATGCATCTTTTTATCCCCCTCCCTTTTCTTGAAAAGAAGGTATATATGTATTTGAACATATAGGTCTAAATTGTTCATAGTGTTCTCAGGATTACAACTAAACAAATTGAAGGCCTATGAGGAACTGCAGGGTGGGAAAATAATTAACTGGGAAATTACACCCCCCCCCACACACTTTCATATAGTACATGCCCCTGCTAAGCTTAGTCTGTTTACCTAGTCTAAACCTCCATAACAAAGTACTATAGTCCTGTTCACAGTTTAGGCAAGTAGGAAATTGCTGATGTTATAACTCTAGGAGAAAGCAAGCTTTGAGATCATACAACTCAGCCTATATGCATCTATATTATCCCTTGCTATTTCAGCCCAATTTCTTCCTCTGAAGTCACTGAAGCTCAGGACGTTATGGGGGGCAGTGACATGCTGACCCTCTGCTTTCATTCTGTTTGGAATGGACTATGTAAGTAGTGGCCAGCTGCATATTCTTGTTTTCTATTAGTAGTCACAAAATGGGAACCCAAAGGACTTGGGAAAGCCCTCAGTATTAAAGTGGATTGCTGAGTTCTGGAGCTAAACGATCAGCTTCCTGCTCACACAAGCTCTGAACTCTAACAGTATTGTACATTATTATTATTGTATTATTATACAAATAGGATTTTATTATCATAGAAAACCACAAAGATAAATAAACTGGCAATTTGCTTTTAACATATGTCAGATGCAGCAGATGTAATATTCCAAATGAATATCATTTATTAAGAACACAAATAAAAATCATTCTTAGGTTAAAAGCAGCTGTACTATTCTGCTTCAGACTAATTCTGTCTTTGCTCTTTAGGTTTCCTTTGGCCTCAACATAATCACATTTCATCAGAAATTCCAAGCTTAATTTCCTTACATTGCCTTGGGAAATTTCTGAAGATGACTAATAAATGCTAAAAATAAATCACTAGATTTATTTATGATGTAGGGGTATGGAAAAGAGCCCCAGTTCTGTCACTTGGCCATCTTTAACAGGCACAGGCTTGCCCAATAATAAATGGAAAGTATTTCTGGGGAGTTTTTAATCTTTGACCAAAGACGAGTACTTTGTGCTTTTGTCATAAGCAACTGATGCCTAGCATAATGGACTTGTGGCTCTCACAGATTAGCAAACAGTCCTTAGCAATCTACTGTGGACAACTATTAGATAAATGTAGCAAAGTACTGAAATGATGAAACAGGGGCTCTGAGGCAGAGTTAACTATTTGCAATTTTACAGTAAGAAAACCCTGCTATTTCCCAGTAACAGCTATAGCTGGAATTCAACTGCTGCTTCACTGCCATGCCATCTGCTTTATTGCTCTACTGATCTAGGGTTTTCTATGGCTCTACTGTGGCCAACTTGTATAAAAGAAATAATAGTGTTCAAGTGGCATTCCATAAAATACTGTTGATTGTCCATCAGTTTCATTTTTATTACATTTATATCCAATCTTTCTTCTGTCATGGAACCCAAGGTAGCACAAATCTGCCACCCAGGCGCTGTTTTGCCCATGGGTATTAAACTGCAAGTGGAATAAAATTTTGATGGGCACATGGTAGAAAGGGAAAAGGTAGGGGAGGCCCTCCCAAATATGTGCTTCTTTTGTGTGACTGAAGCTATTATCTGGCATGTTTATTTTTATCATATAACAATGTTACTATATAGGAGACAATAATCAAATGAATCAGAAAAAAGGGTCAATCAAGGTTAACTGAAAACTAATCAAGGTTAATTGAAATAAAAAATAAGAACATCAAATGTTTGACTGTTTTATATTTTCATTCAAAGTGCACAGCGGTAGCTCTATTGAACTATGTTCTCCAGCCTCTGGCTCTCTTAATTTTTTATGAGATGTTTTGGGTGAGTCATTTGTTTTAAGTATTGTGCATTATTTTTTTCTTTTCTTTTCCTATTGTTTCATTACTGTGAACCATTACTTCCCAAGAAGTATTTAAAAAGTCACTCTCTTATGCTGGGATAACAACTAAATTAATTTAAATATTTCAATTAATCCAGGAATTACAGAAGGCATGTTAAGCCTATTCACACACTTTTAAAAACAAGAGCTCCGTGATCCATCCCCCTTTAAAATAGAATTAGCTAAGGCAGAGTGGAAACAAAGAATAAGACCCCCCCCGATAATAGAAAGGACTGGCGTCCACAATCAGCCCCCAGGCCTGAGGTTCCCTGCCCCTACCTGAAGTTCCTGAAACACATGCTTAGGTTTTTGTCACCTCTATTAAGTACTGGAAAATAGTCATCTTGTCAAATGCTTCCTCTAGACAGGGAAAGTTCCCAGGCTTTCCTCTAGAACAGAGCACTGGCACATACATTTTTCCCCCTTTTCTTTCTACTGTTACAGCTGCAAGCAAAATAAAAGGGAAATGGGTCACATTTCAATGACTGGTCAAGTTAACGACTTTTGCAGTTTTTAATTTTTGAAAGAGAACTATGCCTTACAAGCATGGTTTGTGTAAACTGCAATCCAAGTGATAAAATATGTCATTTCGGATATAACGAGGAGATTTATGAAACAGGCAAGCCAGTCTCGTTGGCAAAAGCTGCAAGCAATACTAGGAAAGACATGGGAATCTGTTATGAAAGGAGTATGAGCAAGACAAGAAGCATGCCTGCAAACATCTAATTTAACTAACAGCTAATCTAACTCTGGTGTGCTTAACCATTTGAAGATGGAAAATATTACAGAATGTTATGCACTGCAGTCAAACGATGGCTCAAGATGGAAAGGCCCAAATAATTTAGTCATAGCTACTGCAGTAACGCTGACACACTGAAGGGCAGTCCTTTCTACGCTGCATCTACTCTTTTCAGTTCCACTCCTTTCCATGTCAAGCCACTGCCCATTTCTCAGAGACTTCATTGCTCATAATGCTTGTCATTTCTTGCCATGTTTAATTTCCTTGCCATGTTCCTAAAATCCTTCACTTCACCTCATTCATGCTATCCCACCATTGGCACATATCACATCAGTCATGTCCACCAACTTTCACTTGCCCTGTTATTCTCTTCAGTCTTTCTCCCACGTGTCTCTAACTGCACATTCTGCTCCTTAGGAACATCCTCCTCCTTTTCCTGAAAGTTCTAGAATCACAGAACTGCAGAGTTAGAAGGGACCACACAAGTCATTTAGTCCAACCCCTGCAATGTAGGAATCTTTTTGTCCAATGTGGGGCTCAAACCCATGACCCTGAGATTAAGAATCCCGTGCTCTACCAATAGAGCTATTCAGAGTCCCATGTCCTACCTCCCTTTTTTCATTCTTAATCTTACTGCCCTTGAAGCTTTTGACTTTTCTTCCTTCCATCTTATGTATTTCTATTAAGTCTAAGGATCACTAGAGTGTCATCTGCTCTCAAGTATCTGCTGTTGCTCTTCCCATTTAACCAACTTTGATTTCAATGCTCCTTCAGCCTAACCTATCTCTACTATTCTCCCACACAACCACACAACCATCCACTAATGGTTAGTATTGCCCCTCCAAACAAAAACAAAAACAAAATAACTTTGGTTCACACCATGAATCAAAATATAGTTTCTCAAATAATAACATAATATGCAATATAATAAATATGGCAATCTTCAATAAACATGCAAAGAAATTTCACAGTTAAGTAATCATCCAGCTTCCTTAGACAACCAATCTGCTACTGTAGTTCCTGCTGAAGTGTTGGATCTCAAGAAATCAATATTCCATTACAGTACTTTTCTTTTTGAGACAGTTTTTGTAAGAAAATATATGAACACACATAGATAATATCGTAGGAAAGAAACAGAGTCAGTTTGTCAACTAGAAATATGTTTGGAATTCACACAACATTAACTAAGGATGCTACAATGTCCCATGTATGTAACCAGAATGACATAAGGAAGGCACAGAACATGAAGGCCTTTACTTGCAGTTAACTCAAGCTATGTTTGGAAGGTATGCAGAACACAACTCTCTATTTAGCAGGAAAACCCTCAACGAAATGGAATAGAAAGATGGGAGTTAGAGGCAAGAAAGCAATGATGCAATTTTAGTGCAATACAGTCTTGGAGAGTCTCAATAAAAGTCATAAAGCAAGCATCAAATAGGTAAGAAGCACATACCACTACAGTCATAAAGTCACTGTTTATTATATTCAGAAAGTGACATTCAGTAGCAATGAAGTACAGAGTAGAACAAGATAACAGCCTCAAAATTGTGCACGTTTAGCTTTTCAATCCTCTAACTGTTCTAACGCAAATATTTTCCTTGCAAACTACAAGCAACACAGTAAATCTAGTAACCACAACCACCTTCTTGAAAAATACTTCATCATAATTATAACAAATTTAGTTTCAGCAGTATGTCAAGTCAAATCTTAGTCCTTTCTGTGCTGGTTTTAATCTTCTATTTCAGTAGTTATATAAGCAACAATTGAAAATTATTTACAAGTTACACAGCAGCACAGTCAACACATGGTGCATAGGCCCAAACTAAGACCATAAATACACTAGAATATTATTGGAACACTGAAACCTCAAAACCGGAATGTTCAGAACTTCATAGCCAACTCACAAATAGAATCCATTTGTTAAAAACACACCCACAATCTAATTCAGTGACACCCACAAGCTCGCTATCTTCTATGAATCTATCAGCTGCATATTGTTCTGTGAACCACCCAGAAACCTCTGGGTATAGGGCGGTAAGTAAGTAAGCAAACAAGCAAACAAACAAACAAACAAATAAATAATATACAGCACAAAACTATGTTGTCTACTCAAAATTAAGTCCAGCTAAATTCAGAGGGACTTACTCCCTGGAAAGTATTGTAGAATTTATATCTTTATATCTTAGACCTAGATGCTAGATGCCCTGCCAAAGCAGCAGTTTGTGCAAAGTTCACATGGAAGAGACAAAGTATGGTACACATAACTTATCTGGTGTGAATGAGTTCAAACAGAGATTTCACACTGTGCTATCTGCATGGATCTTGTGGAGGAATTGATCGTGTCCTTATTCTTTTATAGAAATTGGTTTCAAAGATATCAGACCTAAGCAAATACTGATAAATTATGGAAATATATCTGCCTGCCTTTAGCATTACAACCCTTATATGGACAATCTCTGCATTAAAAGAGAGAAAACCAGCTTCTAAATTATCTGCACAAATAAGTTTATCCATTAATTTTCTGGACACAAACCAACCAGTATTTGATCTCTTTGATGATGCATACAAGAATCAAACTTCAAGTCTCATTCCAAATGCAAGTCCTGATTCTGCAAAGCATATATCCTAAAAACAAACCATACTTTTCATAGCAAATTTTATACAGCACACAAATTATATGCAAGTATTGTTATTCCAAGGGACGTGGGTGGTGCTGTGGGTTAAACCACAGAGCCTAGGACTTGCCGATCAGAAGGTTGGCGGTTCGAATCCCCACAACGGGGTGAGCTCCCGTTGCTCAGTCCCTGCTCCTGCCCACCTAGCAGTTCGAAAGAACATCAAAGTGCAAGTAGATAAATAGGTACCGCTCCAGCGGGAAGGTAAACGGCGTTTCCGTGCACTGCTCTGGTTCGCCAGAAGCGGCTTAGTCATGCTGGCCACATGACCCGGAAGCTGTACGCCAGCTCCCTTGGCCAATAAAGCGAGATGAGCGCCACAACCCCAGATTTGGTCACGACTGGACCTAATGGTCAGGGGTCCCTTTACCTTTACCTATTGTTATTCCATATGTTACTGGATAATATTAAATGCTGTTTCAGCCAAGCCTCCAAAGGACTGATTTAGTGAAACTCATACAGATGAAAAAAGTTTGAATACCACCAAAGCGTTTCCTCCAGTTTTATCAAAAAGTCAACTAATAACAAAAAGCAACAAAATCATCTGGCTAATTTTCAGTGCTGTAATTCTTTAAAGAACAACTAAGTATTTCCCTCATTTTCTTCTGGAGCTGAAATGTGAGCATTGCTTTAGATCAAATAGTGAAGATTCATATATTCCATTGATTATACTTACCGGTGGACATAATGCAGCTGATGTACAGAATCAATTGCTACTACCATTTCAGCCAAATAAAAGCGAGCCATTTCTTCAGGTAACCGGTCCTCAAACTTACTAAGCAAGGTAAGCAGATCACCACCCACATAATAATCCATTACCAGGTACTAGGAAAAAAGAAAACAGAAGGCACTTATAACAAATTTAGAAAGGTAAATATGCAAAAAGCACAACAGAACTAGGGCAGGAAATACCAGTGCTGCGACAGTAATTGTGCTTTTCCTATTGCAGAACTACTGTGTTCTATTCTATAGTAGAAAGAGGGTATTTTAAGTTCTGTAATGCTGGGGCAATCTTGAAACTGTATTGCTATGGCAGCAGTGTCTCTTATGGAACTGCAGCATTTTGTTCTCTTACCAATTGCAAGGGAAGATAGTAGAACACACCAGCCACATACTTTAAACATATGGTGTGTATGCACCTTTAGTGTTGCAGCTCGAGTCCTCTGGAATCAGTTACCAGTTGAAATTAGACAAGCCACCTAATGGCTTGATCCTTAGGCAGCTACTTAAGAAGCTTCTGTTTAAGAAGTCTTATCCAGAAGTAGGACCTAGTCAATTTATGAAATATTAAGTGTATGATTCTAAAAATGCTTTTATTGCTTTTAGAGTCCTTAGGAACAGTTTTATTTTTTTCAGAGCATATATATTTTGTTTTGAGTTACATTTTCTCTTATTGTACACCACTGATAGCTTCTGGCTTTGAAGCAGCTTATAAATCTGTAAAATAAATAAAGTTAAAAAATGAGGGAATTTTAAAGAGTACGTTGAAGTAACACTCACTAAATAGTTTTCGTCCTGAAAGGCATAGTGCAATGTTGTAATCCATTGGTTATCTCCGTTCACTAACACATCCCTCTCTTCTCGAAAACAAGCTGTCTGGAGGGTAGAAAAATAATATTTTAGGTACTATTTTGAATAATGAAACAAATATATTTAGATAGATGCTTAGAAACACTGTAGGATTACAAGGAAGGCATCTCTCCTGCAGCCAAGAGTAATGATCTGATTACTAAGAGGTTGTATTAATCTTTAATACCAATGCAGATTCAAATTTTCTCCATCTAAAATGGGGGAGGGAGCCATGGCCCTCCAGATGTTGCTGCACTCCCATGAGCCCCAGCCAGTGTTGCAAAAGGATGATGGGGGTTGTAGTCCACCAACACCTGGAGGAACACACTTTCCCCAACCCTGAACTAAACCATCACTTAACCACAGTAAAGTTGTGCTAACCAAAAGTAAGCAATTTGGGGTTGGCTATGAGTAATATCACAACCTTTTTTACTTCTCACCTGCTGACAGTTAAGGTGGCTTTCAATTATGATAAGGTGGGATCCCTGAATGATTACTATTAAAGTTACTGTATACAGACATGAACTAATATGAAACCAGCAGTATAATGAGAATGCTCAAGTTTTTTTATACTCTTTGTACAACATTAAGATCCATGCTGAGTCAAAAGAAAAATCTAACTGGTCCAGTAACCTACTTTCCACAGCAGCCAACCAGATTCTTTCAAGGGAGCCCACAACCAAGCTGTGAGAAGGCAATTGCTCTCCCATAGCACGCCCTCTCTCAGCAACTAGTATTTAGTTGCACAAATATGGAGATTCCATCAACAGCCAATGATAGACCTATGCTTCATGAAATATAACAGCTTTAACTCCCCAGAAATATATCCAACTTGTGGAAGTAAAGTTGCCTTTCTCAAACATCAACCCATCAACCCACAGCCCTCTACCATGGCAAGCTGCCTTTGAAACTGGGGAAATTGTGATACTATATGGGTGGCAGCTGTTCAAAGTTGTTTGTGTTTTTTAAAAAACAAGTTAACAATTCAACAGAGCAAAAACAAACAAATTTTGAAAGCCCAATACTGTAATACAATGTTTACTCAGCCTAGGGTTGCAATCCTAAAGACTCTTCATAGGCATAAAGCAGAAACGAACAGAATGTGACTTACTGCCAAGTAAACACTCGCTGGATTGCACTACAACTAGCTCTTCGGATCCTGACCTTTGGCATGCAATACCCAAAAGGCTAAACTTGCTCCATTCAGTTGTTTCAGGCTTCTATTTTTAACTAGAAGCAAAAGCAGTATTCTTTTTCTCTAAAATAATACTAACTACCATTCAGAGTTGTGGAATGAACTACAGTATACATGAGGGAATTGAGCTGCATTTTTGCATCCCACTGTTTATATTTGGATGGAGTCTAAATATCTAAACTGCCAATTTTCATTAGTTGTAGAATCTACCATGGTCTGGAAGGCATGCCATTCCACATGTTAAAACTTTGTGTATGTGTGTGTAGCTATAGAGTGTGTGTTTTCTTCATGTGTGTTTTTATCCAGGCTCCCCGCAAGTAGGCATTTTAATCTTGGCATTTTATTATAAAAATATCATGCATATTATTACTTGCATCTAAAAAATATTAGCAGTGCTTTTTGAGTTACCGGCTGCATTGGCAGGTCACAGCAAACTAGTTAATGGTCTACTGTGAACCTGCAAACGGCTCCTAATTCACTCATCACCAAGTGTGTGGGAGAAACAAATGGCAACCCCTAGTTTAGCACTATGTCCAAATTGCAGATTGTGGTTATTTCAGTGCAAACAAACTGCTGGGTGAAGCCATGGTTTGCACTTGGCCATTGCTGGCATGCAGCCCCAAGAATATTTTTTTTTTTAAAGAAATTTATTGGGTTTTACAATAGAAATAAACATAATAAACAATGTAACATATATCTTAACATAATTTCACATTTTCTTTGGACTTCCTCACATCTCCCGCTCCCACTTTCATCGTTATAACATTTTGTCAGCAATTTATTATCTTATTTACATTCTTATATCCCTTCTATGTTTCATAACCTTCTAGTTCTCAAAAAGAGTTATATTTTCACAATCTTACTTATTTTCTTAAAATCATCTAAAATTAGTGGTGCTCAGTTATTTTGATCTAGCATCCTGTTTAGCATTCACTCAAGTTACAATATTTTTGTAAATAATTCTTAAATTTCTTCCAATCCTCCTCAGTCCTCTCTTCTCCCAGGTCACGAATTCTGCCGGTCATCTCAGCCAGTTCCATGTAGTCTATCAGTTGCATCTGCCATTCTTCCAGTGTGGGTAGATCTTGAGTTTTCCAGTGCTTTGCGAGAAGTATCCTTGCTGCTGTTGTTGCATACATAAAAAATGTCTGGTCCTTCTTTACCACCCCTTGGCCGACAATACCCAAAAGGAAGGCCTCTGGTTTCTTAGTGAAGGTATATTTAAATACCTTTTTCAGTTCATTATAAATCATTTCCCAGAACGCCTTCACTTTAGGGCAAGTCCACCAGAGGTGGAAGAACGTTCCCTCACACTCTTTACATTTCCAACACTTATTGTCAGTCAGGTGGTAAATTTTTGCAAGTTTGACTGGGGTCATATACCATCTATAAATCATTTTCATTACATTTTCTTTCAAAGCGTTACATGCAGTAAATTTCAATCCAGTACTCCACAACCTTTCCCAGTCCTCAAACATGATATTATACCCAATGTCCTGTGCCCACCTTATCGTAGCCGATTTAACCGTTTCATCTTGTGTATTCCATTTTAACAGCAAGTTATACATCCTTGAAAGTACCTTGGTCTTTGGTTCTAACAATTCTGTTTCTAGTTTCGATTTCTCCACCTGGAACCCTAGTTTCTTGTCATTTTTAAAAACTTCTTTAATCTGAGCGTAATGTAACCAGTCTCGCACTTTATCCTTCATTTTCTCCAAACTCTGCAATTTCCAGTTGTCTCCATCTTTTTCTAGTATTTCCCAATATTTTGGCCATTTAGCCTCCATATTGGGTCTTTTTCGGGCCTTAGCTTCCAAAGGTGAAAGCCACCTTGGGGTTTTATTTTCCAGCAAGTCTTTATATTTTGTCCAGATATTAAACAGTGATTTTCTGACAATATGGTTCTTAAAGGCCTTATTTGCTTTAACCTTGTCATACCATAAATATGCATGCCATCCAAAAGCATTGTTAAACCCTTCCAAATCCAACACATCAGTGTCTTCAAGAAGTAGCCAGTCTTTTAGCCAGCAGAACGCTGCGGCTTCATAATACAACTTTAAGTCTGGCAGGGCAAAGCCCCCTCTTTGTTTTGCATCAGTTAATATCTTAAACTTAATTCTGGGCTTTTTGCCCTGCCAGACAAACTTAGAAATATCTCTCTGCCACTTCTGAAAGCACTCCGTTTTGTCCAAAACCTGAAGTGTTTGAAATAAAAACAACATCCTTGGCAATACATTCATCTTGATAGCAGCAATTCGGCCTAACAAAGAAAGTTTCAATTTTGACCAACTATCTAAGTCTCTCTTAATTTCTGTCCAGCATTTTTCATAGTTGTCCTTAAATAGACTTAGGTTTTTTGCTGTTATGTTTACCCCTAGGTATTTTACTTTTTTAACCACATTAAGTTCCGTCTCATTCTGAAACCGTTCTGACTCTGTATCAGTCAAATTTTTTCCCAAAACCTTAGTTTTCTGTTTATTTAATTTAAATCCAGCCACCCGACCAAAGTCATTAATCAGTTGTAATACTCTTTTCATACTAGGCTCTGGCTTCTGCAAGGTCAAAACCAGGTCATCTGCAAAAGCTTTTAATTTGTATTGTTTCTGTCCGACCTGAATTCCTTCCACCAACCGATCCCCTCTAATCATATTCAATAGCACTTCCAGAACCGAAATGAATAACAAAGGGGAGATAGGGCAACCTTGTCGAGTTCCTTTTTCAATTTTAAACTCTTCTGTAACCACATTATTAACTATCAGTTTAGCTTTCTGCTCTGAATATATCGCCTCAATCCCATTCTCAAAACCCCGTCCCACTCCCATCTCTTTTAAATTTCCCCTCATAAATTTCCAGGAGATGTTGTCAAAGGCCTTCTCCGCATCTATAAAGATTAAAACTGCTTTTGTGTTTATATCTGTTTGCAAAAGTTCCAAGATATCAATAATGTTCCTTGTATTAGCAAACAAATGTCTACCTGGGAGAAAGCCTGCCTGGTCCTTATGGATTACTTCATTTAAAACTTTTTTAAATCTACTTGCCAAAATGTCTGCAAATATTTTGTAATCCACATTTAAAAGGGAGATGGGACGGTAGTTCTTAAGTTGTGTCTTTTCAGCTTCCGTCTTTGGTATTAATGTGATAAACGCTTCCTTCCACGACTCCGGTGCCCTCTTCCCCTCCATAATTTCATTGCTGACCTCCATCAAAGGTTGTATCAAATAGTCTTTTAATGTCTTATAGTACTTGGAGGTCAGCCCATCTGGCCCTGGAGATTTGCCAAGTTGCATGTTCTGAATGGCTTGTTCAATCTCCTGTCATGTTATTTTAGAATTCAGGATTGTCCTATTTTCTTGTGACAATTTGGATAGTCCATTTTTTGCCAAAAATTGTTTAATCTCAACTTCGTCTTGCGGCCCTTGGGTGTATAGTTTTTTGAAGTATCTCTGGAAACACTTTCTAATGTCCACTGGATTCTGAATGTTTTTTCCTTCAATCTCTAAGTTTGTAACCGTATTTAATCTTTGTCTTCTCTTCAACTGCCAAGCTAGCAGTTTTCCACATTTATTCGCCGACTCAAACGTTTTTTGTTTCATTAGTTTAACCTTCCATTCGATTTCCTGATTTATCAGTTTAGAATATTGTGTTTGATAAAGTTTAATTTCTCTCAGAGTTGGCTGTGACTTCGGGTTCACTCTTAATTTCTTCTCTAATTCTTTTATTTTATCCAAGATCTTATCTTTTTTCTCATTTTGTGTTCTTTTCTTTACTGCATTCTGTTGTATCAAGAATCCCCTCATTACAGCTTTACTTGCGTCCCAGACGATTCTTTTTTCCACCGTAGTATTCATATTTATCTCAAAATAATCCTTCAAAACTTTTTGGGCCTTCTTAGTAATTTCCTGATCTCTGAACAAATTGTCATTCATCTTCCATCTAAAGGATCCAGTTGGTAGTAGTGTCATATCCATCTTTACTGCATTATGGTCGGAACAGGTCTTTGGGCAGATTTCCACTTTTCTGACCTTAGGTGCCAGGCCTCTAGAAATCCATATTTGGTCGATTCTTGTCCAGGTCAGTTGGGCTTCAGAAAAGAATGTTCCCTCTCTTCCTAGTGGGTTCTTTGTCCTCCAAATATCAGTCAAATCCATATTGTCTGTCATTTCAAAAAAGGTTTTAGGTAGTCTGCCGTCTTTTGTAACATTTTGACTTTGTGACTTGTCCATGTTAGTTGATACGACCCCATTCATATCTCCCATCATTATGATGTTGTTGTAGTCCAGATAATCCAGCATTGTCTCCTGCAGCTTCTTGTAAAATTCCGATTTCCCTTCATTAGGTGCATAGATTCCTAATATCAACAGTTTCTCTCCTTGGTATTGTATCTCAATAGCCAAAATTCTTCCATGTTCATCTTTAAATAAGAATTTGGGTGACAGGCTCTCTTTTGCATATATCACCACGCCTCTCTTCTTAACTTTATCCGACGATACAAATTCCTGGCCCAATCTTTTGTTTATTAACACTTTTCTGTGGAGCCTCGTCACATGTGTTTCTTGTAAACAAATAATGTCCAATTGTTCTTTTTTTAATATATGAAATATTTTCTTCCTTTTTTCCGGAATGTTACAACCATTAATATTCCAACTCAACAATTGCAGAGACATCCTGAATTGATCTGGTTATTTCTCCAGGGGTGGTATCTTCTCTGGATCTTCAGGTTCCCCAGGTGCTGGTGTTGGTGCTGGCGTTGCCCCAGGCCCAGAAGGTAGTTCAATTCCTTTTTGAAGGTCCTCTCCGTGTGTAGACAAAAATTTGTCTCTCTCTTCCAATGTTCTAATTTTGACCTTTCTCCCTCTAAAGGTAAAAGATATTCCTTGGGGAAATTCCCACCTAAATGGAATTGCGTTGCTCCTTAGTAGTTTGACAAGTTCAGAGTAGGCGGCTCTAAGATCCAACAGTTGTCTTGGAATATCTTTGTAAATTTCAATTCTTCTGTCCAAAACCTCCAGTGACTTTCCGTAGTGTAGGCCCAAAATCTTGTCCCTTTCCTCCTTTGATCTCAATGTTATCAAACAGTCTCTGGGCCTCTCCTTCTTTGTAAATCTTCCAAGTCTGAAAGCTGACACAATTTTAAAATCCTTTTCTTCCAAATTCCAGAACTTGGAGAATTCTTTGGTCAAAAACTCAGCTAGATTTCCTTCTTCTGCCTCTTGTAGTGATCTAATCCTCAAATTATTCTCACGATTTCGCAGTTCTATCATAGAAAGATAGATCTGATGTTCCCCAACTTGTTTGGTGAGTGGTCTTACCTCTTGTTCTAAATTTTCCAATTTTTGTCTGGTATCCTCAGCCAATTTCCGATTTTCTGCTGTGGCCTCCGTTAACTGTCCAATTGCTTGTGTATTCTGTGCCACTTGTATAGTTAATTTATTTAGGCATTCTGTATTTTTGTCAATCTTTGCTGATTGCTCATCTGCTTTCTTGTCCAAAGCTTCCAATTTTTCAAAGATTTTGTCTAAAACAGAAGCAGATGCTCCTGAGGCCATATCTTCCAATTGTAACTGCTCTACTTCACCCTCTCCCTCTTTTGCCTGTGACAAGGCAACTTCTTCTACTTCTACTTCTGAGGGCAAAGTAGGTACAGATGATCTGCGTGTCTGCGAGGCTGAGGTTAGAGTTGTTAAAGTTGTTTGTCTAACTCTTCCTCTTCTTCTTGTGCCACTCATTCCAACGTTATCTATCAGTCAAGGTCACACTGAGTTATTCCCATGGGAATAGAAAGGCCCAGAGCAAGCAAACAACAAGGGAATCGAAAGTAAATGTAAATGTAAAGTCACTGTTTTAATCCAATCCTCTAGAGGGAGCTTAAAATGTCTTTCAGAGTCTAGTTTAGTATCCAGGAACCTTCAGATACAAATATTTAGCAGAGTTAATAAATAATCACTTTGTTACAGACAGTGCTTATTTGTCTCCAAAAAGAATGTTTCAAATTAGAAGGTCTCAGTACCCTCAGATTGTTGCAAGTTCCAATATACAATATCCAAATCTGCAATACTGACAGCTCAGTCTCTCAAAGCTCAGGCAGCTCCGGACCCTGGGTTTCACCTTTTGATTGTAATCCAATAAAAGGAGGAAAGTCAAGTGCAAATAATAATTCCAAATCTTTAACTTAAGATCTTTACTTTAGACTTGCAGGTTCAGTGGATGCTTAGATCTGTAAAGTTTAAAAACTCTTTCTTTCAGCCTCCACTCCTCCAGCTAGTTGCTTTTTTCAAGTTCAATGGCAGCGGAAGACGGACTTCCTGTTTCCACGTCTCTCCGCTTTCAGCCAAGTTCAACCAAGTTCAGATTTTTTGATTTAAAGTCTCTAATTTCAAGTGATTCAGTCTTTACTCACGAATAAGTTGATTTTCGTCCGAATCCGAATTTGACAGGAAAAGGGATCAGCGCTCACCGGCAGCAGCAGCGCGGCTTCGCTCCGCAGACTGTGAAACGGCTCTCAGCGCCGCAACCCCCCTCCACGCTCCGGAACCCCTTACGGGGTTCCTTTAGCGTTTGGAGGGTCACTTAAGGCGTCCACCGAGCCTCAAGACCACAGGCTCTTGCTGCCTGTGGTTTTCCGGAGTGGGTCTCCGCTTCGCCGTAGCGGACGACCCGTTGTCTGTGGAGCCTCCTCTCCCGTTCAGAAGAGGACCGCCATTGCCGTTCGCGCCGCCCCCGGAAGTCTGCAGCCCCAAGAATATTGCCCCTGAACTCTCAGGCTGAGAAACATTCCCCAACATTAAGCAAGGAGAGGATCCAAGCAGGAACAGTATCTGCATCCACAGTTAAATATAGTTCACCATGATGTGGCAATGAGGCCACTAGGTCCTCATCATTATTTAAACTGTGAGGCATTTTAAATTTCAAAAATGTAACAATTGTGGTATGTAAAAAATAAAGCTAAATAGAGATAGCTTTCTAAGAGAATGTATCATAACAGAGTTGGTTTGAAAACAACCTCCCCCTTAAACTAAGGCTATTTATAGCCTATGAATTATTTTCTCTATGCAAGCTTCTCTTCCCACAAGTTCTGCTGGCTGGAATTCTTGACATCCATTGAATCTTGAGAGAAACTAACTATAGTTTCCCTCTCTCTTTCTGCTATTCAATGACTGGATATTATAATGATAGAACACATGCTTTCACATCTGAGGTTTACTTCCTGGCATTTCCAGTTAAAGAATAAGCTGGGTGGGGGGAAAGTTCTGCTTGAGAAAGCTGTTATTAGCCAGAAAAGACAATATTGGACCAGTCTGATGCAGACTAAAACTGTATACGCACCTATGTTGATATCATTTGGTTATTGAACAAGGGAGATACTGGAATTATAAGTGTGACACTCAGGTTTTAAATTCCTTTTTTTTACTTATAACACACAAGTAATAAATGCTATTCATAAAGTCTAAGGAGTTTCCATCAACCATTACTAATATATGTCGCCTAAGGAACAAAATCCAAATATACCACAAAATATTACTGGTGCATTGATATACATAAGGATTTGTACACTCTTGGGCATTGTAGACGTATCCCAATCTAGTAATATGACCAAAGTACAGACCTATATGCTGAATGCTGAGATCCAGTCACAGGAACTCTTGGGCACATATAGATTATGGCATATTGTTCCCAGCAAGGGACCTATGCCTGGAAGTCTGGTTCTGCAAACAGAATTAGATTATTTCTAAACACAGAACTGTGTGCGAATTGTATATATGCCTAGTAGCTTTTATGGTACTCTGTAATCACATTTTTGGGTTTATCTGGTTGCAGAATCCATATCAAAACATCTTAGCAGACTAAAATCTGTATTTTAAAAGTTAGACATCAAAACTTGAAGGAAAGATCTTAAATCATTTTTGCAAGCAGGGTAATATTAAGCATACAAAGCAGAAGGAGTTTTGGAACTGGAAATGACACAGGTCCATGTTTTAGATTGGGCATTATTTCCCAAAATGTTCTGTGTTTAGAAATAATCTAGTTCTGCATTTATTTCATGATATTTTATTTCAATAATGGAAGCCAAAACTAATAATCTTAACAGAAGCTTGAGTATACATTTCTTGAGAGTCTTACCTCAGCTCTTTTCAGCATCTCCCATTTATTTAATATTTTCATGGCAAATACCTTATCTGCGTTTTTCAATTTTACCACTGCAACCTGAAAAGATAAAATTTGTTTTTAATATATATATATATATCTACAGTGTGTTCATAATACACCAATACATTTCCAGTGCAGTTCATTTTCACACAATCTTACTGCAAATAATGGTTGCATAACTTCAAATTTTACTGAAGAAATTTGGACCAACAGATGTTTAGATTTCACATATTCTGCAGTACCAAGTACTTAATGACATAATCACAAACTGAGTATATTACGATTTTACTGATTTGGCCAGCAGATTCTATGAAGAAAATAAGAAAGCAACAGCTCAGAGGGAACAGATCATGCAGTACAAAGCCCTGATAGAAACATTATGCCAAATATGATGAACTCTGATGCTAAAATGTGCCCCTTCAGACTTGAAATGCAAGATGGACAGATTTTTTAATGCTCCGTTGCATACCAAGTTCCCCTATATGTAAGAAGATTAGCATATCTGAGGTAGGCTGAACTACACTAAAACCCTATCTCTAATCTTTATTTATTAATTACATTTATTAGATACCCAACAGCTATCACTCTCAAGGCATCATACAAAGTGGAAGAGGGATTAAAACACCAGCAATTATGATACAGGATCCAACAATTACAAAAAATAGCAGCAACAGATTTAAAATGCAAGAAAAGTAAAAACGTATTTAAAAACTACAGAAACAGACGAATGATAACAGGAAATTTTAAAAGCAGCAGATTTTTGCCTGCCTGGGGAGTGTATTTCATAGACACAGAAGCATCACTGAGATAATTTACTACATTAAGTAGTGACCTGTTCCCACCTGCATAATGAAACAAGATACATAATTCTACTGTCTCAGTTATCATCTCAATCTGCATAATAAAAAAGAAATACCTTCAGTACGTTACCTGGGTAACCACTGCATCATGGCTCCTTCTTGTGCCATTGGGGTGACAGCAGAAGCCCAGGGGCCTGTGAGAGGAGTCCATGCTGTGGCTTGTTCCTATGCCAACACTGCTCCAGTTTCTAGAACAAGTCACAGCATGGACCCCTCCCATATATAGCCAGAGGTTTCTGATGTAACCTTCATGGTGTGAGGAACCACCACACTTGAAGCAGTTCCCAGGCCATGAATGCAAGGCTGGATCTAAATAAGTTTTCCCAAACCCACAAGACGGGACCCTGTGAACACCAAATTCCTGATTCTATAACACTTACTTTTATGTTATATCTGTTTTTATGATACTTTTTAAGGTTTGATGCTGCTTAAAGATTTTTAAATTTTAAGTTGTTCAGAAAAGCTGTTAAATAATTTGAATTCTATTAAATTGTAGTAAACATAAAACGAGAACTCAAAAGTCTAATCACAGCTTGTCACATAGCAGTAGGAGTACGCCACACCCAAAATGAAAATACTCAGTGATGAATGCATTTTAAATAGTCACATTCCATACTGCCATCACTCGGAAAGGAAACTCTCAATCAATTCAAAAAATATTAACAATTATTTTTGTTTCTACCTGTTTACACATCGGTACTCTGTGACAAAGATTTGTATCTGATTTTTCCGTTTGGGCTATTGACAAAAATAAAATAAGGTTGAACCTTGCCCTCTTGTCTATCTATCCATTCTTGGTGTGAGCCAATGAATTTGTGGGACAAATGCTGCAGCAGATGACAGCTTGATGAAAGTCTCTTTCATGAGCCCAAGCAAAGTCTCAGGCTAATACACCATGCTGAATTCTTATAAAAGTATAAAGCAGGAAACATGAAAAGTTGGATGGAATAGTTATTAGTTCCCAGAATTGCTATGGTATAATAATCAAGTCTGACCTCTTCCACAATCCTACACTTGTAAAAATAAAATAGAACCCGGGAATATATAAAAATGAAGGGACAGAAGAAAATGTTTAATTTAAACTTTGTTTTGAAAATGTTTGTGTCTACCACTAGTAATAGTTAAATGTACTTCTCATATAGTATACCTGGTACAGATTTTATAAGACTTCTTTTTCTTAAGTGTTTTACTGATCAGAACTAAAGTGTTCTTATCTAAAGATCTAAAAACTTCTCTAGAAGTTATCATAGCACTTTATTAGGGCACAGCTAAGGTAAAAGTAATCCTCAGAAGAAGATTATTTTATTTTTATAATTTATGTTATGCCACAGTTAAAAGTAATTGGTTGTACATGAATTTTCCCAGTTTACTGTTTTGTGTGCATTTACAAAACATAGAGATGGGCACATCAGTTTATGTTCATGCCACTTTGTATGTGTTCACAAATTCTGGAGTAATCTGCTAAAAACAATCACATTTAAACACATATTTTATATCAATGTACTGTATGTGATAAAATGTGTGTTACATTGTGAAAGACCTGCTGGACTAGCTAAACTGACAACAGGTCCTGCAAGCTTTCTTAACTTAAGCCATTTTGGAGGCAATACTAAAGTGATACTCTCAGGCTGCATTAAATTTGGTTCAGAATTAACAATGAATTTGACTTAGGAAGCAGGAGCTGGCTATGGTACTGTGCGTTCTTCCCCTAACCTCTCTCCTCCTAAACACAAATACACTACGTGATCCTGCCAGCTAACCAGAGATCACTCTTAATCCAGCATTTGAACTCAGAATGTGAAACTGGTTTTAAATCCTGTTTAAAAAAATTAACAACGGTGAACTTATTTCCACCTCTTCCTTCCTTTGTAAATTCATTAACTGGCTAACCTACCTCTTATTTTACTCCCAAACTGGGAGGCACAAGAGGACTGTGGAAATTTGCAAGCTTTCTGGTCTGGCCAGGCAATGGTCCAATCCATACCTTCCTCTTATTTTCTCTCAAAAGTATGGAGCAACGTCTGGCAAGCAGACAAGGCAGATTCTAACTTAGCAAAATCCTTGGTGAAATCCAAGGTTCAAATTAAAGTTCTTTATACATGAGATTCAAGATAAAGCAAGCAAGAAAAACAGGAGGTTGTTTTAAAATGAAAATAAACAGCATCTTATAACTAGCTCTTATACTTGAAACAGATACTAAAGTTAGTTTTAATAAGTTACATATGAACTGTAAGATACTTTAACACGCCAATCACAAGCAAGCAGGCAAAGCTTCCCCAAGTAAAACAAAGAAAAGGGTATTTCTGAAAACAATCTAGTTTTATTTTGTGTTCTAGGGGGCCAATGACAAAAAAGAGGGAAGCAAGTGACCAATCAGACAGGGTACAATGCTTTTCAGGTTTCACTAGTGATTTGAGGTTTCCAGAAAATTTAAATTGGAACATTTTCAGTTTGCATCAGAAAACTGTCATTGCTTAGAGAATAGCCTATTTTGCATGTTTCTTTGACTTATGTATTTAGCGAACAAAGCTAAAAACTTTGAAACTATCAAGCTTGCCTAATAATTATTTGAATCAATTCATTATTAGTAATGAATTTATGAAAAGGAAAGATTTCTGTGGAAAAATAAAGCACTGGAATGTTTTCTCCTTTCTTCCTGAAGACATTTTTATTGTAATTGTAACAGTTTTTTATTTCAACAGTGCTGTGGCTCTATGGGAACCTAAAAGGCAACAGGCAAATGGCAACATGGGTAAACAAAGAAAGAAAACAAGCAGAAATGAGAATGACAATGGAAAAGCAATTCAAAATAGTCTGACTTAAATCCAAATTTATAGTGCAAGGATAAAACTCTTCTTGTTCTAAAAGTGGTTTAAACTGAGAAAGTCCTAATATGTCAGAATGGATTGATTTAAATCACCAAAAATAGTAATTAAATATTTAGACTTAATCAAGTTTTTCTGCATTTTCAGAACAAAAGTACATACCAAGTGGTTGCTACAACAATTAAAAAGCATACTGATATGCAACTAAATAAAGCATTAGACCCACAATCCAAAATGTCTGGTTATGCAACCCACATGCCTTTTATATTACACGCAATCTGCTTATAGACAACGAAGGACAAGTGGGAAATTAATAAACTTCTGTTTGCCTCTATGTACATTTACCATGATAATTGCTAAGATCACGTACTTAGAAACAAGGAACACAATACAGTATGAGATAAGGGAGCTGGATTGTTGGCTAAAGACCCATAACTTTCCATAAACAAGAGTAGCAATTATTGGACAAAATTTCTTATTTTTTTCTCATGTAGGATTTAATTAAATGTGCCTTCTAAGATGGTTACAAATTGGAGTTTTTCAGGGAAGTAAAGAATATAAATTTCAAGTACATAAAATCTAGTGGGATCCAATGGGCAGAACTATTTTCATTGCAGGTGCTACGTGAACATATTCTTATGCTCACTTCTCCCAACACAAATCGATTCTCATTTCTGGCCAAAATTCTTGGAAAGCTAAAGAAATCTGCTGAGGGATCAATCATATTGGCTGGGATCCTCCACATCTCCCTTCTATCAATCTACTCTCAAGTGCTGGCAGAAGATTTTAAATAATTATACTTTAAAGGGTAAGAGACAACTTAAATTCTATACACGAAATCAGATGAGGGGGTGGGGATTGCCCAATACTGACTTGTATTATGAAGCATTCCAATTCCACCAACTTTGTTTCATGATATTAAAATCTTGTAAACATCGGACCACACTGTAGAAGGTATTGCTGAACCAAGGTCCACACCTTTTCGGAATGAGAACATGGCAGTACTACGAAAAATTGCTTTACTCTCAACACCTTTCAAACATGGGAAGTGTCTCCCATCTGCTCCTTATTATTTCAAGCTTAGAGATTTTTATAAGAGTAATATACCAGTCACCCAGGAACACCTCTGGGTGGACCTGAGACGCTTGGGTCTGGGCCTCACAAGGTTTGAGGCCATTTTGCTGATAGAGGGCAATCTGGGAAAGGATTGTTGGCTAATATATATAGGGAACTGACATACACTGCTGAGGGGCCCCTAACAGAATTGAGAAGTAAATGGGAGAAGGAGCTTGGAAACAAGACTGAGGACACACACACACACACACACACACACACACACACTTCACAAGCTTCAAAAGCTCTCTAACCAGCAGTTAAACAGCAAAGAAAAACAAAATCAAAGTGACAATTACACTATTTCATCCCTTCTCTGCAAAAGTCTGGTCACTGATTTATTAAATCTGAAAATTTAATATTTTTAAGTGTATTTTTCCTCCATGAACAGCCTGCTAAAAATGCTTGGTATGTGCTGATATAAACATTTTGGTTTTAGTCTGAAAGGAGAAAGAAGCCAAAATCCTTCTTCCAACTGTTTTCCATATTTCCCACAAACAGTAATGCTTCCTGGCTTGCTGTCAAACTTTTTCTGCCTCTTCACAAGGTTTGGTCTCTCATGTACTTGTACATCAACACATTGCCGTTCCTTCTTCAATTATTTTAATGGATGCAGCTATCTGGAGAGAAAAAAAATATGCTAACAGATTCCTACTGCTTCTTGGATAAGCAATGGTTTAAAAAGAAATACACTGGAAGTAGTAGGAATGTTAGTCATTTTGTGCTCATTTGGCTTTTAAGGGCAGCACACATCTGAATTTCATAAAATCAAAGAATTGTAGAGTTGGAAGGGACCCAGAGGGTCATCTAGTCCAATATTCAAATTCGCATAAATAATCCATGTCTTGGAATAAAGTGACACTGAGATGAAACATCCACACCCAATTCTTCATTCTAAATTAAGAAAAGCCTGGACTCCTTGTAGTATACCCCAGGGATTTCCCCTGTAAACTATCCCAAGTTATGCAGACTGAAGGTCTGATACCAAGGAACTGTAATTAACTCCTCTCGTCTTGCAGTCTCTTGCTCCAGCAAGAAGCCTTTGCAAAGCAGAGGGATTTCGTGTAAACCACCATCTCATCCCTCAATGACACCCCTCCTCCTCTCCACCCTGCCCCACATCTGCAAGAAGATCTTAATTTGGTCTGGAAGACTACAGTACTTGAAAAGCCTGTATTGGCTTAAGTCTCCCTATACTACATAGAGCTCAGGATCATGCTGCCTAAGGGTTAGAAATTATCAGCAGATATAAAACTCTCCTGTGAAATGTTGCTATTCTCTTTAGCTCCCCTAAAAATTACACACTTTCCAAAAAGGAATATTAGAGTTCAATTTTGCAATAGACTAAATTTCAGTGACAACTGCAATTATCCTGAATAATTGGTTAAACCTTGTCCAAAGCCTGGAGAAGAGGAGGTTAAGGGGTGATATGATAGCCATGTTCAAATATATAAAAGGATGTCACATAGAGGAGGGAGAAAGGTTGTTTTCTGCTGCTCCAGAGAAGCGGACACGGAGCAATGGATCCAAACTACAAGAAAGAAGATTCCACCTAAACATTAGGAAGAACTTCCTGACAGTAAGAGCTGTTTGACAGTGGAATTTGCTGCCAAGGAGTGTGGTGGAGTCTCCTTCTTTGGAGGTCTTTAAGCAGAGGCTTGACAACCATATGTCAGGAGTGCTCTGATGGTGTTTCCTGCTTGGCAGGGGGTTGGACTCGATGGCCCTTGTGGTCTCTTCCAACTCTATGATTCTATGATTCAAACCCTTCAGAGTATAGAGACAGAACATTTCATCCAGAAGCAGGCATGCTCAGTCTGGTTCATTTACTTTATGATGGAGATGTTATCTGTACTAACAAGTCCAACACATGTACACAAAAGGGAAGTTAGGGTTCAGACAAATGCCACATCTCATTGAAACACATCACAAATCTTATATTTTGTGAAGTATTTCTTTTGTCTGCCCTGACTCTACTTCCAATCAAGCTCTAAAAAAATGAGAAAGGACAAAACCTTTCTCTCTACATAGTCTCTCCATCTAATGTTTCTGTAAACTTCTATTATGTATTATTTCTAAGACAAACAAAAAAAGCCCCCAAAACATGGACTTGCATCATAAGGAGGGTGTTCCAACTTCATGAAGGTTTTGTTTGTCCTTTCTGTACCTTTTCCTGCTCATGGATATTCTTTTTAAGACGAGGCAACCAGAATTGTACACAGCATTTTCAACACAGCCATACCATATACATTTTTAAGGGTACTTGTTAGCCCCCCTCCCCCTTTCTTAAGCCCAAACATGGGATTTTCGTTGTTCACAGATGCTGCACACTGAGTTGACATTTTAATGGAACTATTAATCATTACCATACTGAAATTTTAGTGTTGTATGGGTACTACCAAACCAGTGAAACACAAGCTCAGACTGAGCCTACTCCCCTAAAAGGAAGTGGCAGTAGTGCCAAAGAACTTGCTAGCAGCAACAGCAGAAGTACCAGTTGCCACAGGAACCCAGGCCAGCACAGCTGTACCAACCAAGTTGAAGGGAGCAACACAAAGTGCCATCGCAATGGGAATGGTGCAGTGTCTGAGGCCAGAACAAAATGATGCTTCATGGGAGCATGTGCAGCTTTCACTGACCTACTTCTAGCAAAGAGACCAATGTTAGCCTCAAGAGACAAAGACTGAATTGGGAACATATCCCCCGCCCCTGCCACACACGCGCACACACACACAGAAGGCAGGAGGAGGGTGCTGGCAGAATTCCTGCAAAGAATGAGCAGGAAGCTGAAGGAGCTGCAGAGACAAGAACAAGGACTTAGCCACCCTGGGTAACATTCTCAGTCTGCCTCATGTCCTTTAAGGATGGTGTCATCCACAAACATGGGAACCTCACAGTTCACACCTACTTTCTGCAGGTAGCATCATGTTACTCTAGAACAGGGTGATCCAACCCACGGCTCACAAGCCACCTGCCTTTTATGGCAGCCCTTGGCAAGAAAAAAACATACTAAAACCTTAAAAAGTTGTGGTTTTCTCATACATTGTTAACAAAAGCACATACATCTGTTTGTGTACTAAATTTGTTTAATAATTAAATATATTAAATCTATTGTGTGTTTATATATTTAATTAAGTATATAAATTGTGTATATTAAGTATATTGCAAACGCTTTAAATAATGATATGTAAATTTAATTCAGTGTATGGCTTGCGGGTTCTGTGATGAAGTACTCTTGCAACCCGCTTGGTATGAAAAGTTGGACTGCTGTGATCTAGAATCTGGGAGAACCTAGTGCTTACTTACATCCATTGCAAAAACTGTCTTTTTACACCTATCCCACTAAACAGACTTAAGAAACTGCTATAGCAAAGGTCTTTCCAGATCATTCTTCCTTCCAGTACTGTGACCATATAGAACCATAGAACCATAGAATCATAGAGTTGGAAGAGACCACAAGGGCCATCGAGTCCAACCCCCTGCCAAGCAGGAAACACCATCAGAGCACTCCTGACATATGGTTGTCAAGCCTCTGCTTAAAGACCTCCAAAGAAGGAGACTCCACCACACTCCTTGGCAGCAAATTCCACTGTCAAACAGCTCTTACTGTCAGGAAGTTCTTCCTAATGTTTAGGTGGAATCTTCTTTCTTGTAGTTTGGATCCATTGCTCCGTGTCCGCTTCTCTGGAGCAGCAGAAAACAACCTTTCTCCCTCCTCTATGTGACATCCTTTTATATATTTGAACATGGCTATCCTATCACCCCTTAACCTCCTCTTCTCCAGGCTAAACATGCCCAGCTCCCTTAGCCGTTCCTCCTAAGGCATCGTTTCCAGGCCTTTGACCATTTTGGTTGCCCTCCTCTGGACACGTTCCAGTTTGTCAGTGTCCTTCTTGAACTGTGGTGCCCAGAACTGGACACAGTACTCCAGGTGAGGTCTGACCAGAGCAGAATACAGTGGCACTATTACTTCCCTTGATCTAGATGCTATACTCCTATTGATGCAGCCCAGAATTGCATTGGCTTTTTTAGCTGCCGCGTCACACTGTTGGCTCATGTCAAGTTTGTGGTCAACCAAGACTCCTAGATCCTTTTCACATGTACTGCTCTCAAGCCAGGTGTCCCCCATCTTGTATTTGTGCCTCTCATTTTTTTTGCCCAAGTGCAATACTTTACATTTCTCCCTGTTAAAATTCATCTTGTTTGTTTTTGCCCAGTTCTCTAATCTGTCAAGGTCGTTTTGAAGTGTGATCCTGTACTCTGGGGTGTTAGCCACCCCTCCCAGTTTGGTGTCATCTGCAAATTTGATCAAGATGCCCCTTGAGTCCATCATCCAAGTCGTTGATAGTGATAGCTTTAGAAAGACTGTACAAAATGTTCAGCCCACAAATCCTTAAATATGCAAAGCAAATAAACAAACAAACAAAGTGACATTAGTAATGAGGTCCTAATGCCCCTACAAAAATTAAGTGCAGAAAACCAACAAGACCAAAAAACTGTGGAATGAATTGAATTCAAGTGTCCAACAGGGCATACAATGCATTTCCACATCAAAAAAGCTTAGAAGTATATGCTGTGATTTAGCTGTACGTATGATGCTTCCACAGGCCTATTCAACATCTAAATAACTCTTACCTCCCCAAAGGCTCCTCGGCCAATCACCTTCAAGATTTCAAAGTCTTCTTTATGTAGTCGCATCTGTTTCACTTTAGACGTGAAAGGCTTGGCTGGAACAAAGGAAAATATCAATCATTTTAGGCAGAGTAACAATATTAATATATTAAAAACCTGTACACGACTAACATTTAAGAATGAGTGCTATAACCCATTATCTATCAAAAACTAATCAAAATTATCAGGATTTGACAACATGTTCACAGTAGAGATCATTCCAAATACATACAGCAAGTATTTGCAAGACCTCTATGGTATTTACATTTTTTTTTTTAATTTAAATCCTTTATTAGGCATAGCACACCACACACTAACAAACAAACATCATATACAGACTGTATAAAATACGGGCTCAGCGAACACAATTTATCCCAGTCCTATTCTTAACTCCAAGAAATAGGTATTTACATATTACCGTCTGCAGAAATATTTGAAGTTAAAATCTTTTTGAGCTTTTTTTTGGGGGGGAGGACTAAGTTGTTGAGTCCCCCCCCCTTTTTTTGGCCAAAGTTGCTGAGCTTTTTTGCAAAATCACAAATAAATTAGAATGTTTTTGAGCTATTTATTAGGAAAATCAGCAAAAACGATGCTGCCAAACATCAGTTGCCATATGTTCCCGGACATTTAGCTGATTTCTGGCCGGATACTGCTTTCAACTGTGCTATTCCAGTTGTGCCCAGGAAATTCTGGACATATGGCACCCTTAAGCTAGAAGGTTGTTCATCTATCCAAATCAAAATGGGAGCAATCTACAGTTATTTAAAGTTTAAAATTAAATAAACAGGATTGGGAAATACTATCATGAATTTCCATATTGTAGCTATTTGATACCTTAAAGAGCTATGCAAAAGAATAGACTCTGGAAAAGAACTGTGGTTTGTAATGTGGGGATTGTGGAAAGCTTCACCTGTCAATTTTTTCTCTTTTTTCTGGCTCTCCTTTTCTCTGGTCATTCTACAGAACTCACAAAACACAAAGGCTGAGAAAATAGAACTGACAGTCTAAACAAAATGGATAGTCTGTGATAAACTGTCATGAGATAGAAGAGGTAACTCATTATAAACACATTTCAGCTATAACCTAAGAGGAGTCCAACTTGGAGAGTTATGGGCAGAGCCCTTCATATTAGTTATGTTGTCCACTGAAGTCAAAATTTCCCCACCAGCTCACAGCCATTTGAACACTAGAGGAAAGAGCCATAGCTCAGTGGTGGTGTGTCTGCTTTGCATGCAAAGAATCCTAGGCTCAATCCCTGCCATCTCCAGGTCGGGCTGGGAATGTCCCCCACATGGAAGCCACTGACTATCAGTGGAAGCAATACTAAGCTAGATATGACTAGCTGTCTGACTCAGTATGAGACAGCTTCCTATGTATGATTTCGAGAACCCAGAAATGCTCCTGCAAGTTATCCTTGTGCCAAGGATACTTCAGAAATTAAGCACCTGAGCAATTTAAGCACTTTGTGGGCTGTGGTAGAGCCATCTGCTTTGAATGCAAAAGGTTCCATCTTCAGTATCCGCATATAGGTTTGGAATAGGCTCATATGCAAAACCTTTGAGAGTTGCTGCCATTGTTGATACTACTGACCTACATGGGCTCGTAGTCTAAGTGTAAGGCAGCTTCCTACATTCTTAAGAAACAGGGTGTAAGAAAAAGTATCCTTTCAAGGAAAATGTACATATTGAAAATATAGGAGTCAATCTGAATTTATGATGCAAGTTTCTTAATTTTAATATTTTAGACTACTCCTCTAACCCCCTGATCTCTTTGTGTATTTGATATTAGATTCCTCATGTCTCTACTTCTCCTTAGATTTAACCAAGTAATTGACAATCTAATCTACATACTGCTTGTATAATGTTTCTTTTGGGTTTTTTTAACTGTAACTTTTTTTCATTCTATTTTTTTTTAAATAATATTTATTGATAATTTCAAAATTACAAGAAAAATAAAAAACAAAAAACAACACTACAATACAAAAAAAAGAAAAAAGAAAAAGAAGACAATAAAAAAGAGAAAAGCACAAAAAGTGAAAACCAATATGGCAATACAGCAATAAAAAAAAAGAGTAAAAAGAAGAACCAAAAAAAAAAAAAAAAACACCACAAATCCCAAACTGCATATCCATAATTTCCATTTGCTTGTTTCGTTGACCTCCTCACACCTCCGTTTTTGTGTTCTAGTTTAGTAATTATTTCAGCAAATTCTTTCCCTCTTTCTCAATTTTTGTTATAAAATTTATCTTAACAATTTAACCTAATAATTAACTCAACAAATCCTTACCATCTTTCCCCATATTCTATTATTCAGATTACCTTAATTTATTTAACCTTATCTTACCCCTAAGTGCCTTAAAACTAAAATCTTAAATTTCAAATATACATAGCTCCTGATATCATTTCTGCTAGGGTCATATAATTTCATTCCCACATTTTCCCTAATATTCATTAGCTGATTCTAAAATAAAAAAGTTTCCATTATAAATTCTCTTCCAATCATCATCCAGCGTCTCTTCTTCCTGGTCTCGGGTCATGTCAGTCCTTATTGTCCATTCCGTCTAGTCCATCAACCTGGAAGCCTTATGTCCGAGGCCCTTAAATCTCTTCCATGTCCCTTCTGCAACTCTTCTTCATCTTGTTTGTACTTGCCCTTTTCCTTGTCTCTTGTTGGTCTCTGTCTTAGTTTCTTTCTTTTCTCATTGAGGAGTAGGTCTCTGGGGGATTCCAACCCAAAATTGTCTCCATCACCCTTCATCCAGCTCACCCATTCCCCACAGTCCCACTCCCCACAGTCCTCGATATAATCCAAAATAAATTTAAAATCAAATTTCAAGATATCTCCAAAGCTAGGAACCTCCTCATCTGCAGACTCCCCTTGGCCCACTCCAACTTCAATCTTCGATAGCAGCGGCTTATGCTCCTGTAGGGTCTCGGGTCTCTCCATTTGTACTATTTGAGGTGCAGCCGCATCCTCCTCCATTGTCAACTGCACTTGCCCAGTCGGTACAGATTGATAGGTTGGTTCTTGGATGATTTCTGTATCAATGTTATTAACCACAACAGTCAAATCCATTTTCTCATTCATCAAGTCCATCTTTTCATGCATCTGTTCCAGCAAAGCATTTGTCTTGCATAGAGCAAGCAGCCAGTCTTTCTCCCAGCTCATCTTTGTTCAAGGTCAGAAAAGACTGTTCCCACAGTCTTAATCTCACAGATGTTGGGTCTCAAATATGCTGCAACAACAATTTAGCAAGCTCCCTCTAGAGGAGACAATCTACTTGTATCCATTTTTTTTTTAAAGACAAAGGAAAGTTACTTTCATTTTTCAGATATTTCAGACGTTTTTCAGATATTTTGTTTCTTTAGGATGCAAAAGGCAACATTAGAATCAACTTGTTTCTCTTCATTGGCTATCTGTCAAAGTGTTACGTTCACAGTCAATGAACCTCTCCAACAGTTTCTGTCTCTGGCACCCCGTTCCCAGGTTAGAGACGGTGGAAACTTATCCTTCTTCACTCCCTCTCCTGCTAGGGTTAAAGAGAGTCCCCCCCCTTTTCTCCTGCTTCCAAGGGGGGTTTCAGTGGTTCTAAATGAAGGGAATTTAGTCCTTTTTTGACAGCTTCCCGGCTTTAGCTTGCAAAATTTTTGCTTTAGTCTATATACAAAAAAGCGGAAGGCGGACTTCCTGTTTGCACCTTCCCGCTTCGATATCGAATTAAAACAATTTCTTGATCCAATTTTCCGTTTCTACTCACGGGTACTTGTTTTAAGTCCAATTGTCCACAGGAAAAAGTCAGTGCTCTCTGGCAATGGCTGTGCGGCTTCACTCCATGAAAGTAGCAGTCAGTTCGTAGCACCACGCTTCTCACCCCACTTCCCTCCGGAGCCCCTAGATGGGATTCCCCGCGAGTAGGGGGGCGCTTCTGGTGCCCTGCCGAACCCCACGTTCCCAGGCTTCCTCCGCCTGGGATTTCTAGCGGGTCCCCACCTTCGCCGCGGCGGGAAGACCCAGTTTTCACGGAGCCCGTTCCTCCAGTCGGAGGAACTCCGCCATTCACCAATGGCGCTGACCCGGAAGTCCCTTTTTTTCATTCTAAACTTTGGTTTGTTGTTTGGCTATTGTTGTTGTTTAGTCGTTTAGTCGTGTCCGACTCTTCGTGACCCCATGGACCAGAGCACGCCAGGCACTCCTGTCTTCCACTGCCTCCCGCAGTTTGGTCAGACTCATGTTTGTAGCTTCGAGAACACTGTCCAACCATCTCGTCCTCTGTCGTCCCCTTGTCCTTGTGCCCTCAATCTTTCCCAACATCAGGGTCTTTTCCAGGGAGTCTTCTCTTCTCATGAGGTGGCCAAAGTATTGGAGCCTCAGCTTCGCGATCTGTCCTTCCAGTGAGCACTCAGGGCTGATTTCCTTAAGAATGGATACATTTGATCTTCTTGCAGTCCATGGGACTCTCAAGAGTCTCCTCCAGCACCATAATTCAAAAGCATCAATTCTTCGGCGATCAGCCTTCTTTATGGTCCAGCTCTCACTTCCATACATCACTAAAACCATGGCTTTAACTATATGAGTTTGGCTATTAATTCCCCCTTATATGAATGGTGCACAATGACTCTTAGCTAAAGATCTCAAACACGTGCTGGTGGAGTGTACATTCATGTGTATGTGCAGGCGAGGTCATGCATTAATAAGAAGCTGTCGTGGGAATACTTGAAAAATAAGCACTGGTAAAAGTAGTTGGGGGGGGGTAACTTCTAAAATATGCCTGTGCTACATCTGATGATTTATGATATCACTACATCTTTAATAATGTTTAGAATACTTTTCATGACTAAGAAAATAGTTAAGGAACTATGTGACCATAGGGTTCCATAAAGACAGATAGTGCAAGAATAATTAATTCCCTGGGCCATTTATTTTTGAACAGCTCTAACTTGAGAGGTCAATTTGCTGTATCATCAACATCATCATAATTTCTCTGCCATGGAAACATCTGCAGTCTTTGCAGCAGCAAAATCATTAAGAAAAAAAACTCAGTGGCCAAACTATGATGTTCTCTCACAGCAGTTTCATTGCTTGGTCAGCGAAGAGGTCTGAGCAAGCAGCTACTGCTTACTGGATAAGAACATAAGAAAAATTCTGCTGGGTCAGACCAAGGATCAACCTAGCACATCATCACATTTCTAATATTAAAAATGCAGATACTTTTAAGAATCCCGCAAGCAGATCGTGAAAGCAACAGTCCTTGTCATTTTGCTTCCTTTATCACCACTGAACATAAACAAAGCTTCTATCATGTCACCTCTCGCTCACCTTTTTTTTAAATCAAAAAGCCCAAATGCAACTTTTCATTACACCTGGCGAACTGGAATCTTGTGCAGATGAAACAAGCAGAAGAGTACAACATTGACCTCTAATGAAGTTTGCTGCCCTGCCACAGAAGAGTACCAATCATTGCCCACCCACTTTAAAATTAAACCAGGAGCATTTCTAAAGTGAATCTACTTCCTAATATAAGGGTATTTAACCAAATCCTATGGACTAACGCATTAACTTTTCAATCAAAATGTGTGTTGTACAGGCTACTACAGAGGATGTTGACATGGGACTCCATCTTATCAAGTTCACACACATTACTGCCTCCCACAAAACCAGCAGGACTTAGAATTCTGGCTCTCCGTGACTGATTCTGGAAGAAGATCAGAAGGGCAGTGCTATAGGGCTTACTGGCTCTGGAAATATGATGTGGGAGGATCAGAACTAGAGGAAACAGAGCAGACAAGCAGGGATCAGGTAAACATAGAATTCAGACTGAACATTCTTAGTGCATACAGCAGGCTTAGCTTACAGAAGGGATGGAACAGAAAAAAATTCCACAAACGCAGAGACCGAGAACCACAAGATGAGATGCAATTAAGAAAAACTCCTGTCATGCGCTGTTGACCAGCCTGTCAGCAATCACTTTCTACTTAAGAGGGGGCAGGACTATAGTTCAATGTTCCAGCACATGCTTTGTAGGCAGATGTGCACAGGTTCCATTCCTGGCAACTTAAAAATGATCAGATAGAAGGTGTTAGAAAAGACATCCACGTAAAGCCTCAAAGAGTTGCTGGCAGTTAGCATAGACTAGACAGAAAAATGATCTGACCTTTTAAGGTAGATTCCTATGTTCCTTTTACAGGGCAGAGAGAGTCAAGAATAGCCAGATGAGTCCAGTTTGTGTTTAACTGTCAGTCAAAAACATAGGAAGGAGGACTGGTTTCTGTCATATAGTGGAACATACATCCAACCCATTCATGACTGTGCTCTGGACAAAACACACTGAAAAGTGTGCCTTGCAAAAAGTAATTCACAGTGGGAAAGTGGCCAAATAAAAATGGCCCTCAGGCTCTTCTGATTTGGACTCTGAAGCCAACACAGCAAGGCATGATGCTGTTACACAGGAAATCTACAAAATACTGCTGCAGTGCAGATGGATGATGGCAGCAATGTGCAAGAGGAATTTCGCTGTGCAACCCTTCCTTCTTAATAAAGGCAAAGAAAAAGTGCAGAGAATGAAGGGAAGGATAGACACACATATACTATAACAGAATACAGACTCCAAAAACGGTCAAAACAACAGCCGGGGGGAGAGGGGGGAGCGACACAGAAATTTGGTTTGCAAGTCTGAGCTATCAAAGCCAAAACAGGGAAGAAAAACAAAAGATGGAATGAAGAAGAGTGAATCAACCCTTCACACACAAGCACACATATATTCTAAAGGCACTTAAAAAAAGAAGACTGCAACTGCCTGCCAATTTTCTGTCTAGCAGATGAGGGAAAACCCTATAGTCTGCAGGAATGGCAGCTGGGTAACAGAATGTTATTTACACCAAGGTTAAAAAAGAAAGAAAAAGCCACAAACATCTCTCTCAATTTTAACAGTTATTACTCTGTTTTCACTCTTTAGAATCATTCTTCACATACTTTTCCTGACAAAC
This sequence comes from Podarcis pityusensis, assembly GCF_964106645.2. Taxonomy (NCBI): domain Eukaryota; kingdom Metazoa; phylum Chordata; class Lepidosauria; order Squamata; family Lacertidae; genus Podarcis; species Podarcis pityusensis. Next base: position 91,264,177 of record NC_138026.1, on the reverse strand, counting down.
AGAAAAGTGCCAACATCTGGAAGTAAAGCTGAAAAAGATCTGGCATTTCCTGAAAATATAAAGTACACCCACAGGTTCCTGCCCTTTAATAGTATAGTTACGAAAATAATATTTTTACTCCTAATCATGCACAAAAATGTAACACATTTCTAGCTAGGTCAACTGGAGATCACCCAAACATCATTGGCTACACCCTATTCCACCCTAGGATGGATAATTTAAATTTTTTGTTAAACAATCAGTTTTTAAAAATGTAAAATTGAGTTATTTCAGTTAAAGCAAATATTTTTCAAAAAATAAATGAAATGAAATAAAATTGTAAAGACTACATTTCTGGCCTAATCTCATGTAGCTTGCGTTTAAGATACTCATATCCTGCTTCAAAGTCATGCTGGTCTCTCAGAGTGGTTTACAAAAAGGTTATTGCAATAAAAACCATATTCAAACCTGGTATCAGAAACAGAAATAATGTGGTGACCTATGGTACAATTGTTCAGGTGACATTTCCTGCCCTCATCCTTCTGCCTCACCTACTAGGCACTGAAGCTCACTGATGATCTATGAGGCAAGGGAGTGGGGTTGAGAACTTTTATCTCATTCCACCCATGACAAAAGCAATCCTTCCCTTGCTGGCAGTTACCAGGCAACAGCCCCCATGGATATGAGACAGAGCAATTTGCTTTTACTCAGCCTGTAATGGAATAAAGTCTTCTTTTGCTGACAGCAATTTTAAAAGAGGGACCATTCATTCATCATACTGGGGTCTTCAGATCCAGTCTTTACCTATGTCGCAAGATTCAGGTAGGTAGCCATGTTGGTCTGACACAGTTGAAATAAATAAATAAAAATTTTAAAAAATTAAAAATTAAAAATAGCCTAAAGGGACCCCTGACCATTAGGTCCAGTCGTGACCGATTCTGGGGTTGCAGCGCTCATCTCGCTTTATTGACCGAGGGAGCCGGTGTACAGCTTCCGGGTCATGTGGCCAGCATGACTAAGCTGCTTCTGGCGAACCAGAGCAGCGCACGAAAAGCCATCTTAAAAAGGTAAAGGGACCCCTGACAGTTAAGTCCAGTCGTGAATGACTCTGGGGTTGCAGTGCTCATCTCGCTTTACTGGCCGAGGGAGCCGGCGTTTGTCCACAGACAGTTTTTCCAGGTCATGTGGCCAGCATGACTAAGCAGCGCACGGAAACACCATTTACCTTCCCGCCAGAGTGGTACCTATTTATCTACTTGCACTTTGACATGCTTTTGAACTGCTAGGTTGGCAGGCGCTGGGACCGAGTAACGGGAGCTCACCCCATCGTGGGGATTTGAACCGCCGACCTTCCAATAGGCAAGCCCTAGGCTCAGTGGTTTAGACCACAGCGCCACCCGCGAAAGCTCATACCTAGAACAAACTTAGTTGGTCTCTAAGGTGCTACTAGACTATTTTTAAATTTTTTGAATTTTTAAAATTTTTAAATTTATTTTACCTATGTTGCAGATAGGTAGCCGTGTTGGTCTGCCATAGTCAAAATAAAAAAATCCTTCCAGTAGCACCTTTAAGACCAACTAAGTTAGTTCTTGGTATGAGCTTTCGTGTGCAAGCACACTTCTTCAGATACACTGAAACAGAAGTCTACTTCTGTTTCAGTGTATCTGAAGAAGTGTGCTTGCACACGAAAGCTCATACCAAGAACTAACTTAGTTGGTCTTAAAGGTGCTACTGGAAGGATTTTTTTATTTTACCTATGTTGGTTTGACAGAAAATTAACTTTTAATTTATTTTATATGCACCATTACATTCACAACCTCTCCCCCTCCCCATCGCCTTGATTTAAATCAATACATCCTGCTCCACTCTTGACCCCAATAAGCAACACATTTAAGGTCAGAACGAGAAATCAGATTATTTTATCTGTGAGCGATAAACTACCAGCGTAAAGGACACCAAGCAAATTGCTATTGTACAACAAACAATATGCAGTACAATCCTATGTATACTCAGAAACAGTCTCAGTTCAATGAAACTACCAGGTAAGCGTGAAATAACTGGAGCCTTAGAGTTGTATCCAATAGTCCACATGCTTAGTTCCACTGGTGCAACGGGACTTCTGTTTCCTCATGTCCCCCTGCATGTTTCCTAAACTGCTCCAGAGGGTTCCCCAATCCTCTGGAGCTGATTTTGAGAGTGCAAATGAGGTTGGAGGAGATGGGAGAGAAAGAGAAAGTTCCCTCGTGAACACAGAGGACTGTTGCACCAGCAGAACTGCAGCATTGGATGCCACCATGAAAATCCCTGTTTCCTCCAAGGACCCCAAGACTGTCATTTAGCTACCAAAAGTCTTAGGACGCAGGTAACCTTAGATAGGAACTTGGTCAAGGCCACCTAACAAGTATCACAGCTGAGCAAGGATTTGAACCAGATTCTCCCATATTGAAACAACAGTTTAATCGCCATGCCACACTGTCTGTGATATATATCCAACAATGCTGAGGCTATTTCTGCTATTATAGGATCCTTTACTAAAAGAAGTAAAATAAAAGCCTTTACTACTTAAGAAACAGAACCTAAAATTAACTCACTTTACATATTTAATTGAAAACAGTCAAATTCACTCTATCAGGATGCACCGAATACATACCATTATCTACTGATGGACAGCCTATTGCTTGGTGGTTGCTGGGATTTTTGCAAATAACACTGATTTGTTGGGCTGAATCAACAAATCACTTATGTTAGTTAAATAAGAGTACACAGTCAGAATCAGTTAACACAAATTTGTTGTGTCTTAGTAATTAAGAGATCTGAGTATGCCACTCTTGCTTTGTAAATTTAAGGCACATGTTGGATCATGGGAATTCTATTTTTTAAAAGTAGTTCACTCAGGGCTGAATTCAGTCCACTCCACTCCTACACTATATCTAGACTCATTTCACATATGCTTAGTTTTTGAATATTTGGGTACAGTTAAATCTTCCGTGCAACTAGGCTGGAAGCATATTTAAAATTCCTAAGCAACTGCAAAAAAAATTCTTCGGAACTATACAGGAACAAGCTGTTTGTTGCTTTAAATTAGTGATGAAAAGTAGCTGTGTAGTCTGAATTTCGTACAAGTCCCAGTGGGTTGTGTGTCACAGAGAAGCAAAAGAGGCACTTCTTTAGAACCAACATACCATTTTAATGCTTTCCTAGAAAGATCTACAGAAGAATAACATCCAAACTCTTATTGGTATTGGGCTTCAGATCCACCCAGAAACAAGTCGATTTCTAATCTTCTGGTGTGCTCCAGTTCTGTGTAACTGGGCCATCTTCAGAAGCCTCGCAGAAGCCAGCTATGAAGAGTGAGGTGGCAAGTCACCATCTCATGGTTGTAGATCATGGTTGGGGAATCTGTAATCCTCCAAACCCTCCAAACTACCATGAGTCCCAGGTAGCATGACCAGCAGTTGGGGGTGGTGGGAGCTGGAGTTGAAAAAACATTAAGAGGGCCACAAGTTTTCAACCCTACTTTATATTCTGGGAACTTTTCTCATGCCCAACCACAATTTACCCAAAAGTCGAGTGATTTTCCAATACATAGTGAAAAAAACACACTCATGTTAGCACAGGACAAGTATTATACGTAAAATAGGAGGTCAAGAGCTATTTTCCAGGTAAATGAAGCTTGTATTCTTCACATATATACATATCTCATAGTGCAAAATCCTATGAAGTCTACAACATGAGGGAGAGAGAGGAGGGAGAGACAGACAGACAGACAGACAGACAGACATTGCATTTTCCAAAGATGGTATTTTCTTTGTCATCAACAGTTTCCATATACAGACTGCCTTCTTATGAAACAGAATAGGCACCAGTTTATCCTGCCAATTATGCTCTTCTATGAAACAGTGTTTTATTATATTATATTTTTATATTAGGCCTTCATTTACTCTTATTCTTGTTCGATAAAATCTAGCACTGAAGCTACTGCAGAATATCCTATAGTTGAGGCTGCTTAGTGTAAAACGAGGTTGCTCCACCCATCAGGATCAAGCACTGCTAATGCACACTTTCGCAAACACTTTGAATCACACTGTCCTTCTATGCAGCTTATTTTGCAGTCTGAATGCTCTAAAATTCTAAGCAGTATCTTCCTGCCAGGTCTGCAATGTTTTCGAGTCTTTGCAGCATTCAACAACCATTCATCTGAGAAAGCACATTCATCTTTCTCCCAGGACATTCATATTTTCTCCCAACCTATACGCCATCTATACAGCTCTACCCTTTTGGCTGGGATATCTCTGGTTACTCACAACTCAAATGAACTCTCAGGGCTTTGGAAATGTGTATCTGAGAAGACCAGCGTGTGTTTTTTTCTGGGGGTACTTAAGGGTACACAGTACTGCCCCCCCCAACAAATGTTGAAAGTGTGGCACTTACTGTAAGAACTTTATGGTCAGTACTAGCACCCCTTTTTCTACAAAAAAAAAGCACTCAAGAAGACAATTACCAAAAGGTCTATTTCTCCTCTGCCAAGTGATTTGCTACACCAGGAGACACAATGTATCATTCATACCCCCCCCCCCACACTTAAGTCAACCACTAGGAGCAGGAAGAGGAAAGTAACTCATTGCCTTTCCTAGGAGAAATTAGTTATACTGTAGGCAGTTCCTAGCCTGCAAAAGCTGAATACATGCAACATATCAGGAGTGCAGCCTAGAAATGTCACCCACATGTCATTCGCTATCATGAGATAACAAGTTTTCTTGCTGTGGGATTACTTGCATGTATACAAGGTCTGCAAAAATACTTTCCTATAGTCTTTCATTGTTGAATACAATCACTCCTATTTTCAAACAAAGTAGCCCATGTTTTTAAATGTTACTAAATAAATGTAATTGCAATATTGTTCTTCTGAAAAGAAAACTAAAACCATCTTCTTCCTTTATAGTAAATAGACATATTAATGGAAGTCAAAATATATTTCTGGCACTAAGTTATGATTTTCTTATTTATTTTTGGTTGGTTGGGTTTTCTGGATGGTCTTTTAGCTTTTATTGTTTTATGATTATTGTGTTTTACTTTTATTCTTTTACTGTTGATGATCTGTTTAGATGAGGGGTGGCTTAGACATTTTTTAAATAAAGAAAGCTTCATTATGTTTGTGCTGACTCCGAGGTAAGTATGTATAGGATTCCCACCTTTACTGCAAGAGTAATACTCTCACTTAACTCAAAGGGACTTTTTCAATGGTTAATGTGCAGGGATGAAGCATTTAAGTATTTCCTTCAACATTTTTACTTTTTCATACTTTACTTTTTCATACTTTAACTAAGTATTCACCTTAGTTAAAACAATAATTTTAATGATATATTCTGATTACAATTATTAGCTCTACACTAAGAACAGGAATAGTTTAACCTATATTACACAACTTAAATATTAATAAACATAAAATGAAATCCACATCTCATTATTTGAATTAATAATAGCACTTTATGTCCACAGACTCTGAGGAGCCTCAAGGATTATGCATTCTAAAACTGTGCAATGAATCTGTACACCTATGCAAACTCCCTATATTATACATGGCATTGCTTCTGAAGTAGTCTTGCAGAAAAGCCATCAAAGATGAAAAGCCAAGTGCTGAGGATTCATCAAGCTGCTCTTCACATCTGGTAAATTTGCAAAGCTCAATGGAGTTTAGTGCTCTTGCCTTCTTTCATGTGCATGTGCATGTGAATATGCCTGTTTTTCAGGAATCAAGAAGGGAATAGTAAAGCCCCATTTTACTCAAACCACTCAGCTCATAGATATTACTACTCCTATTCCAGCTCTGACTACTTTATTACCCACCCTTCACCCTAAGGTCCCAGGAGGGGTTACAACATTAAAACACAACATTAAAAACAGTTTAAAACACCTTACAATCATAAAAAATAACAGGGTGAGTCATAAATGAATGGACAGAACTGAGAAAGACACTTCAATTTAGATAACCACACCCTTTCAGACTTATAGACTACCGGTACTTAATCTACTGAATATGTACTTAAGGCCTGAAAGAATTTGCAAAAATCGTAGGTGCACAATGGAAACAAAGATATTGATGCTGAAGAACTGTGTGGTGAACTTACAGCAATAGCTTGAAGACTTCCAAAGTCTATGCTACCCTAAGAAGAAGAAGAAGAGTTTGGATTTGATATCCCGCCTTTCACTCCCTTTAAGGAGTCTCAAAGCGGCTAACATTCTCCTTTCCCTTCCTCCCCCACAACAAACACTCTGTGAGGTGAGTGGGGCTGAGAGACTTCAAAGAAGTGTGACTGGCCCAAGGTCACCCAGCAGCTGCATGTGGAGGAGCGGAGACGCGAACCCGGTTCCCCAGATTACGTGACTACCGCTCTTAACCACTACACCACACTGGCTGAAGAGGAGTACTTCTCTTCATACTACAGCAAAAACTCCTGGATAATGTGCCTAATGTTTCTATTGCTCTCAGGCAGAACTTTCCAAACTTTTCATGTTGGTGACACACTTTTTAGACATGCATAATTTCACAACACAGTAATTCAGTTTTACTAGCAAACTGGAGGTTAAACTAAGCCTTTTCCGGGCCCGGAAGGAGAGCGGGGAGAGTTCCCACAACACACCTACATACTGCAGCCAACACACTAATGTGTTGCAACACACAGTTGGAAAGCCCTGCTCTGAGGATCCTTCTCAAACTTCCACTGTCAGTGGCAAGTGGTGATCGTAATTTCTCAAAGCTCAAACTTATAAAAACTTACATATGGTCAACCATGTTGTAAAGGCAAACTGACAGCTATATCCAATTGATATATGCCCAATCATCAGCAATTGACCTGAAGGAATTGGTTACAAAATGTGCCAAGGAAAAGACATGCAGAGATTTTGATTTTCCTGAAATTGAATCCTTTAAGAAACTTAAATTTTAACATCACAATTCACAAGATTATTGAAAATTATTTGTGTGCTAAAACATTTTTGTATTTGAGAAAGATAATCAAAGATTGTTGCATTACTTATTCTTGCAATTTAAAATAAATTTAGCAATTTCAAATTTTGTGCTTTTCATTTTTTCTACAAGACACCTGTTTATGAAAATTAAAGTTAGCAATTAGTGAAGGGGTGCAAGTACAGAGGTGGATTTAGGGCAGCTTGGCTGGTTTCACCGCACTGGGTGCTGAGCTCAGGAGGTACCACAGGGTGTTGCAACTATGACATTGAGCAGAAAGAAAGGCAAGAGGCTTTGGGCGGGGGCGGGGTATTAGCCTCACATAGGGCGCCACTGAAATTTGAAAGACAAAGTGCACCCCTGCAAGTAGTTAGCCTTGCCCAGGGCACAAAATAGCCTGGCAGCAGCACAGTATACTGTACTAGTCTCCAAACTAACAAGTTATTTCATTGCTTCAGATAGAAATGGTATATTAAAATGATCTGAAGAAATATCAGAGATGGTGGGGAAGCAAAATACATGTTTTAAGCACAGGTTCCTATCTCTCCTCTTTCCAACATCTACAAACTTAACCCAAACTTTCATTTTATTTATTTGAACATTTATAGACCATAAAAATATCCAAGCAGATAACACTATAGATGAATACATAAGTACATTAAACCATATACCATGAAACGTTTTGGTTTTCAAATGCCATAACCCCAGAAGTAAGTGCCTCAGTTTTTGAACGCGCCTCAGAAGTCGAACCGGAAATGCAGCTTCTGTTTTGAGTTTTCCGTATTGAGGCTTCCGGTTTTCGAATGTTTCGGAACTCGAACGGTCTTCCGGAATGGATTACATTCGGAAACCAAGGTACCACTGTAAAAACGATACTAAGCAGCATGTGGAATTCCTTTTGTATGTCAGTCATAGGCAAAACTAGTAACAGTTTATTTTAAATATGTGTTCTTAATCTTCTGGGTAAGTCTACATCTGAACCAAATAGCCGCTTGAGATCAAGGTGGCATTTGTCAAATTAATTGTAAATAAGTTTTTGCTCCACTACCCTACAGAGTGAGATCTAAAAACAGGAGCACAGAGAACCCTATACAAAGAAAGAAAGAAAGAAAGAAAGAAAGAAAGAAAGAAGGCTACACTAGCTTGCTACAGACAAAAAAGTGGTCCATGCACTGATTTCTGACAGTATATTCAGCAGCAGAAATGAACACAATTTTCTCACCAAAGACTCCTGTTATGTATTAATTTATGTACTACTTAAGCCAAAATTGGCTTTACAAAATATGAAAACCAACTATGCAACATTGCTAAAATACAACATAATTAAAAATAATCCTTAATACACAATAAAATAGTCATGTTAATAAGCAGCTATAAGATAAGAGCTGAAGTTCTATGAATTGGTAACTAAATAAGGTGAATAGGAATAAAATGAGAGTTCTCGTAATAGAGGGATATAAGAAGTCGGGTCAAACCCAGATCATAATTGGGATGTGGGCTTTTAAACATTTTAATATATAGAGGCCTGGTAGATCAAACCAAAGGCCTATTTAGCCCAGGAGTCTGTTCTCACACTAACCAACCAGATGTCTATGCGATGCCTACAAACAGGACACATGATCTCAATAGGACTTTTCCACCATGATCCCCAGCAACTGGCATTCCGAAACATACTGCCTCTGATACTTGGGGCAATAGAGGCATCATTACTAGTAGCCACTGATTCAGCAGGGCTTTTCTTAACAATTTCAGAAAAATGCACATGTATAATATATTCACTGAAGGTTGGCTTGGCTCAGTCCCAGTTAGCAAACATACTGATGCACTCTTAAATGACTCACCAGTAATGGAAAAACTGGCCAAAAGGGAGTTACAGTATTCAATTCTCGGAGTCATGTGAGTAAATGTTAGTTGTTCTGAAGCAAATAAGGGTGTTCCCTGTGTAAACTGAACTACTGGAAAAACATTTCTACACAAAAGCAAAAACTGACCATGGCGAAATTAGGTCATCATTAAAACGGCATCATCTTTTTCTATGGAACGTATTTCAAAGTTATTCCAAAAATAATTTTTTGTTCAGTTGCACACTTGATTTGGAAATTAAATATTACTGACATTTTCTGAACATTCACACATATACTGGGTTCAATAGCACTGAGGGTAGTTTTAGAACTGTATAACAATGGCTACATTGTACCACTTAAAACTGAACTTTGGAGTTACATCTCACCTTGGTTAGCTGCATGACTAACAGTTCCAAGACATAATCATATATTATGTCTAGAAATAGTCTCTATGCAGCACTCCACTGTGTAACATCATGCAAGCTGCTTTGAAAAGACAGGAGCTGTATGGCAGCAGTGCCAGATGGACCACTGAGAATACACTACGTTCCTCCAGGCTTGATGAACTGAAACTCAGATGGAAAGTAAAACTACTTGCTTCTTTTCTTTGCCATTACTTATCTGAGTGGTTCACAATCACATCAGAAAAAGAAAGGCAGGATTCTAAGCCTAATAAAATGAAAGGCTTTACAAAGGGTCAGTGGCAGGTCACAACTCTCTCTCTTCTAAACACAAAAGGCCACATATACAATTTTCAATTAGAGCAGACTATCTCCCGAACACAAGATATTAGCAGAATTTACCTGCATCCTTCAAACCACCAGTATACTCTGTCAAAACCATTTTGAAGTGTTTACTCAGAAAGCTGCAGTGAGCTCAATAGGACTTACTACTAATAGGCACCACTACAGCGGGAAGGTAAATGGTGTTTCTCTGAGCTCTGACTTCCATGATGGTATCCCATTGCACCAGAAGCAGTTTAGTCATGCTGGCCACATGACCCAGAAAGCTGTCTGTGGACAAACGCCAGTACCTCAGTCTGAAAGTGGAGGTGAGCACTGCACCCCACAGTTGATTAACCGCCCAGGGTTCCTTTACCTTTAATACTAATTATGAATACATAATCCTTAGACTGACAATTCTCTATTTAATTGTGTGTGTGTGTGTGTGTGTGCACGCGCGTGTGTGTGTGCGCGCTTGCGTAATTTTTATCATTTTATATTTACACACAGATAACTATGTTTTGGACAGCCAACAGAAACACTGCAACTAAATGCGTAATATATCTACAACTTTTCTTATAAAGTGTTTAGATGAAACCTACAACTTTAGTCTTAAACGCTGAGAACAATAAACCTCTAAACCAACAGAAATGGCCCATTCTATAATATATGTTTTAAAGAGTATTTTAAATAACACACATCACACTACGTGAAATCTCAAGGTTTATTAAACAGTCTATCTAGATCCTTAAGTGTTCTACATAAAAATAAAACGACACATTAATCTTTCTATAACATGTAGAAATATGCAGAAAATGAGGATGGTAACATGTTGCCCAACAGTGGCTTCACCTGTCAGCCTCGTGGATCCGTGAGGGTATCCTATGCCAAGCTCTCACAGACTGCTAAGCTCTTTCTACCAAATGTAAGTCAATAAGGTGCCCTTTTATATTTGCTGGTGCCTTCCCAGCATTTCTCACTTTGCACTGGAAGAGGATGAAGCATGGTAATCTGGGGTAGACATTATTGTTGGCATCCATCTATCTCAAGAGACAATGGAGTGCACCTCTAGGGATGAAGTCAACCCGCAATGTTAGCAGCACCAAAGTGACCTCCCCAGGGCACAAGTCTGAGTGGTGTTTATGGAGGGCCTGGGCCGCCCAGATGCCAAGTCCTGCCCCCTCAGTCTTTGGATTTTGCCCTTCTGTTTCCCATAGATTCACAGTGATTTACTATTAGGAGTTAGAGATATAGCATATATGACCAAATTAATGACTATTAATGAGCAAAGCAGGTGATACCCACTTTACAAGAATAGTTAAAACTCATTTTCAATGAAGTACTGAAGTTAAGGTTCAAGATGGTGCTGGGAATTATACAGAGGATCCTAAAATATTTAAATGTTACATTACCAGAGATATAGTGATCATATGGTTCACATTGTAAATGGATTAATTTATTGTTTTACCTAAACTAATCATGGATTCTTTTGTCTTTTCTTTTTATTGTAGAAAATTGTATAATAGTGTCAATGGATTCTGTTTAATAATCAGGCCTTGTTGACCTGAAAACAAAAATGAGCAATGTCGAACAGAAGGATACAGATGGGGTAAGGATTAAAGATTTAGGAAGCAGTTGCCACTATTTCCCAGACAACTTCCTAAATCCTTAGATACCCTCCAATCTACAATCCTGAAAATCTCCCAAAGGATGTTTATGAAATCTGCTGCAAGTATAAAACCTGCTTCTATCAGATTGCCTTGTGCAGACTTAACTCTGTTGTGATTTAGGCTACTTATCTGGTAGAAAATTCCATTTGAGCTCCATGGAATTTACCTTTTTTTATGTGGTTATATCAGGTTTGATCGTTTTAACTTTAAACTATAAACCTCCCTATAAATCTATGAGGAACAGAAGGGCAAAATCCCATTAAACCAAAAACCAGTTCACGCCTATATATCTACTCAAAGGTAGAGTCCCATGGAGTTCAAATGGGCTTACTCAAAGGTAAATGGAAACAGATAAATAGGTTTCACAGAACAAATTTGCAAAGTCAACTCTTGGTCTCCATCATGAATGTTCTCTGTCTTACTCTCTGATCTGACATAGCAAAGTAGCAATTTCTTATGGCTGCCATTTATGCATGACAAGTGGGATGATTCTTACTTTTTTTTCTTTGAACAGACCCTCTACAATTTTCAAAACAATGATTTTGATACCCCTTCATTTCCAAAGGTGGGATTCTCACTATGTAGTCTAGGGACAAACACAAGTCCCAAATTCATTTTGCTCATCCAGAACTAGCTGTACAGTTCTTTGGATCTCAGCTTTTGTATATCAAGTAGAATTATGATATGACATTTACATCCTCTGTCAATTTACTTGCATTCATTAGATCATAAAGATGTAAGCTAAGCCTGACATTCATGTGAGTTTAATAGCACCTATATTTTGAGAGGATTTGTAAATACCTGTAGCAATTATTATTGTTGTTGTTGTTGTTGTTGTTGTTGTTGTTACTATTATTTGCTAGTTTTAAACAAAGTTACATTGAAAAAGCAAGGAATGCTGTACATATATTATGTCGGATATAACCTGACGAAATGAAATTACAAACAAGTTTTTTCAAAGTTTAGTCTACAAAGGCATTGCTGCAAACAGTAAACAAAATTCAGATGAGGGAAGTGGGAGCCACAACAAAATGGTGGAGTATAACCTGACCCACTATAAAGACCCACTCCAGCATATTTTAAGCTGAAAGTAACTGAAGCAGAGCACTATATCCCTCCAGTTTTCCTATTTCCTTTTCCAACCGAGACGCAACAGTTCATGACTACCAAGAACACTCCATTCTCTTTGTGCTAGTTTTCTCTCCCTCTCCTTAGTTTAAGATTAGTTCTGCAAACACTGAGGTTTTCCCAAGCATTGTTTCTCAGTGGCCCCATTTTGGCTCCAATACAATCAGCCCAAAACACTTGATAAAGGAATCTGGCTGTCCAATTTATAATCTAGTAAATCCTCATTGACAATAATCCTTCACCTCCTCTTGCAGTCCTCAAATTAACAAGCAAAGCTGTTTATTGTTTTATATATATATATATATATATATATATATATATATATATATATATATATGAATGTGTTCTAGCTATGTTTATTGTGGTATCTCAGCATAATCCTCAAAACATCTAAACACAGAATACCTATAACTGTAAACATATCAGAACGTGCTCACTTAGTCCTTTCGGTTGGCCCACTTTTTTCTCTAGCAACCGAATAACGCTGTGAATATTAACAAAAATGTAGCACATTCAATGAGATACCTTGGACAAATCCATTTTGTCCTGAAAGGAATAGGTTGTTTGAGAAGAAACCGAAGCAGTCCAGAAATCTAGCAAGCTGATGTACAGCTGAGATCTGGAAACAACAACTATGTTATACATTTGGAGACAGAGGTCTAGAATTATGGATTTAGAGACAGATTTAGAGACAGATCTAGAATTTACAGCTTTACTTTCAGACTTTAAAGCAATTGCTTCCTCCAATAAGAGACCGTTCACTCTATAAATCCTAATGTGAAAGCAAGTACCTGTCAGGAATTTAGACAGCACCAGAGTGACAATCCTCCAGATCTAGTAAGACACAAGAGACTCCACAGTCAGTTGCCCTAGGGCTATAGGTTGAAATATAAAGGCTGCACAGATCCTTGAGAAATATGATTTTTTTTCCTGTTCACTGTTAAGAACTAGATACCTAAGATGTAGCCAATGTGGCACCTTCTAGATGTTACTGACTACAACTTTCTTATTACAACAGGATTTTGGGAACTGACTTATTTTAATGGGCTTTTAATAGCTTTGAAAGGGCTGGTGCTGTGCTGTTTTTTGTGGGGGGTTTTTTGCAATTATCTGTATGTTTTTATATACTCTCTCTCTCTCTCTCTCTCTCTGTGTGTGTGTGTGTGTGTGTGTATCAGTGTTGTCTGCTCAAACCGTCTTGCTCCAGTGAGCAACCTGGCCACTGAATCCTGCACCAGCTGAAGTTTCTGAACCATATTCAGAGGCAGCCCCATGTATAACGCATTGAAGTAATCTAACCTAGAGGTTACCAGAGCATAGACAACAGAAATTAGGCTATCACTGTCCAGAAAGGGGTGCAGCTGGGTGACCAGCTGAAGTTGATGGAAGACCACCTGAGCCTCAATCTCATCCAATCCATTACCGAAGCAAGACCATGTTCCAGCACATCCACTGCCACAACTGCAGGTGTAAAGGAGAAGCAGAACTGTGTGTACTCCAAAACTCTGGATGGCCCCCATTCAGCAGTTTCATTCTTAAGTTAAACAGCAGGGAGGGGGTTAAACTGTGAGCAAACCCACACTGACAGCTCCACAGGGCTGAAGAGCACTCTCCAAGCATCACCTTCTGAAGATGACCATCTAAGTAGAACTGAAACCACTGCAAAGCACTGCCACCTACCCTAACTCAGTCAGCTGCTCTAGAAGGATACCATGGTTGATGGTATCAAAAGCTACTGAGAAGTCGAGGTTTTTGCCCTTTTGGGAAGCAGACAGAGAACAGGTGGATGTAAAAGAGAGTGTAAGTTCAACTTTGACTTTGCCAGTTGTCTGAACTACAGGAAGGTGCCAGCAACTGCAAAGACTTCAGTATTCAAAGAACACTGGACCACAGACAATCCCTGCTCCTTGGCCATAGGACATTCCTCTTTGTGTGTGGTCGGGGGGTGGGGAGTATGATCAAGAACTGAACATTCCTGAATGCCACATATATTTTAAAAATATGTTGTAATATAGCAAAAGCAGAAAATTAGTAATTAGAAAAGCAGCCCAGGCCCATATTAAACTTGCTCTTGTAAAAGAGCTAGAAAACTTGTTATATGAAAATAATAAAATAATAAATAGCTTTACTACTTATTGAGAGTGTACTATTTTCTCAGTTCCAATCCTTAAAGGAGAAAAAAAGATGAATCAGGGGAGGGGGTAGTATGTGTCCTTGCCAAAAGTATAAATAGCAGTAAGGAATGAAAGAGTCACTTTACCAAAGCCCATTACAAGAGAAAGACATTTCTCTGATCTTTCACAGCGTAGATGGGGTCTCAAATGCCAATCAGTCATTCCTAGCCTAAAGGAGAACAGGTGCTGTTCACATTCCACACAAGGCAGGTAGAAAAGCAAAGGGACCTGGAGAGCCTCTAATGCTTGCAGAAGCATCTAACAGAGTATGGGTGCAAACAAATACTACAAGAGAATATAAAAAGGTCAGTGCACATTTAAAAACAGCTTTTTATAACTCTTTAATTCAAAGTAAATAAACCAAAAGACCCTCCTGATCAGGTATATTGTGGCAGGATTTAAAATCTCCATTTCATATTTAGAGCTGCTTCTCATTTCAAAATGGAATTTTCCTAGGAATCATGGTCAAAAATAGATGCAAAGTATCTACGTACAACAATCCTCTTTAACTAGCACAATGACTGGACCTAGGAAATCATCAGATTCTGATCCTACTCAATTAACAGACCTTGAATCCAAGATGGCTGCATATATTGCTATTCATACTTTTGTTTCTTAAGACATAACTTGGGAGTATCTCTCAGCCCTGAAATTTTATCATGAGTAGATGTAATAAAAGCAGTCCTTTTACAGACACATATCAGTGTATATAATCTAGACCAATCACAGCCAACAAACCAAAAATAACTCCTCCGTTTTATCCCGCTCCTGGTGACTTGGCAGAAAATGTCACAAAAGAAACAGTAATATTGTGAAACAGAGATGCAAGGTTTTGGCCATTCTTTTGGATTTTGAATACAATATGGAGGCCCATGTGAGTTTGGTGGTGCTACGGAGAAGCTTGGTTCAGCATGTTTTTAATTTTGCTCTGACAGATGAGTACAATGTTATGGCTGGGAACTGGTGAAAGCAACACTGGTTTAAGCAGCATCTTATTCAAAGTAGCAGCTGTACAGTATTTCAGAATAGTTAAAATACCTTACTTTTGCCTCTTTTTCACCTCTTATTGCTTCTCAATTATAGTGTTTTCTTCAGATTAGTGAGGACTCTTGTGGGAAGAACAAGCCAGTTGTTTTCTATACAGTGGTACCTCGGGTTACATACGCTTCAGGTTACATATGCTTCAGGTTACAGACTCCGCTAACCCAGAAATAGTACCTCGGGTTAAGAACTTTGCTTCAAGATGAGAACAGAAATTGTGCTCCAGCAGCGCGGCAGCAGCGGAAGGCCCCATTAGCTAAAATGATGCTTCAGGTTAAAAACAGTTTCAGGTTAAGAATGGACCTCCGGAACGAATTAAGTACTTAACCGGAGGTACCACTGTATTTGAAACTTTATAAGGTTCCAGGGCCCTTGGGTCTTTTGAGTTCCAGGGCAAGTGTCTGACTTGGTTCAAGGGCTGCCTTCCTCACCTAAGCCTATCAGGTATCCTTTCAGAAGGCAGAGGTAATTAACTGTTTCTGCATACTGAAAAGATATGATACCCACTTTTGGAATCACTGTCAGAAACTCAGAAAACAGCTGCAAATGTCAAGTGCAGGTCACAGTGACCTGCAGGAGACCGTTTCTCTTTATCTTCTTTCTCAGGACACGTCATTAGCGGCATGTCACTCCTTCTTCCTGTCTCACTGTCTTTGTACCCTAGCGTTAGCCCAAATCACAGTTATTTGCATTTGGATTTTTCCACCAGGTGCATTTAGGCTTCCACCTGCTGGTTCTCTACTGCCAACCTTCGCTTCATATAAGGTAACTTACCCATCACCTACCTCTATATTGCTATCTACAATAGGTACTGTTTAAATTTGTCATCATCACATCATTAGAGCTGAACGATATTTCAACTCATTGTCTGAAACTGGTATGAAGTTCAGGGGGCGATACCAGTTTCAGACTTTTTGAGCTGACAGTACATCACGGCTCCATGGTTGCCGCCAGCACAGTGCGTTTCACTCCTGCCTGCCTGCACTGTGCTGGCAGAGGCCATGGAGCCATGATGTATTGCCAGCTCAAATTGCTTGCTCACCCATCTGCCTGCCTGCCTGCACATTAGTAAGCAGGGCGGGCTGCCTCCCCCCCCCCCCTGGTCGATTGCTCCTCCTGAATGAATTCACTGCCATATGCTATGGTAGTACCTTCACAACCTTTGATGCAATAAGATTAAAAATGCCCGCTTGCCACCAGTATTGCATACTGAAAGAGAACCAAATCCAGTGGTACCTCAGGTTAAGAACTTAATTCGTTCTGGAGGTCTGTTCTTAACCTGAAACTGTTCTTAACCTAAAGCACCACTTTAGCTAATGGGGCCTCCTGCTGCCGCCGTGTTGCCGCTGCACGATTTCTATTCTCATCCTGAAGCAAAGTTCTTAACCCAAGGTAATATTTCTGGGTTAGTGGAGTCTGTAACCTGAAGTGTATGTAACCTGAAGCGTATGTAACCTGAGGTACCACTGTATAACAAAGCAAGTATCTACAAAACAGCTACAAGTTTAATCACTGTAACATGACTTGTCCTTCTGTAATATATATGTATTGTTTAAGGGTGCTGCTGCATCTAAAATCACTATTTTACCACAGCCCTGCCTACTCTGGACAGGAAACTCTGTCTACCCTGCAGAAGTACAAGTTATCGTTTTGGAATATGGATCTGGTAAAGACAGATCAACCTGTTGCAATCTGAGAGTTTTTTATTTTCAAGAGTTCAATGTTAATAAATTATTTTAAGGTTTCCTTAAGGCTTAAAGTGGCACACACTATTATTATCAAAACCATTTATACAGACAAATTAGCCACAAAAAGAATATATAAAATTAAAAAATTAACACAATCCCATTATAAATAGAAAGCCATGTCCTTAGCAGTTACACATTTTTTCTGCTTACAATAAGTTTCCACCTAAACGCACATGAAATATGAAGTATGAATTGTTAATGTGAAACATGCAATTTACACAAACAGTTTTAGGGACATTTCAACTACTCAAATGCATTTGGTATTTTACGTGGTATGGTAAATCCATTGGTGTGGTGACGGTAGAAGGGCACTTAAATCTGCTTTCCTAGATTAGTTTTTGTTGTAGCTAGGAAGGGGGGATTACCCTAATATTTTTCATTGACTAACAAAGCAGAAAAAAATCAGTAGATTTCTTCAGTATGTTTTGCCCCTGCATATTTCATAAGCCTTTGTAACGTAAAACTTAGTTTACTATAAACACTGTAAACATCAGCAAAAGTACTGTGTAAGTTATAATGTCCTAGGAGGACTATGTTATAGGCATGTTTCTGGGTCAACTCTACAACAAAAACTGCACTCAGGCTAGGATTTTGTCCCAGCCTGACTGCTGAAAGTATGCTAAACACTGCTTTAAAACTATTTTTAAGAAGACAGGAACAAGCTTTCAGAGTTCCATATACAATTTCATTCTATTCATAGGTTGTATTTTGCTTAAGCTTAGATAAATCTTTCTTCCTTTCATTAAGATTGCATCACTTTTGTTTTAATTTGTTATTTTACTGAACAGAGATATAAAAGGGCTAAGTCTTATAGACTGAAAAGCCATAGTAATGTTTTCTTTTTCAATGCAAACAATGAGTTTGTGAATCTGCATTGCTTTGGTAATATTCTGCACATACTACCATAGTATCTATTTTTGTTGAAGGCGGCTTTGTCAGTCAATAAATAGAAAGACAAGAATGAAGAATTTAAAAACACCTCACCATACGCTGGCCTCCTACACTGACTAAGGGATTATGAGGATAAAGCCAACTCACACCAGGAAAGAAGCAGCTTAATACAGTTGTATGCAAAACACATTTTTCCTGCCTTTTCATCAGCTCACATTTTAGATCTATCACTGTTAAAAGCAACTCACAGGCATGGCAAAATAATAATAAAAGGAAGTCCTCTCTATTGAATCTTGCCAGCCCTACAAACTTACTAGTCTTGTGTATTTTCAAATAAATCCACAAATCTATTAGACCGCCTTAACCACACACCTATGTTGCTTACTTAGGAGTAAGCCTCCCACTGAGCTTTTTTAAAAACGTCCCTTCATGATCTCCTGGAGGCATTTTTTACTGGCTATGGCCAGTCATATGAATGGCTACTTACAAGCCCCCTAAAGAAAAATATAATACAAGAGATTAAGTTCATGAAAAAGGGAAGGCACAACAATGTTTAAAGATCAGAATGCAGATCCCAAATGGAACAGCACTGGCAGGCTGGATACAGTCTTAGGCATCTGTGTTTATCACTTGGGCACTGAAATGCCTGCTGTAAAACGACTGCTAGGAAATAGAGGTTTCCCCAAAAGCTTGTTGGAGGTCCCAGCACAAAATTATCAGTGAGGACAAATAAGGTTCCTTGAAAGGCCACTTCTCCAGCACGGATACCGTCTCCTGACATGGCATACAGATGGAAAGGAAAGGTTGAAATGATTCTAGGTCACTCTCTTGGCATGCCTGAGGCAAGAGTAGGGTGACAACCACACATACTGAGAGTTCCCTCTAAAAGTGTTGTATAATCGAGGTGTTTATGGAAAACAATGACTCTCCTGAGCTGACTAATTCATGTGTAGAGAAAGTTGGAAACCATAGCTGTGAAGAATTTTCTCCTTCATACCTTTCAAAGAACTTAAACTGCTGAAATGCCTTTTGTCTTCAAAACTAAGTTCATTCAAGGTCCTCAAAATTCCTGGGCATTCTTTTTAAAAAGGCTAACTCCACCCTTTTCCTTTCTTTTGAGAACAAAGCTTTTGCTGCAATTTATCTGACGTTGCAAAAACCCCGAAAACCCTAGATTAAAATTTCCACATTCTTGTTTCAGGGAAGGGTCGTAGAAAGATGTGATTACCCCACCCCCTCCCAAAAAAGTGGTAGTGATTTTCTGGCATTAAACAGAGATGGGAAAGAGGCAGAGGTGGAAGAGTATTATTTTGGAGCAAACATTATCACAAAGGTAACAGCTTAGTCAAAGACTTGGGTGACATCCAATGATGGCTTCTCACCTACACAATGAAAAACTACTTGTGCAATGGGGATTTCTGTTTCTCTTTTCTCCCAACTTTGGAGACACATGGGGGGCTGTGGGAGTCAGGAAATAAGGAAGCCCTGCTGCACAAGCAGATGGGACGTGGGTGGGGCTGTGGTCTAAACCACAGAGCCTAGGGCTCCCCGATCAAAAGGTTGGCAGTTCGAATCCCCGCAACGGGGTGAGCTCCCATTGCTCAGTCCCTGCTCCTGCCAACCTAGCAGCTTGAAAGCACGTCAAAGTACAAGTAGATAAATAGGTGCCGCTCTGGCAGGAAGCTAAACGGAGTTTCCGTGCGCTGCTCTGGTTCGCCAGAAGCGGCTTAGTCATGCTGGCCACATGACCCAGAAGCTGTACACCGGCTCCCTCGGCTAGTAAAGTGAGATGAGTGCCGCAACCCCAGAGTCGTCTGGACTTAACGGATGCACTGCTTCCTCTACAAGGCACAAGGCTACCACCTTGCTAAACAGGAACATAGGAAACTCTCTTATACAAAGACCACTGATTCATCTAGCTTGATTTTGTCTAAACTGACTGCCTCTCAAGCAGGGAGTCTATCCCAGCCCAACCTGGAGATGCCAGAGATTGAACATGGGAACTTCTGTATGCAAAGCACATTTTCTACCACAGGGTTACAACACTTCCTATTGATCTAGACCCAGATCTAAGCAGGTCTGGGTCAAGTTAGTACAAGAATGGATGGATGGATGGATGGATGGATGATTGCCTGGGAATCATATGTATGCTGGCTTAGGTTCCATTACAGCAGAAAGGAAGGATGTTAACGTAAGAAAAATTAATGAAATAAATTGTACAACATTCTTTGATTTCAGTGATTTTTCAACACCAGATGTGGAAGTAAGCCTCAAACATAGTTGAATATATGTTTAAGAGAACACAAAGATACCTTGTTAGTGCTTTTGAAAATGAAACATGTTCCATTGCCTGCATGCATTCTCATTAACAACAATGTGGGGAAGAAACTGAGTAGGAAAAAGTGGCCTTACATAATCACACAGACTTGAAACATTAGGACCAGGGACAATTAGTTTTGCCTTTTTCAACTAACCAATATTCAACCACCTCGAGCATTTGCTTGCTTGTGTTTGGCATCTGTTTTTTATTAACTCAATCACAATGCTAGGTAATTACAATTTTTAAAAAATGGAAAGCAAATTCAGTTTAGTCTCTGACCACCTTCAGCTCCTACCACCTCCATGTAGGAGACGGCCAAAGAAGTATGGCAGCCATTGTAGTGCAGGCTAGACGGTTGAGCTAACTAGAACCAGAGAGACTGGAGCTCAAACACCTGCTCAATCACAGAGTTCACTGGGTGATCTTATTTTTATTTATTTATTTAAATATTTTAAAACCACACCTTCGTATAAAATATCACAAGACAGTATATAACCTAAAAACACAATACTACAATATGTACAATAAGAATGTCAAACACATCAATAAAAACTTGTTGACAAAAAAAATATATCTCAGTATATTTTACTTAAAATATTGGACCTGTCTCTAACCTAACCTACCTCATAAGGTGGCTGTGAGTATAAAAGGAGAGAGTAAAGAACCATGCATGCTACTTTAAACTCCTTAGAGGAAAAGCAATAAAATAAATTATGGAAGCCCAAGTAGTGGAAAATTCATGCTCTGTAAGATTTTAAAAAAACGATTTGATGAATTTTTAAAATAAAGACAAAATACAAACAACATTGAACATACTGATACAAAAGGGAAGAAAGGGAAAACTAAAATGGTTAAGAAGGGAAGAAAATGGAAAATAATATCCTACATTCATTCATGTGATGCATCTTTCATAATCACAATCCAAGGCATCGAGAAATCAATTTATTTCTAATGGTTGTTAACTACCACAGGAGAGGTCAGAAAGCTTTCTCTATTGCTTATTTTGGTGCTTCCTAATGGACTTCAGAATACTACTTACAGTGAAATCCTATGTATATTTACTCTGAAATATTTCCCGTTGTTTTCAATCTTTTTACTCTTAGGAAAGTGTAGGCTAGATTGCAGAATAAATTTAGGACACTTCTGTGTTTTGATATGAAACCTTTGTGTTTTTATGGAAGGAGGTTGGTTTTGGGGGGGGTAGTTAAAGTGCATGGCCTGCGCAGTCTCTCAGCCACAGGATTTCCTGAGGTTTTGTTCTTTACCATACAGTCACATAATAGACTGTATGCAACTTCCTACTGCAAACCAAAAGGAGTTGACTAAGCTCAGAAATATTACATGACAAAAGGTTTGTATATCCTGATGACAGCATGAACAGTTCACACCTGGTACAAGCTCAATGGCACTTTTTAAAAGATTCAGTTTAACTCTTTTATAATGCCAATCCATCAGTAAACAGCAACTGCCTTCCAAATATTGCTATTCAACAAACTTTTACAGCATTGGAAAGGACTTTAATTTGTTTTGCGGTCTTAGCCATGTTACCACTGTATAGTATAATTTTAAGGAGATACTTGACATTGCTGATGTGTTTTAGAGATTTTGAGCGTTCAGGATAAGCTAACCTATTAACTTGCAAGCACTACAAAGTGTATTAGGCAACAAACCATAATAAATATTCAGAAGCAAAATTTAGGGCATGATCCACTCGGGTGACTCTTTTTGCTCTTTCCCCTATTCTGCATACATTGCAGCATTCTTTTCCTATGAACCCAGCCATCCCTTTCCTTTTCCAGGCACCAACCCATAAGTGTTTTTTTTACTCTAGAGCAGAAATAACTTTCAAGCCAGGGTCTGGGGACCAGAGGGATGACTGGATGTATCTATGGCAAGCACAAAGGAGTCTTGTTTAAGAGGAACAGGAAGCACAATGGAAACTAAATAAAAAATGGTAACAAGAAATAACAGGTCTACATAGCTTTAATAACTCAGGTAGATAGTGGCCCAAATCTAAACCGTTAAATGACATTACATATACAAAATAAATTAAACAGCACTGACTTGCATATTGGTGCAATAACATCAAAATTAATTATTTGTTACTTGGTGAAGTTCTTGTTACAGTCTGATGAAAATTACATTTCTCACTAGTACATGCATTCAGTTTTACCAATAGAAGTTGGTTAAATAAAGCCATTATATTATTAAAGTGTCTCTCCACTTGTCTGTGATGAAAACAGCAACAACTCGCCAACCTTAATTAAGATCAAACAAAGTAATTAAAATACTGCTGAGGCCCAGATCCCCAACTCTCAGGTGTTTAATTACTGAACCCCTCTTCCATTTATCTAACTTAAAATTCAACATAAACAAAATTAAAATTTGTTTTCTGAGAGACATGTATTACACCACAATAGTAAAAGAGAATGCAGTTGAGATGCTCAAACCTTCTTATTAAGAGGGAAATTGCTATGTACCTGGACTGGTGAAGGTATGTTACCTATGGAGGAAATATGTGCTTTTTAATAATAAAGCCTGAGGGACATTCCTTATAAATATCCAAAAGCTGCTCTGCACTTTCATGTGTCTCAAGTCAAGGGCTAACCCAGTTTTTCAGGGCTCTAGGAAAATTAAAATACACACAACACACACATTCACGGCATCATGCCATGCCATTATGCTGAGAAGCACAACAGCCCTCTGAGCAATAAAGAGTATACTGGGATATTTTCATTTTTAATTTCAGTAACTATGCTATTATACCATTGCAGTCCACATTAGTTAATCTGAACTAAATGCTAGCTCTGGATTCCTGAGTACAATCATTAACATAAATTAGAATCACTACGACCGTTCACTGAAAAAAGGAGAGGGATCCAGAAGAGCTGACAGCAACTCCCTCCGCAAAATATTTACATAGCTGAGGCAAGCACTCCTGGAATTCACCTTCCAACACCTTGCATGCAGTGCAACTCTTTGCAATATCCGCACTCAAGGACTGGCCAGTCATTCTGTTTGAATCTACACCTGCCTTGTCCAACAAAGTGACATTGGGAGATGCTGTTACGTGAGACAGGTAATATGGTGGTGTAAAGGAGGAAATTCAATTTGGAAGACTGGAGAACAGAAAGAAAAAAGGAGAAAAAGAGGGCAGAATTATCTTACAAAGAAAAATAAGTGAGAAGGCAGAGAAACAGAAAAGAAGGGAAGGGTATAGGTGTGAAAGAGAGAGGGGATTATGGGGACATTCAAAATACATGGCATGGTAGGAACAGTTCATGTAACCTGACTGAACTGTACATATTACTGGAAGTCACTTAAAAGTGAATTAATTAATGATGATTTATTGTCATCTTATGCTAACATAAAAGTTGCCCTGCAGGATGCACTGAAGGACCATCTAATCCATCATTCAGCCTCTGACAGATGGTACTGGGAGGCTCACAAGCTGCACATGATGGCGATCCCCAATTATTTTTCAGCAGATTAATCTTGCGGCAAACTTATGCATATACAACTTATACAACTTAAAAACAAAATTAAAATACAAGATTAAAATATTACAACATTAAAATAAAATGTAGCCTCAACGCAGGAGGAGAAGGAAAGAAAAAAATGGAAGTCAGTAGGTCCAGAGCCTGTGAGGAGGGAGCGGCATCGGCATGGACGTTGAAGTCTCCCAAAACCAGTAGGTTTGGGAACTCCAAGGCCCAGCCCGCCACCACCTCCAGCAGGTCTGACAGGGTGGCTGCCGGTGTGCTGGGTGGTCGGTACACCAGCCAGACAGCCAAGCTCTCCTTAGTGCCCCACACAAGACCAACACATTCAATGCCGGAGATCGCCGGTTATGGCAGAGCTCTGAAAGAGCAATCCTCCCGGATTAACAATGCTACTCCTCCCCCCCGACCCACAGTCCGCGATTGATGGAGGACAGAGAAACCTGGGGGTGTTATCTCATGTAGGGAGACTACTTCGCCTTCCTGTACCCAGGTGTCCGTCACGCAAGCCAGGTCAATCCCCTGCGAGACAAAAAAGTCACGCATGGTGGCGGTTTTGTTGCCTATGGACCTGGCATTGCACAGGACCAATGATGGAGGTGGGTAATCCTTGCTCTCCCTACCCTCATCCCTTGGGATGGGGTGTAGATTGGAAGGGGTTCGAGGATCACTGCATCTCGAAACCCTTCGCCGATAGAGATATTTAGCCCCACCACCATCCTCCCTAGTCCTTCAATAGTGGAAATCCCAGACCCCATACTAGCCTCCCCAATAGAGGGGTAACATCCCCTCAATAACAAGTCATCCTTGGGCCAGGACTCCTGGGTCAAAATGGTATGGGGAAGAGGTGAAGGTTTGATGGGGTAAGTATCCCTAGAAGATAAAACCCAACCAACCACACTCCAAGTGGGGAGGACAATCCCATGGTGTTTCATTAACTGTCAATCCCCCTCTCCCTCCTGGGTTGGTTGGAGGATTGTTGGTTCTATCTGTGGCTGTGGGAGTATTAATGAGGTATGTGCTATTAAATGTGGATCACTGGCCAACAAAGAGCCAGCTTGGGAAGATCTGTCCATCCTGTCTCGCCAGGAGTACAGTAGAGAAGGTTGATCATTCTGATAGGTTTTTGGAACATTAGGCAAAGGTCCAGATGTAGATTTGGTGCTGGATATCTCCAGATTGTCAGCAACATAGAGTTCTTTAGGTGTTGTTGCCATAGAAATGTCAGAGGTGCCAAATTCCTCATCTAATTCGGTGTCGTTTGAAAAAGGAACAGGGAGTTGCACTGATGTCTTTCTACGGGATATAGAGCTGTTGGACATCTTTAAATATTGTGCTCTAGGTTCTACTGGCCTTATATTTTGGGTAGAAATCTCAGTCTTTATTCTCATTATATACACAGTGTTCCTGATACAGAAATAAAAGTAGCCACAGAATTGTAATCTTAGATGTTAATCTGAACTATTCTTTCACTAGTCAAATGTATTTTCCAAACTGGAGGGGAGTGAAAATGAAACACATTTCCTATGATGATCTAAAGCGTTTAGACAGATAATGAAATTCTCCAGAAACTGCTATTTGAAAAAGCATTTTCTATAAACTCTTCCTAAGCACACAAAAATCACAAAAGTATATCTGTGTTAGCTTCTACAAGAATATTAATATCATTCCAATTAGGACCAAACAGAACAGCATGCTTAGTCAAATGCATTGCAGGGGATAGAGGAAAAAGCACAGCTGTTCAAAGTCTGTTAAGAATTTAGCAGAGCCAAATGCAAGCCAAACTGGGTAAAAATACTTGGATTTCTGAACAACTGCCCTGTGGCATTTTCTGTCTGAAATGTTAAAATCCAGATTTCTGGGTGTGTTAAGAACTATTTTAGGCAATTGCCCAGCAGCTACAGAGTCCATTCATGAAACAGGCACTGTTATATATAAATATGGAAGCAGTATACACCACTCTTACAGTCTAAGATGAAGTAGCCCTTCAGTTGAAGTAAAAACCCATTAATTACTGTCAAATGTATATACATAATCAAATAGATGATAAAAAGTATCCAACAGCTTCATCCATTTCTCACTATAGTTAAAAGTTACAAATAAATATGAGTGGGAAGCTACAGCATGAGAACACTCCAGAAACATGTACATAACAGTCCATCTCTCCCCATATGAACTGACCCGGACCCTGCAATCATAATCTGAAGCCCTTCTTTGTTTGCTCCATCCGTGAGAGTTCTGAAGGATGGCAAAAGACAAGAACGGGACTTTCCTGCAGTGGCTCATTTGTGGAATGCTCTCCCCATGGAGGCTTGCCTGATGCCTTCATTACATATCTTTAGGCACAAGGCAAAGTGCCCTCTTCTCCCAGGCCTTTGGTTAACTGAACAATTGATGGCTTTTTAATTGGGGGGGGGGGGGAATTGTTTTTGTTTGTTACTATGTGATGTTTTTGTGTTTTTATATTGAAAACTGCCTCATGATCCTTGTATGAAGGGCAGTACTGTACAGAAATTTAATAAATATTAATAATAATAATCCAAGTCATGCCACTAGAAGCCAGTTTTTTCTTCAAAGAAGAAATGCCTTTGGTTATAACAATTATAATGAATGAATCACCATTCATTCATTCAGGTTATGCATCATTTCCATTGTCGAAGAACAAACTCTAAGATATACCTAAATTTGGAATGAAACACTTGAAAACTTTCAAAAATCATTTGCCGTATTTTTCGCCCCATAGGACGCACTTTTTCTCCTCCAAAAATGAAGGGGAAATGTGTGTGCGTCCTATGGGGCGAATACAGGCTTTTGCTGAAGCCTGGAGAGCGAGTGGGGTCGGTGCGCACCGACCCCTCTCGCTGTCCAGGCTTTGCGCAGATCTCCGCAAGCCGTGGGAGCCCGCACTGGGCTCTCGCGGCTTGCGGAGAGTTGCCTGCATGCCGAAGCCTGGGCGCATATTTCCGCAAGGCGCGGGAGCGCAGCGCTGGGCTCGGGCTTCCCCCACCCCAGCCCTGCGCCTGGGGGGGAAATAAAATTTTTCCCCTTTATTTCCCCCCCCCAAAAAAACTAGGTGCGCCTTATGGGACGGTGCGTCCTATAGGGTGAAAAATACAGTACTTTTAGATATCCTAAATATGAAAAGATAAGAAAAGAGGGAGGGAAAGAGGCTAGCGTTTTAAAGCCGTAACATTAATTTTTGTTGGTGTACCAGGAAATGAGGCTCAGTAAACATGAATGCCAAAAGAGGTTATGTGAACCAGCAATCGCATGGCTTCTCAAGTGGCATGAGATTTTATCAGCAATACACCTGAAAGAGTCAATAATGGGTGTTTCTGAGCAAACGCTCCCAGATTCAGCATTGTGCTTAGTCATATATCCTACACTGGAAAAAAATATTCATTAATATGAACCTTACAATAGGCGCTCACAGATTTCCTGTTAAGCTTATTCTATTCAGCAGCATTTGTAGAACTGTTAAAAGCTAGGCTCCCAGATAAAGTAACGTATCTCTTCCTTCACAGAATGTACTTTTCAATCTTAATTATTTTTTCCTCCTTCCCCTCTCCCCTCCCCCAATTTTAGTACTTCTTTCTCCACTGGTATAGGCAGAATAGTCCAATGGTGAAGAGAGTGTTACATATTACATGTTACATATTAGCTCAAGGAAGTCCAACAGTCACACATTTTACAGAATCATGGGATTAAAATGGTTATTCTGTACGGTATCAGCCTTGCTTTTTTGCAGAAAAGAAAAAATATTTTAAAAATTGGAGAGTGGGAAGGGCGTAACTAGCTGTCATCTTAAAAATATTTGGTATACAGTATATCACAGATCCACCAAAGTAGGTAAGTGACTTCATTTGATAACGAATCAACCAAGTGATAAAGCAACTGCAAGACTATGCAACAGTATATGTACCAAAAGATCAGGAAAAGTAGGCAGTGGTGTAACTTTTGCCCTCAAACTCCCTACTTATGGCACTGAAGGATTCTATGTAGATTCTAGGTGTTTCTTCTACCTTGTAACAGCACCAATACATTTTAGTTTAGCAGGGCAAAACACATCTCTCCACCTCCACCCCAAGTCCTAACTTCCATGGTTGTCAGGGAAAGTAACATTATTCGAAAAGTACATTGTTTTGTTATGAGTTTAATTAATAAACTTAAAAACGAACTCATGGCTCTTGCAGGCAAAATACTGGATTAATTCTTAAAGCTTCAAATATGCTTAAGCCCTATTTAGTTCATTAATCATGTCATGAGGCTTGCAACATAGCTTCTAAAATAGTTCAGATCTCTCTATTTTTATGTTTTTCTAACCAAAAGCATACCAAGTATCTCAGGATAGAATAGGAGGAATTCCTAAAATACTTGTAGATGCAGCATTAAATATTTCTCTCCTGTTCCCATTTATTAACGTAGCTGCAATCCTCTGAAATTAAAACAATCAAACTTCAGCTGTCAGGCCAAACTATACATATGTTAAACACACTTCTTTTTAAAGTGTCTTCAAAGCTGGCCACTTTTAGTTTGAAAGTTAAAAAAAAAAACTGCACAAGGACCTAATCAAGGACCCTGCACTTGTTTCAAGTCTCCTTGCCAGCCATTATTTACATCCAAATATGGTATAATATTGGTAAACAGCACCTCTGGGGGCAAAAAGTAGCCAGGGGAGCTTTTGGTCAGGAAGTGGAGGAAAGGAGCACAAACTGGATCAGGGCCCACACAGCTGCTTTTTCTTCAAAATAAGAGTGCCCAGATTAAGCACACATGTAATGTCATAGGTAGTGCAGCTCCTATCAAAGTGTCTCCTAAGAAGGGCATGTTGAACCCACCACCCTCCATCTTGAAGTCTGCAAGTCCAAGGCTTCCAAAGCCAGCAAGCAGATGTAAGCCCTGGGAGCTTTACAGCATCAGCTCCTAGGCTTAAGTTCAAGGTAAGGAATCCTGTGGGTGACCTGAGCACCCTGCATGCCCCAATCTGAGAGCAGTGCCCAGCAAGATGAGGCATAGCTTCTTTTTACCTGTCTGGGAATACTTTCTCTCAACTTTCCTCATCCTGGATACAATCTCTATCAAGGGATGAGACCCCCCGGAAGGTGAAATTCCCACCACCAGAGATGTAGGCGGCTCTGCCCTAAACTCAGGGTTGCTATAGGATAGTGGCTTTCCACCTGGCTGTTCCCATCACAATAGCTCCTCCAAAAGCTTCCTTTCCTCCCTGGGACTTTTGGCTTGGCCCTCTACACCTGTGAGCTAGAGATTGCCAGACTCCCCAACCTGCTGCTCCCATCCAACCTGCTCTTCCTGAGCCCTTTCCTCTTTGTCTTCTCCAGTCCTGCTCTTCATGCTCCCTTTCTGCTGCCTTCCTGGTTTCTTCAGGCCATTTAATGGTTTCCAGTGCCATGAGGCCACATCCCTATAGTGACCCTTGACAGCACCCACTCTTTACAAATCTAGAGATCACCTCAAATAGCTCAAATCATAGTTGGCTTGCAGTGAAGACAACATTTAGGTTGAATTTCTAAGCTCTTTTCAATTAAGAACTATGTATGTGAGAGTGTGTGTGAGTACAGTCTCAAGTACAGTGGTACCTTGGGTTACATATGCTTCAGGTTACAGACTCCGCTAACCCAGAAATAGTACCTCGGGTTAAGAACTTTGCTTCAGGATGAGAACAGAAATCGTGCTCTGGCGATATGGCAGGAAGCCCCATTAGCTAAAGTGGTGCTTCAGGTTAAGAACAGTTTCAGGTTAAGAATGGACCTCCGGAACGAATTAAGTACTTAACCCAAGGACTACTGTATATGCCTGCAGTTTCACAGTGGAACAGCAGGTGTGTCTTCTGGAGACCAAAGCAGAATTCCTACGTTAACAAATGGTCCTACATTTATCATAGGCTCTCCAAAGCAGTCACAATAAAACTAGTCAGTACTTAGCAAAGCATACAGAAGCAGATCCGAAATAGGAGATGTTGTAGACAAGGCCAAATAATACGGGGGGTGGGGGACATGTCAGGAAGTTAGTGCTGTAGCATTCCTAATTGTAGGTTTGCTCTGCGTGTTGTTCTCACTTAAAATTGTAACTTCAGCCTGACAGTCTGAGCCCACAAATGGGATACTCCCATGCTCTCCTCCCATCAATTACATTTCATGTTTAAATATTTAATGTCAAATATACAAAAGAAACAACAAAGTTGTATTAATTCAGTGACCAAAAGACAGTTTTATATATTGAAATGTGTGCATTAGACTACTATAAATGAACTCAGCCTCAGAGACAGGATTATAGTCAAGCACATGTATATTGCTTATCTCATCCTCCAGTTCCAACTCTGAAAAATATATATATGTAAATTTCTGTTATATATGCTGTGTATAATCCCTTTGCTTTCAATGAGAATTTTCTATTTAACTTTAATGTACTTTGAAGGTCTTCGCTTTGCTGTGCTTAAGTCAAAACATCAAAATGTAATTGCCAAATTATAGTAGTCAAACACTAGTAGCATATAATACAACCTCTGATAAATACAAGACTAGCATTAAATGTCAAATCTCTCTTTTAAAAAGATGAGTTGCTTGCTCTATTTTTTTAACATTTTCAGATTAGCTATCAACTGCATGGAATTGGAAGTTCAAGTACTTTTAATAGTAAGGTGGTCTCAAAAACATTCATTTCTGCATTTATTATGCAAAGCCTGGGAAAGAAGTAACATTCACCACCCCCAGCCACATGCATGTGAAGAAAACACTTCCACATATACATACTGGGGAAAGGACATCCCCCCCCAATAGCCCTTCGTGCTGCTCCAGGAACATCTTGGGTAGAAGCCTTTTGGAGGGGGGGATACATGTGACTACTGTATGAAAGGGGGTCCTTAAAAGTCTCCATGTGCAAGTAGAGATACTCAGGCTGATCAAGACTGCAGCCATAATATTTCCCACTAATAGGAAAAGGAAAAATTCAAAAATATAGATTCCCCCATATCATGGAATATTCCACCTTTGGTGGAATAGAACCATCAGCACTTTTCTAACACTGGAAGTATATCAATGACCAGATCAGTAATTCTGACTTATAAAATAACATAACTATAATACAGTAGAGTCAAAATATGAAGTTCTGTTTTTTCTCATTGGTATAAGACTGTAAATCATTAATAATGCTAATTATTGTAGTGGTTGTCTATGCACATATTTCCAACAGGAGTAGCTGAGTTTTAACAGTGATTTCCATGCAAGTCACAGCTTGTCACCTGACTTATTCTTGCCACATTATTAAGTGCTTCTGATATATATTTATCTCATTTATTAATTTAAGATAAAGAGCCAGAAGAATCCATGGCATGCTGAACATGTCAGCTCTGAAAACCTCTGCAGGCCGTGAAGACACTGGTACTTCAGCTTTGGTTTGATGCTATAAAACTGAGTTATTGCCATCTTAACACATAAGGCTGTACAAGTGAAAGAGTCTATGTTGTGCAACAATGGGCATACATTAAAAGTGGTGTCATAATGATGAGCTATTACAGACTAAGGTGTGAACCAAGATCCTTCAGATCTCACATATTCAATGAACTCAGAAGGTTGCCTCAGGCAAGCCACTCCCTTTCAACCTCAGTTCCCATTGGCAATATAGAGATAATACTACCAACTCATGTTATGTGGTTATCATAAGCATAGCTAAGATAAAGTACATTAAGCATTTTGAACATGCATTATAATCATTTAAATAATAGCTTAAATTACTCCCTATGATTTGCATGCGACTTACTAAGAAATTAAAATAGTATTGGGACTGCAGCCTTAAAAGTTTCCTACTTGTAGCTTTCATTCCAACCCTAGAAATAATGCTGATATCTTCCTTGAAGGAAAAAAATGTTTTAAAATTAACCAATATCACACTTTAGCATTTATTTCACTGCTGTATTACTTCTTCTAATCCTCTGCATCCTTGTCCTAAGTTACCTCTTCCAGGGTCACCAGCGACAACGGATGCTGTTATACAAAAGGAGGACAACATGCTTTGCATTCTCAAATCTTTCCAGCTGGCAGGCTCCAGTTGCTACAAGGAAAGGATCTCCTTATTCTGTCACTTAAGTGTAACTAGCGTTCAGTGGAGACTAAAATTGCTCATGTATACATGGAGTACACTGAAATAAACAATGTGGCTCAAGGCCAACACTGTTATGTATTTCCAGGATTTATAAAGATTGGTCCTCAAGGATTACAAAATAGTAAGTTATATATGAAAGAAGGTGTTCTGTAAGGATATTTTTACATCCAGAGTATTTTTAAATACTTTTTTAAAAAATAAAGACAGTGTGTGTTTCCATAAACAAAAGCATAGAAGAAGATTTAAAGATCTACGTATGTTAATCTAAAAACAGCCTATCCCTGCCATCTTTTTCCACTACTCCCACCACGATTAATATGTAAAAATCAGAAGCTCTACAATCTTTAGCTACCAAATTATGCTTATTACAACCCTAACATGAAATCTTTAAAACAGTAAACTGTACAAGAAATTTACAGTCAGATACAGTAAGGAATAAGTATGATAGTCCTGGCTTTAACTAAACACAAACATGCAACTATAAACCATTCTATAAATGTTTTACCATTCTTCTGCCACACATTTTCATTCTGACATGCATTTTAAAGAAAAGGCAAGTCATAAAGAATTTTAGAAGATCACTCAGAACTAAACTGATTTGGTAGCCATCATGAACCCTAAAAGCTGGAAAAACAATAACCACACAACAGTGTAAATAAAATGTGCAACTTATTAACAAAATGTGTTATCCTTTGCTATACTACCCTTTGCATATAGGGTACATGATAGCTTTTCCAGGAAAACATTCTTCCCACCTTCAGTTTTGGAAACTATTACAAAGCGGCTACAACAGAAGAAAAGATGGGTCTGCAGGGCCACTCCATTACCTCTGAGAGACCAGTTCCATTAGGCTCCTCCCTCCCTCAACTGTCAATTAGCAGCAGCCATTCCATCAGGCTGCAGCAGAAAGATGGGAAGAAGTGTTAATCCAGCTCTGCTGGGAGATCAGTTCCAGCAGGCTCTTTCTGACCCATTTCCATTTAAGATGGTCATCCTAATAACTTTGTAGCCAAGTTTGCTCCCATCCCTCCCCACCATCATTTCCGTTTGTGTTATGTCTTTTAGATTGTGAGTCTGTGGGCAGGGATGCCTTGTAATCTTATGCAAGCCAAAGGGAGCCACTTTCTCTTGAAAACAGCAAAAATGCTTTAAATACATAAAATAATCACCCTCCTGATTAAACACAGTAAGACTGAACAAAATCCAAATCAAGCCCATGTGAATGACTTCAAAATGATGTTTCCTACTGAACTGCTACAAATATGTGATCTGCTGCAGCCTTCACAAACACTATTCACACCCATCAATGTAACTGTAAATTAAGGTGAAAGCAATGAAAATTCAGATGCTCAGCATGTTTCCGCAAATAATTTTTGTCCCTGAGAAATTAATATAAAAAAGCGGAAGACAAGTCATGAGAGCAAAAGCTGTAGCCCTTATTCCCTACATTACATTTCCTGTTTCCCATAATCCCTACAGGAACTGCACTATCCTACAATTTACCTTCAAATACTCTGTTAATATATGTACTTGCTTGTCTGCTCTCTCTCTCTCTCTGTAAATTATATAACCATACACTTCAAACAAACCGAGTATCTGAAATGAAATGAATATTTTCCTTCTGTAGTTGTAAAGTTATATGTGAGAATAAAGTAAATTTAAAGACTACAGAGGCACATGTACAGAAGTATTAAAATCTTCATGATAGTATTTATCTTTTGACAGTGTAAGTTCCTAATGAGAGTACTAATTTACAAATCTGAAGTTACTTCGAGAATCATGAAACAACATTCATTTGTCAAAGAGCTCTCACTGAGAGACTGAAAGATGTACATTCAATGTGATGGAGACTTACTGTCATATTCACACCGCTAAGTTTATCCTGCTTCACACAGATATTAATCTATTGATTTAAACCTGTTTGGTACAACTTTAGAAAAACATTTTACATAAGAGAAACTGCCAAACTTCATTTATACAACCAGGTTAACAATTTCAATCTAGTTTTCTTTTTAAAGGCATCTAGTCAGGGATATGACCTAATATCAAGCTGCAACTGTTCTAAACTGTGCCAGAAACAATACAGAAATGTCTAGTATTCTAATTATTTCAATGATGCTTACTACCAAGTAAGTGGGTATAAAACTGCAGTGTTAAGTAACACTTAGGCTACAATCCTTTACGCACAGAGATCAATGAGACTTACCATACAATAAACTGTTCAAGTTTGGACTGTTAGTGCCTAAGCTGCCTTAACTATCTGTACACCAAAAATGCAGAAAAAAAGAACAACCTGCTATGCTTATTTTGATTGCAGGGCATACAATGGCTTTCTTTCAGGGGTTTTATTATGAAGATCCCGGTTATTTGATATAACTAGCTTAAACCAAACCGGTTTAAAAAATTTCTAAAAACGTTTCAGTCCTCTTGTACTATTTTGGTCAAACATTTTTTAAAATACATGTTTATCTATAGTATGACTTTGACATTTGAAGGTCATACAATAACTGTTCTCATGTGACTTCATCTCTTGTGCTCTAACTACTGTATATTTAGAAGGAAATAAATAACCAGCCTTGTCATGATGCCAGCATTGTTCAGTCACCAATTATCATTTGACTTTCATTAAAAATCCTGAAGTATTACAATACTGTGTTTAGAATGAGAACATGCACATTTGCCTGCCTACCAACTTTACATTTTTCCAGTGTGTTTTACAGAGGTCAACAGTAGCTGAGGATACATCTAACCCTTTTGTACTCCCACTTCCCCATTTTTTTGCAGATATTGCAAATATTTCAGGCAAGCAACATACAATTTCACTATCTTTTAGCTAAGCAAACTTATACATATATATAATAAGTCATATGGTGTTCCACTGTCACTCATTCTACAGATGTAAACTTCAAATGCAGAGCCTTAAAAGGCCCATCATCAAGACCAGTACTCCCTAGGAGATGTGCACCTGAGACTCCTGATGTAAAATTATGGTTATTCACCAGTTTTGTATTGTAAAATACAAACAAAAATGACTTAGTAGCTATAAACTCTAGCTATAAACACATGCAATCTTAAAATAAATCATACCAGAATACTAAAAGTGGACAGGAATATCATGTTTGATCAAACTTACCCCATTCTAGATACTCCAGAATATTCTTCTCTCTCCTCAGGGGTGAATTATTACATTCATCATAAAGGCAGATGAGTATATCCAGCAGCGTTTCCACACTAAAGCACTGCCCATTTGTCTGAGTTGGTCCATCCAAAATAAACTGTTCCAACTGTCTCAAGCGTACCTCTCCAGACATGATTGCTTCAGTTCTTAATGGGCCTCTCCTCAATTATTATTACTGGTTATTTTCGAAAACTCTAACACATCAGAATGTTTTAGTTTCTAAAAAGTGTTTTGAAAAGTCAGTGCTTCTTCAGGGATGGTGCTGAAGGTACA
This sequence comes from Podarcis pityusensis, assembly GCF_964106645.2. Classification (NCBI taxonomy): domain Eukaryota; kingdom Metazoa; phylum Chordata; class Lepidosauria; order Squamata; family Lacertidae; genus Podarcis; species Podarcis pityusensis. The sequence continues at coordinate 91,228,624 of NC_138026.1, read as the reverse complement.
ATGCATCTCAAGAATTCCCACTTTGAGTACTCTGTCTTGGTCAGCTGTTTCCACACACACATACACACACACACAATATATACAGGATATTGGAGAAAAATAATTACCCTAAAATCTCTTTTAATACATTTAAAAAGAGAAAATATATATTTTATACATTTAAATAATAATATTAAAAAGAAACCCAACCCAAGACTGAATCCACTCTTCCCTCATATAGATGCGATTTTATTTTTTCTTTCTTTTTTTTTGAAAGGTCTCCTCCTTCATTCAAAATTCAGATCATGCAACGTAATCCCGAAACGAATCCTTACTGCATCATTAAAGTGTAAAACCCCCATCCAATTTGGACCGGCGATTCACTTTTCGAGGAAAAAGCAGCAGAGGGAAAGATCGCTGGAGATGGGGAGAGGGGAGGCCCCCGGCGAAAAACAAAATGCACAGGCTTGGGAAGGTCTAGCGCTGGAGAATACCCGCTGCTGCTGCCGCCTCCGCCGCCACCACCTCCTCCTCCACCACCACGGCTTCCACCTCCACCACCTCCACCTCCACCACCCTTTGGAAAATGCATCAGTGGCAATTCTTCAGAGAGCGGGGGGTGGGGAGAAGAGGAGGAGCAGCAGCAGAAGGGCAGGAAAAGTCCCCGGGAAAGGAGCCTTCTTCTTCTTCTTCCCCTCAGGGTCGGGCTCCCTCTTCTCTCTCCCGTCGCACCAGCTCCTCTCTCCGGCTACCCGACCAAGAAAGGTGAAGTCTTCATTTCCTCAGGCCGCCGCTCCTTCTTCCCGCGGGTGCATTGGAGGGGCGAATATTCGCCCTCCCTGGAAATGCCGGCCAAGGGGAGGCTGAGCGAATAATCCCTAGCAAATCCTTTCCATGTCGCCGCTGCTTGTTTTTGTCTTGCGGGTGGCGGAGGAGGAGGAGGAACAGGGTGACTAAGGGGGGCTCCTTCACACACAGCCGGCTTCCCCCCCCTCCACCCTGCCGCTGTTTTCCCAATCCGGGTGCCGCGTTTAAGGCATCTTCTCAGGGCGACGCGGCGCTGGTGCTGCAGCTTCCCGGCCTCCTTCTCCTCACAACTGCCCGCCCGCCGCCGCCGGTTTCCTTTTCCTCCTCTCGGCCTCCGCTTCTCCCCCGCCCCGCGGCTGCTCCTGACGCCCTCACGCACAAACTGCCGCCGCCGCCGCTACTGAAGTCTCGGGATCCAACATGGCGGCCTCTTCCCCTCACCCCCCCCCCCTTCTCTCTCGCTCCCCAGCAACTGAGCCAGCAGCGGAGAGGACAAGCCGCGGCTGTTGGGAACGAGAGAGAGCGAGGGGATAGAAGGGAGGGAGAGAGGGAGAGACGAGCTGGCTGCGGAATGGCCGAGCCTGGGAGGGATGCTGCTGCTGCTGCTGCTGCTGCTGCTGCTGCTGCTGCTGCCGCCGCCGCCGCTTCTCTCGCAGCACGGAATGCAGGGATACAGGCGGACTGAGGGGAGGGGACGGCAAGCGCGGAAACGCCCTGCGGGCTGCTGCAGGACCAGGTTGCTAAGCAGAGCTGGGAGATTGCCTTGCTGCCTCTTGGTCACCTCGCGAAACTGGCCCCCTGCTTTTTCTTGTCTCATGGATCCCTCAAAGGAGGGATCCCCCCCATCTGCCTTTCTATCCCCCCCCTCTCTCTCACACACACACATATACAAACACAGCCCCTTAGGGCTATGAACCCCCATTCCTAGTTTGCATTGTATGCTCCCACCTCTTAAAAAGGGCACCCTCCCGGGTTAGGGGCTCTCTCTGTCCCAGAGTATTTAATAGCCCCCTTTTTATTACTTAAAAACGAACAGGAAAATCTTAGTTTATTTTTTTAGGAAAAGGCACTTGGGTGAGGAGAGCACTCATTATTTCAGAACTACAGCTACTGACTTTTTTTTAACTAATCAGTTGAAAAGGAGAATTAAAAAAACTAGGATGGCCTTGATCCCCCTACATTAAAGGTGTAATTATACCCATTTCCCCAGGAGAAAGTCCCATTGAATTCAGTGGGACTTTCTGAGTAGACATATTTAGCATTGTGCTGTTAATGTTTTCACATGGTGTCATCCACCCAACTTATTTTCCTTATTCCCTTATTTTCAAAGTGCCCGCAGAGGATCACTACTCAAAATGCAGGGTTGCCAAAGTAACTGCCCCATCACACTGATTTGGCACTTCCATCACACACACTGAAGCTTTTGTTGTAGGTCCTTCCAGCACTTTCCATTTTTAGGTAGTCCTCTTTCTATTGTATGTGTATTTTCTCCCCTACTTGCCCACATTCACCCTTACATTTCTTTCTAGATCCTGCTATCTCTTCCTCCCCTGTGTCTGCTGCATATGCATGGACGTGGGCGGGGGGGGGGGGAGATGAAGCCCCCCCCCCGTTTGAGTTAATAAATAAAAATACTTAACTAGCTGACCAATCACATCACAGACAGCTCGGTTCTGCCCCCCAATACAAATCCAGCCCCCTCCAACATAAATCCTGGCTACTCCCATGTGCATAGGCACACAGTCTGCAAACACAGTAGTATGGTGGGGACATCATTTTTTAATATACAGGGAGACAAAGGTGTCTTAACAAAGGCCAACATTTCTAAACAACTTGAACTTTTACAATTACTCTAATTTCACAACTTCTTGCTGAAACACATTTTTCCGTATTTTCTCATCCAGGGCAATAGACTGTCTTTAAAGCCAAAGCTGCAGTTTGGGGAAAAAGCAGGGTTCGTAATAGAAATTGTCTGCAACTTAAATATAAAAAGGGCTAATGGATTTCCATTATGCTAGCATGTCATGCCAAGGTACACAAAGGTATAAATAAAATCAACACATATTAAGCCCATAAAACTTAGTGTTTTATTCCAGATGTCTTGCATGATAGTATCACCCCATCGTAAAGCATCATCCCATTTCAAAAGTTCCATGAAAATAATGAACTAACAAATCTAAGTTGTGGGAGATAACATTGGCATGGAAGATTATTTCTACACCCAGTGGAGTTTTGCTTTCCTGCAAAGTTTAATTTTTTTAATGTTATAAAGATTTCTGTTGCTATGAAACAACAAAATGAAACCTTTAAAATGTTTTGGAGGATTTATGAAAAGATAGTACAAAAGAGGAATGATGTATTTTAAAAATGAGGAATGGTAAGTTGATATTATTAGCACAATTGGAGACATGTCTACACAGAACCAAGTTCCATTGAGCTCAATGTGATTTACTCCCAGAGGGTTTCTGCTTAATCCTTGGAAGGCAAGTATGGGTTTAAAAATATTTTTCCCCTGAGTCAAGCTTTGCATATTTGTGCAGGGAAAGAAAGAAATGGTTGATGCTCTAAATTTATCTAATGGTATGCATTAATTAAGCACTGGTGCTCTGTTTAAGCCCTAATCTTCAAACAGATTCATTTCAGTAGACATTGTCAGTGACAATCATATAATTTAGCCCCTATTTTGCAAATCCCACATCTCCCATTAACATTTACTTGAAAGTCCAAAGAACATGGTCCCACTAATTTATTTTTATTTTTGTCGTCGTTGCAGCTTATTGTTTTACATGAGCTGGATCACAACTGATTTTATTATAAGACTCAGCATCCAGTCATATAAACAGCAATAGTCAGAATCTCTTGACTATACTTACTACTTCTAAACACCATTTCCCAGCTTCCCCACTTCATAAGCATGAGATCTCACTCTGTTTAGAATGCAACAGTGTAATCTAAAGCAGGGCTGTTCTCAACTCTAGTTAAAGTAATTGTAGTTGATTAACCATGTGCGTTTTACATCACAATCCTAACTATGTCTACTGAGAAGTCCTACGGAATTACCTGCGCTCCCCAGGTTTCGGGCTGCAGGCTGCTGTCCGCAAGAACTCCCGCGGGCTCCCAAGGCTTGCGGATAGCTTCCTGAAGCCTGGAGAGCGAGAGGGGTCAGTGCGCACCGACCCCTCTCGCTCTCCAGGCTTCAGCGAAAGCCTGTATTCGCCCCATAGGACACACACACATTTCCCTTTCATTTTTGGAGAGGAAAAAGTGCGTCCTGTAGGGTGAAAAATACGGTAAATTGTCTCACTCCCAGGTAAGTAGGGTTACGATTGCAGCCTTTAGTCAATAACTATTGACTGTGCCACTGACAGCAGAGGTTAGCAAAGCAGCAGGGCTGCCACTTCATCCACTGCCCTGCCAGCCAGGCATTCCAGCTGGTAAAGAAACTATGGGATAACCAGCCTCATACAACCAACTTGCTTAAGTCTACCTGAGAAGTTCAACTCTTACAAGCTATTCTTGAGTTCCTATACCAATTAATTAGGAACTTACACCACTTTGGAACTAAACTAAGTTTTACTGCATGTGCAACTTTTTCTGAATGCTGTATGGAAAAGCACATGAACCTGACCTTTGGGGAGTTTGTATGTAAACTATTTTTAACTTACCAAATGTGTAGCCTTTTTCTGTGCTAGAAGAAGAGGGGAACTTTGCAATAAACTTAGAAGGGCATATTTTAAAAGTCTAACAGCCTATATTTCCATGCTTTGCATTGCCGCATATTTTGGGATTACACATTTATTTTATATCCTGGGTAAAGATTAGTGATTTTGGCCCCCTTTGAACAATGGCTTTGGACAAGTCATTATCACCTAGCCTCAGTTCCTTGGTGCATAAAAATGGAATAAACATCTATTTCACAGGTTTATTGCATGGTTGAAAAGACTAAAAATCAGAAAGCAATGTGCAAAAAACCCTATATAAATTGCAACCAAGGGAGTCAGCTCCTAGAGGCTGAAGTATTGGGGGGGGCTGGGGTTTTTTTTAGGGGGCCAGGCCCCCTCAATGTTCAAAGGGTCCTGCACATGACATTCTGACTTTGTGCAACGTCATGTACATTGATCCCTCGATCCTCCAGAGAAGGTGGCACCTCTGCTAACAACAAACTGCAAAAGAACACAGTAATGTTTGCTGGTTTGTCTGTCATGATTAACTGTTACTGAATAAGGAAAGGAAAATGGTAACAATGTATTTGTTGGGACAAACCAAGATTAGAGCTTTTTATGTAGAGCTCTTTTAAGTCTGAAGTTTTACTCTGAAGTCACATCAATCAACTGCTTTGCCAACAATGCAAATATCCTCTATACGACACAGAAGATAAAAGGTGCGTCGCGTGACTTAAAATATCTGTTAAGAATAGCGCGTTTATGTATGTAGATAGCTATCTCAGCTGTGCAGCTGTAGTTAAGTATCTGTCAGTCTATCCATTACATTTGTATATCATATGATATATGTAAATGAATATGTGCTTGTATCATAGCTATTTATGGACATATGCACAGATAGTATGGCAATGAATGCATAGATAGGCATGATATAAGCACATATTAATGCAGAGAATTTAAATATAGTTAAAAGTGCTGCGCTGAAAAATACATGCCATCTGTTTTCAATCAAAGCATCCTATTTTAGATGAACAGTGGGATCCTGAGTTTGGCTTCTTGGATTCCATCCCTGTTTCCGCAAGGGAGATACTGTGCCATGTGTGTGCCTTCCATGCCCCATGCAACTTTTTTTTCACTATTTGCACAGAATTATAGAAAAGCTAAGAGGAGCACTGAGCGTAGAGGCTGTCTGGCAAATGATAATATGGAAATTGATTTTGAACGTTCCATATTTCCATTTTAATACAAGCAGAGAAAACTTGCATGCTGGTAGACTGTAGTCAACAGAAGCAAGATAAATCTCTTGTGTTGTGTTGGAGTTTGGACTTTCCCCAGAGATGACAGGAAAGGGAGCATGAGTGACACACATGCCACCCCCAACATATTTCTGTTTGAAGGGGGGAAGATACGTGTGTTCTTTTCCCACATTGGGGGAAGAGTCATCTTTTGCTTTCAAATCTGACTCGTAAGTGTGAAGATGGGAAAAGAGACTGAATCCAAAGACATTTGAAGCGGCACTAATTTTGTTTGACGATTTGGTGTCACTAAACCCACCAAATTGACAAAGGTCATCAGATGTAGACCAAGTGTTAACACTTAGTGATATTTATTCACAGTAATGATAAATACTGGACCCAAGTAGAAATGAATTCCTTCAGAATCTCTGCTTACTCCCAAAGGAAGAGAATTTCTAACATGGATAACACAGAAACCCAAAGATATCACTGTAGATCAGGATTAAAATGGAATCAAATTTTGGAACACAGATAAGTAACTTAAGTTACATTACAATGGCTACTCTTAAACAAAACAACAGACAGTGGAGAATTCTGCCTCCACACCTAGAACAATTCCACCACTTGTCCATTCTCTGTCCTATTCTCTAAGTTTTGGGAGAAAGTGTTTGACTGTATAAATATGACTATATGAGAAAACTTTAAAAATTCAGAGGAAAATATTCTTCTGAATTATATACTATTAAATGGAAGTTGACAACTGAACAATGAAAATGGACTCTAGCTATGAACTCTGCAGCCAAGAGACTGGTACTGATGAACTGGAAGAACAAAAATAATGGCCCTCTTTAATCAATGGATTGAAGACATGACAGCACTCACAACGTATGAACAGAATGCTTATAGACGCAGACTTTGTTTGGGTAAATATATTGATATTTGGAATCTGTTTATACAGAATATAGTCGGTTATTAATAATAATATATGTATAAACAGTGCTTTTTTCTAACAAATGTTTAGGGGTGCTCTCATTTTCCTACTCATATTGAAATATTGCTCCTCAATGAGGCCAAACTTAGATTCACAAAATGTTTAGGGGTATGCATACTCCTGCATCTCCCCAGAAAAAGCACCTTGTATAAGCATATACAGTCAAACTTTGGTTCTTGAACTGCTCCATTTTTGAACATTTCAGTTCCTGACCGCTGAAAACCCGGAAGTAACTGTTCCAGTTTTCGAATGTTGCTCGGAACTCGGAACATCCAACAGGCTTCCACTTGAGTGCAAGAAGCTCCTGCAAACCTATCGGAAGCCGCATCTCAGTTGTTGAATGTTTCGGAAGTTGAACAGTCTTCTGGAACGGATTACGTTCGACAACCAAGGTTTGACTGTATAAGAACCATATATGTATTAACTTATATTGCACTTTTTCTATTTTTATTTTTCTTTCTTTTATTTTGTACAACTGAAAAAGAAAAAATAAATAAATAAGAATATATTAATCAACTGCATTTTTTTTAAAGCACACCAGTATCCGATTGCACTAGTCTTCTTATTCATTTCCTGAACCTTTTAAACATAACACCAAAATTTAGCAGGATGTAGGCACAAGCGTATGTGCTGAGGAGAACTCAGTGGGACTTTGAGGAAACACGTATAGGATCAGGATGCATGGTAACCAAAACAGCAATTCTGCACACAGAAGACAAGACATGAACGCATCTTGACAACTGGGGTTGGGGATGCAGAGTCCTGCAATATGCAGCCAGGTAGAGGAGCAAGTCAAAGTGCAAGTAGATAAATAGGTACTGCTCCGGCGGGAAGGTACACGGCGTTTCTGTGCACTGCTCTGGTTTGCCAGAAGCGGCTTAGTCATGCTGGCCACATGACCCAGAAGCTGTACACCGGCTCCCTTGGTCAATAAAGCGAGATGAGCGCCACAACCCCAGAGTCGGCCACAACTGAACCTAATGGTCAGGGGTCCCTTTACCTTTACCTAGAGGAGCAAGTACTGTCTCTAGGGCCACCTCCATTTTCCCTAGTCTAGAATCTAATACCAAGCAGTCATACAGAAAAGTGCCTTTAGAAAGCACCTGCGTGAGAACCCTTAGGGAATAAGGGAGGGGAAGCACAGAGGCAAGGAGAAATGGCTTTCTTGCACTGTTTCCTTTCAGCCATGGCTGTTTAATTCACTGTTTACCAACTGTAAAACTTCATATAGGATAGGCTAGTGGCTCTCAGACTTTTCAAGGCCAGAGAATCCTCTCTACATCTACTTGCATGCTGAAGAATCCCTGTGCACTGCAAAGAATTCTAGGGCATTTTCTAGAAAGCATAGACTGCTTATGAAGATGATTTGCCAGGGCTTTTCTGCCTCATCATTGCTTCCTTGCAAACTGGGAGTGTGCCTTAGAACACACCCAGCGCTGCCCCAGAGCGGTGCATTGCACAAGAAGATCAGGAGTGGTGACTGAGCAGGGAGGTTTTTCTGCTTTTACGGATTTTCTCTCTGAGAAACACCTGGTGAATCTTAGAGTTCCCTAGAACAGTTTGGTTACCTTTGGGATAGGCCATTGTTTTCCATTCATGTTAGTAGGAGTGTTTAATGTAGATATTATATACTAAATTTATATCCCATCCTTCCCCTTAAAGGAGACCAGGATAGCAAACATCAGGTGATAAAACAATAAAAACTTATTATTATTATTTTAATCTGTACAGATGCAGACTGGAAAAGATTTCAACTTAAAAGGCTTCAGCTTAGGAGGCACTGAAAAGACAGCAAAGGTGATGCCTGTCTAACATGCAAAAAGAGGGAATTCCAAAGGGTAGGAGCCAGAGCACTGATTCATCCATTGTATACACCAGACCTCCTCACCCACAGGTTACCAATTCAGTATATAATGGGTAGGCCAATTGTTCAGGTATGCTGGTCCCAGGCTACACCCAAACCCAGCACCTTGAACTTAGCCTAGCAGCTAATTGGCAGCCAGTACAATGCTTCCAACAGCGGCTCACCTAAGACACCTTGTTGCTTGACATGAAGGTAAATATAGTGTCCTCTCTATTCTACATACAGAAGCCAGCCAAATGGCAGCTGATCCTTACTGTAACGCTGATGACTGGCAGCCTCTTCCGCTGTTCTTGTGGGCAGCAGCCTAGGTAAGGGGTCACAGGCCAGGCCATGTGGCATACATTGCTCTGTCTTCCACTACCTTGCTGCTGCTCCCCACCCACCAGCACTGGCTGCCTGAGGCAGCCACTTCACTCTGCCTATTGGTAGGGCCGGCCCTGAGCCTAGCTAATCCAGAGGCTTCATACCACATGCGAGACACAGAGGCTGATGTTGCATACTTCGTATACACGTTTGTGCCTGAAGATAGTGGTGAGGTTTGAGAACCACTTTGTTCAAGGTAGCTCCCCAGGCTAGGTCCCATCCTCACGCCGCAAGTTTTTTGGTTCAAATACCGAGCACCCTGGCAACATCAGACAGAAAGAGCAGTTTGCTGTTATTATAAATCAATGTATGATTAAATGTCTGCATATTCCAAACCACAGTCTTCCTAACATCCTCATTGTTCCAAGTTTGATGAGGATCCAGATGCCAAGGAAATTTTCCAAAAAACAAAATGAAAAAGGTGGAGCGGGGAGTGAGATTTGGCTCTGCTTATTGAAACCTGCAAGGAATCTAATACAGTTCCTCAACGTTTTCTTTGAGGACATTTTCCATCCCTCTGCTTAATGGATCATATTTACTTTTTCCATTTTGTTCATAGCTGCTGCTATGACTATTTTCATAGTCAAGATTAGATGCAGGAGTTCTGTTTTCTCCCTTACCCTCCAACTAATCTCATAATCCTCGCCCAAGTTGTCGACAGAAGCCAAGATGTAACATGTAATTTGAATACTAATTCCTGCTCTTTCTTTGCACTTTTCCTTGTGCATTTATTAGATTAGCTAAAAAATCCTGATGGCTGTTTTTAGCAACACTGGGAAACGGGGAGCCGTGAGAGTACCACGGGCTGGCTTAGACAACGGAAAATGAAACCTTTTATCTCCACGTGTGGGTTTGAGTCTGGTCTAGGTCAGTAATAAGTCAGAAGCTACCACAATCCGACATCTGGGTGGTGATACATGTGGAAAGAGCCTGTCACAAAGAAAACTCCAGCCAAATGACAGACTGCCATTAAGCTGACGTCTTTGCTATAATTCATTTAAATAATCGAAGGCAGCCATTCCTAAGCAGGATGCCAAGAGAGTACTGCTAGTGTGCTTTGAGGAATAAGTTAAGTGAAATGAGGAAAAGTGCCTGGGATTCCAGAGTGCAAGCCCTCAAAAGAGGCTCCCCATTGCCTCTCTCTCAGCTTTGGCCTTGTTTCCTGAAGCTGCAGGTATGTAATTTTGTTGTGAGTTTTGGGCAGGTGTGAAAGGAGCATTCAACCACTTTTTATGTACAGAGGCAGCAGAATTATCCGGCCTCTTAGTGTGAGTCAGTACTAATTAGGACATACACCCTGGACAATGAGTCCACATTCGTGGGGACACTTGGCTCAGATGTCTTCAATCTCTCTTTCTTTCTCCCTCTCTCATTCTCAATTGGAGAGCCAGTGTGGTGTAGTGGTAAAGAGTGGTAGACTCGTAATCTGGTGAACCGGGTTCACTTCCCTGCTCCTCCACATGCAGCTGCTGGGTGACCTTGGGCTAGTCACACTTCTCTGAAGTCTCTCAGCCCCACTCACCTCACAGAGTGTTTGTTGTGGGAAAGGAAGGAAAAGGAGAATGTTAGCTGCTTTGAGACTCCTTCGGGTAGTGATAAAGCGGGATATCAAATCCAAACTCTTCTTCAATGGAATCCAGTGACTGAAGCATGCAGCTGTATTGAGACAGTACTGGGTGTTGACATTTTGTGACCCTAACAATTCTGCGCCCGCGGCAACTGGTCCTGTGTTCCCTGCCTCCAATTCTACACCACTGCCTCCAGACAGGTCATCTCTTAAGGGGCCTTTGAAAATTACAGGAACCTCAACTTCCTTCCTTCTGACTGCACTAGACATCTAGCTGGGCAGAACTTGGAAAGTGTCTGCAGTATGCAATATGCAAAGAGTTGAGAATGGCTGATGCCATGCTCCATGCTGTATTGTAAACACAGACTGGCCAGAAGTGACTCAACATGGCAGGTGGCAGTCCAACACACTGCCTCACCTGCAGCAATATTAAGGGGAGGTTCGGTTGGCAGAGGAGATAGAGGGTGATACTGGAAGTTCTTAAAGAAATGCAAACAGGATGTCCTTGTCTTGATGAGCACATTCTGTTAGCAATAGGTCCTTGCCTTGCTCAAAGGGCTTGGACTTCACAAGAAAGGCAAAAGCATTATTCGATTTCGTAACAGTAAGTAATGCATCCCGGCTGATAATAATTTATTCCAAGTGGGAATTGTTTGCTGAATTAAGGGTGCTGTTTACATTAGATGTGGTGTTGGATTCTGGAATTAGTTGGGTGCTGTAACTCACATGAGCTGGGTATAACTCTCACACGTTATAACTTCCTCAGTGAGGAATCACCACTGTGATATTCTTATGAATCAAGCAAAAATAAAAAATCATATAGTCATGGGGCATGTGCAGAATACCAGCTGAACGAAGCTACCTGGTTACAGGATATGGCAGAACCCTAAGCAGGAATGGGTTGCTCTCTGTAAAGGTTCCTGTGGAGGGTTCCAATGTTGAGCTTGGTGTCTGAACTCTGACTAAAAGTAGCAAGGACCCTCTGTCACTCCTCTGAAGTAAGAGGTAGTGCCGGAGCCCAATGCACTTTTCAAATCCCCCATCTCAGCTTTCTCACACAGTCATCACTTTTGCTAGAGAAGCAGCTTTCCTCACCAACCACTGCTTGAGTTAAATCTCATTCACCTTTGTATTGATTCCATATCGGATTTCCATATACCTGAAGGAGCATCTCCACCTCCATTGTTCAGCCCAGACACTGAGGTCCAGCTCCGAGGGCCTTCTGACGGTGAGAAGTGAGGTTACAGGGAACCAGGCAGAGGGCCTTCTCGGTAGTGGCATCCACCCTGTGGAATGCCCTCCCACCAGATGTCAAGGAAATAAACAACTATCTGACATTAGAAGACATCTGAAGGCAGCCCTATTTGGGGAATAATGTTTTATTGTGTTTTTAATATTCTGTTGGGGTATAAATAAATTATTCTTATTCTTATTCTATGTTATTATATGTTTTCTTTCACCACTGGACTTTTCCCTGCAGAACAAGCCAAGACTTCATTGGACCAAAAAGAAAGAAAGAAAGAAAGAAAGAAAGAAAGAAAGAAAGAAAGAAAGAAAGAAACAAACCACTTACATCAATAATCAGACTATCCAGAGCTCTGGTATGCAAGATCTGGATGAGGAATCTGTGCTTCCCTGCAATGTTGCTGGACTACAGCTTCTGATCATTGGTCGAGCTGGTTGGGGCTCTTGATAGCTAGAGTTCAACAACGTCTGGGTGGGGGGAGCAAAGCTCCTCTGTAATGCTATTAAATGGTTTGCCAGCTATATTTGTATATATGCGAAAATGAATTTCAACTAATATGATACGCGACCCCCATAACATTGTATTATTTATTTTTACCTTTCTCTAAAGTGTTCTAAAAGGGCAGCTGCAAGAGAAAGAGAAAGGCACACCAGGAGAGGGAGGGATAAGCTTCAAGCTGAATCCTCACATTTTATGCTCGAGTAGGACAGAAGTCCTTTCTTCTTGCCGCAGACCTACTCTGTGGGCATATAACTGTGACTGCTGGAAAATAAAAGCCGGCGACCTTGTGTCATAGGATTGCCAGCAAATTCTGGGGGGAACTGGAAGTTTGGCAACAGATGCTTGGGTCCAACTGAGCTGAACATACCACTAAATTTGGATGGGAACAAGACAGTAGGAACTGTCTTGGCCTAGAATAGTGCTCTGTCATGCCAAGTTGTACTGAGACGCATAAAGAGTCTTATAGCTCAAGAGTACTACAGCTTCCACTGACTCGTGTTACACAACGTATGCGTGGAACCAACCAGATGCCCCTTGTCTTCTGCACATAGCTGCCAACTGTCCCTTATTTGGCGGGATAGTCCCTTATCCCAGCGCCGTGTCCCTGGGAGCACTGTATTGGTGTCTGCATCTTGCAAGTGTGCACGGAAGTGCAGGCCATCATTGCTGCCAATCTACAGCTCCCTTGACCTCTCCTGTGTCTCACCCTGCCCTGTCCCCATGAAGATAGCTGCTTGCCGCTGAGAGGATGCCCCTGCTGCTCCCTCCTTATGCGCAAACCCCAATAATTACCCAGTCTCGGAGCACCAGATGGGTTCGAAAAGTGCACCTGTTGTGAGAGAGAAGGAACTTCCTTATATTTTGCGATTGCTTGCAGCAGAGGTGGAAGTTTTCTAGAATATGGATGCTGGGCTCTATGACTAAACATGGTGTAACACGTCTCTCTTCCTCAACACTTGGGCAACCTACAAGAACAAGACTTACTGGATCGCTCGGGATTAAACACACAGCAGGTGTTGTCACCCATGTTATGGTCTGAGTGTTTGGGGAAGCTACCACAGCTGGCGTTTCCATAAAAACTGGGGGGAAATGAAATGAATGCTAATCAAAGAAATAGCTTTAATCCAGTCTCCTTTTTGAAATGAAATCTCCACATCATGTTTATGTACCATAAAAGTCAAGGGAGTGCAGTGCCCTATTCAAACAGGGAGGAGTTCCCCGTAGGCATTTAAGCAATCTTAAATGGAACAATTGCTTTCTTTCCTCTTGAGTTTCCTCCAGGCATTTTATAAGTAAGAGCTCTATAGTTTCTGTTGACTACAGCAGGAAACCAGGGAGATGTCTGTCCAGCAAACCGAAGCCAGACTTCAACAGAAAAGCTGATTAACTCTGGGAAAACAGTAATGTAAATCTCCCCCCCTCCTCCCTGATTTAATTCCCCAGCCTTCCTCAACATGTCATTGTATTGCACCACAGCTTCAGTCTGATATTATCAGGCCCTATAGCGCACTCACCATTTTTTCATCATTAATGAAAGATTTCTGAGTTGCCAGACGCAGTGCAAAGGTTTACGGGCTGATATTTCTCTGCGTCCAGAAGGCTAGCACGAGGCCTACAAACCTCTTAAACCACTTAAGCCCTTAAGTGGAGTTAAGTAATACAAGGGACATGCTCTGGCCCTCAGCAGAGAGAGGAATTTAGAGCTGGTCAAATAAGGATTCTTGGATTTATTTATTTTTCTTCTTCTTCTTCTTTTAAAAAACCCTATTTTCTTTGTATTAATGTTTTCCAAACGCCATGCATTAGTACTTCTAGGGTCACCAGACAACTGCCAAATTGGCCAGGCTGGTTGTTTTGCTTTCTGGCCAGCTACAGAAAAGCAAGGGACAATGTTGTTGTTTTTCCCTCACCATTTTTTCCCATGTTCTATATCTCTGTATTGTATTGTCATGCATTTGGGGGTGGGTCTGGATGATCTCCCAAAGAGTCTCACTCCTACCCAGCTGCCCTGTGAGTCAATAGCAGCCTTTCTCAGTGTGGTACCCTCAATGTGGAGTTATTGAACTCCGACTCCCATCAGCCACAATCAGCATGACCAATGGCTTGGAATGCTGGGAGTTGTATTCAAAAAATCTGACAGGTTGTGGAAGGCGGGTTTATGTGTGGCCAGATCTTGCCTGGGCATGTCCCTGTGTTCACTGATGGTTATCAGTTATGGTTATTGGATAACTATTGTGAATGGGCCAGAAAGGTGGGAAGATGACTCATCCTTTAGTCATCTACCTGGTCAGCAGTTTTGAATTCAGACTGAGTCATTCAGAGTAAAGGGTCAGAGCTGTAGATTTTCTTGGAAGTTCTGAAGGACCTGAGTGTCCCCACAGAAACCTAATGGGGAATCAGGATCTGTTGGAGTGCCAGTGCTGTGAGCCCTTCCATCTTCTGCTCAGACATGGAGCTTTAGAGAGCTCCTGGAAAGAGACAGGCAGAAGGTAAAGTGTAGATAAGCCCAAATATGCAACCCTATGCCTAAATCCAACTGCTCAGTGGGGCTTACTCTTTGGAAAGTGTGGATAGGATTGTAGCCTTAGGCTATCATTCTATGCATACTTTGCTTTCAGGAAAATGTGAACATGCATAGGATTGCTCCATTAGCCTGGAATCCTATGAACATTTACTTTGGAGTAAGCTCATTTGAATTCAGTAAGCATTATATCAAAGTAACTATACAGTCAAACCTTGGTTTTCGAACATCTCAGCTGCTGAATGTTTCGGAAGCCAAATGCCAAAAACCCGAAAGTGAATTCTTCTGTTTTCAAATGCATTTCTCAATCTCCCCCATTGAACTTGCTGACAGCCCTTTGATCCTCGGTTTTAGAATGCTTTGGAAGTCAAACGGACTTCCAGAACGGATTACGTTCAAAAACCAAGGTTCCACTGCACATGGATTGCACTATTAGCAAGTTTTCAATTTTGCAAAAAAAAAAAAAATTTTCCCCCAATTTTCCAATTCTCCATAATCATTAATAAATTTCTGTATGCAGTATAATAAGGATTCCCTTTTTGGACACATTTTTAAAATGCCAAAGAATTCCAGGGAGGAAAGAAAAAACCCAGATGTCAAGGGAGCTAATTATTCTTGATCTTTCCCAATTACAATATTTGTTTTTGTTTTATTGCTTTCTCTTCAAAGTAGACTACCTTATAAATCAACTCTACATTTTGGCAACTCTTTATTTGAAACACCCCCGGTATTGAAATACCCTGGAAGCTATGAAACATCTTCCATGAATAATCTGACATCACTTACATCCTGTAGATAGTTGGGAACCACCTAAATCACTCCTCTTTTAATAATGTTTGTTTTTTGTTTGCTTATTTGTTTATTCATTCATTTGATTTATAAGTAATATCTCTCCCCTCCTCACGCTTGTGAACATAGGCAGGTAACAACATTTTTAAAAAAAAAAACTATAACAAAAGTTAAAATGTCACAATTTACCCAGGAGGACACCATATAGAACAGCAGGCTGCAACAGTTATCAATACCTTCCTTGACAAAATTATATCAATCAGCACCAAAACTTTCCTCAGCAACATTATAGCAGCTACATCCCATAGAATATATTCGATCAGTCCATTCTAAAAGCCTGGGAGAGTAAAAGTTGTTTGAATTGGCATTGAGTTGCATCGAACTCCATTAACGGTCCATCAGTGCAAGGATTTCTGCTTGCACAACAGAATGTTCCCCGGCCTTGTGTTCCAGTTTTTCTAGGGGTTTCCCTAACCCTCAGGAGCAGATTTGTGGAGGTCACTGGGGCAAGTCCTTGTGCCAGTGGGATGTGTTAGTTGAATAAAGGTAAAGGGACCACTGACCATTAGGTCCAGTCGTGAATGACTCTGGGGTTGCGGTGCTCATCTCGCTTTATTGGCCGAGGGA
Source organism: Podarcis pityusensis (assembly GCF_964106645.2). Classification (NCBI taxonomy): domain Eukaryota; kingdom Metazoa; phylum Chordata; class Lepidosauria; order Squamata; family Lacertidae; genus Podarcis; species Podarcis pityusensis. Next base: position 91,212,472 of record NC_138026.1, on the reverse strand, counting down.
GCCAGCATACAGCTTCCGGGTCATGTGGCCAGCATGACTGAGCCACTTCTGGCGAACCAGAGCAGCGCGTGGAAACGCCGTTTACCTTCCCACTGGAGTGGTACCTATTTATCTACTTGCACTTTGATGTGCTTTCGAACTGCTAGGTTGGCAGGAGCTGGAACTGAGCAATGGGAGCTCACCCCATTGTGGGGATTCGAACCGCCGACCTTCTGATCGGCAAGTCCTAGGCTCTGTGGTTTAACCCACAGCACCACCCATGTCCCTCCAGTTGAATACCGCCTGTCAAAAGTTACCGCTTGTCAAAAGTCAAAAGTTAGTTCAATACCGCCTGTCAAAAGGTGGACAAAGACGGCAGCAATCATGTTTCAGAATGGGACGGAGTTCCATATATGTGGTCCTGTCACAGAAAACCTCCTACCTCAGTTTTTACTTGTTTCACTCAAATGGTAAAAGTCTCTTTTTAAAGTGGATACAACTTCTGTCAAATCAGCAAATCCTGGGAACTCTTGTTATTCTGTTCATGTGCAACCAGATGCTGGGAAAAGGATGATGTCTCATCTCCCTCAACATTCTGGTTATTTGTGCGTTTCCTTTTTTCTGTCTGACTTTTTTTTTTTAAAGCAAAAAGGATGTGTGAGAAAATTGAGCACTGATGGAACTGAAGCCTTTCATCATGGACTAGTCATGTCTCTGAAAGGTTCAGGTGATTGATAATAAGTGGACAGTGCTGATTTGCTTAGTCTGTCTTCCTAGCTTGAATATAGCTTTATGACCAAAGTAAAAAAAAAAAAAAACAACCTTGCTTAATAAGGATGCAATCCTGAAATCACTTAAGCATGTATCTCAATTTTGGGGAGTGGTGGTGGTGGTGATTTATGAATGCAGGATTTTAGCACAGGAAAATCCAGTGCACAGAACAGTTCAGCATGCACTGGATCATTTACTAAAATGTGCAGTGCCCTACAGCCACTGGCGGAGGAAGAGGAGTGCGGGGGGAGAGCACCGCCCCCGGCAGCACGATCCTGGCAGGGTGCCGTTATGGCTGCCCCCCTGCCCACGCTGGGCGCCCCGCCCCTGTGGGCTGCATGCCACACCCCCAGGACGCGTGCCAGCCCTGCCCCCACCTACTCTCTGCCCCCCCATGCCTGAGCATGAAGCTCCACCACTGCCTACAGCACTGTTTCCCAATTGGTGGTCTGCAGACCCAGGTGAACTGCATAACCCCCCCCCCCGGGAGGGGAGGTGGGCTTGTGGCACCAGTCACATACACCAAAAACTACTATAGAGATATCAGAATTTTCAAAAGCAGGGATCTATGGCTTGGCTTTTGAAAAACGGGGTCTGAAGTACTTAGCTACCTGAGAAGCAATGCCCTACAGGGCATGAGATAATCCTGGGATCACTGATGGAGTGCCCATGGACACAATAACACTTTCTCCTGGTGCCTACAAAGCCTTTGAAATCTCTGCCCAGTCACTGGCCCCTTTGTCATGAGATAGCAAGGGTGGTTTCCTTTCCTCTTCCCATGTAAATGCTAACTTGGGGGGGGGGGAGTCCCCTTTGCAGTCAGCCATTGCAAGCTCTAATTTGGTGGTGGTTTGGGGAACCATTTATAAAATCAGGCAAATTCAAGGGGATCTGCTTTTATTTCTACTGGGTCCAACTTTTACCCAGACCCAATGGAAAAACATAATTGGGAACAGATAAGATGATGCCTGCTGCATTCTCTATCAACATGCCCAATATGCTCACAGGCCCCAAAAGGTTGGCCATCCCACCTTAGTTGATTGTAAAGGTAAAGGTAAAGGGACCCCTGACCATTAGGTCCAGTCGTGGCCGACTCTGGGGTTGCGGTGCTCATCTCAATTTATTGGCCGAGGGAGCCGGCGTGCAGCTTCCGGGTCATGACTAAGCTGCTTCTGGCAAACCGGAGCAGCGCACGGAAACGCCGTTTACCTTCCCGCCGGAGCAGTACCTATTTATCTACTTGCCGGCTAGGTTGGCAGGAGCAGGGACCAAGCAACGGGAGCTCACCCTGTTGCGGGGATTCAAACTGCCGACCTTCTGATTGGCAAGTCCTAGGCTCTGTGGTTTAACCCACAGCACCACCTGTGTCCTTAGCTGATTGTAGACCTGTTTAAAGTAGCCTTGTCTTCTGCTTCACAAAAAAGCTAAAGGACTTTTGGTACTTTATTCTACTTCCTCTCTCAGAGGCAGTGGGCATCTGGATATCATTTGCAGGTAGACAGAGTGCTGTTGTGCTCAAGATCTGCCTGTAGGCTTCCTAAGGGTATCTGGCTGACCACTGTGTGAACAGGATGTTGGACTAGATGGGCTAGTGGCCTGATTCAGCAGGCTGCCCATATGCTCTCCTGTACCTCATTTTGTAATCTGTAGAGAAGGTAAGGCAGCACAATGCCATAGATACGAATGCCAAGACTCCCCATGTCAACGTTCTGAAATCTCAACTACCATTTCCATCAACTCAGTGGGAAGATAATTAACCTATCTACTATACCTGCCAACAGTTGAAAATGGAAATTAAGTCGGTGAAACTAGGTCAGGTGTATTAATAACTCCCTTCATTTAGACAGCATTTCAACATTACATGTTAGAAAAAATGAAAGCCTTAGTAGCCTGATTCAACGAGCCACAATACTGGAAAATAAGGGCATAATCCAGGAAAACATTTAGACTTTTAAACACGTGCTTAACTTCCAGCTGGACCATCCAAATACTTGGATGGGACACAACTCTGGCGCCAGTGTGCCATCTTAACATGCGACATGGTGCTGGTGTCATGAATTGATCCAGGATGGATTAATGCTGATATTACACCAGCATCGATCTCTATGGCTGCCTGCATGCACAGAGACTTGGCCAACAGTGGCTAATGAATGGGCATGGGTGAGGCAACGGCAGTGAGGCCAGGGATGCTCTGGGGCTGTGGCCTTGCAGGACCACTGTCACCAAGCTAGAACTCCCCTGTTCCTGTGTCCCCACACCCCTGTTCTGAGGAGTGCAATGCTGCTGGGGATGCTGAAAGGACACCCTTGGACTCCCACCCCCAAGGAACCACCACTGGAGCTGGGTGATCATAGAACCATGGAATTGTAGAGTTGGAAGGGACCATGAGGACCATCTGGTCTAACCACCTGTGATTCGGGAATCTTTTGACCAATGTAGGACTCAAATCCACAATCCTGAGATTAAGAGTCTCATGCTTTACCGACTGAACTATCTCTGATGACTGTTTCTTAACCTGTGTGCAATCTGACAAGTAAGAGTTTATTTCTGGTTTAACAACATTTAAAAAAGAACACCCATGCTCTATTATTTCCTGCATTCATCCCCAGACCTTTTTACCATGGGAAATGCTATTTTTGCAGCATTCCAGCTGCTGTTTCCTTGGCTCGACACAGTCACCCCCCCGTCCCTTACCTGCAAACTTTGCCTACATCTTCTTGGCAAATGTGGTATGACATAGTATTACACTTAATATTCATATTTCAGATGTACTTGTCACTGTATCCCACAATCTCAGGTTGTACATTTTTTAAAAAGAAGAATGTACAAATGTAACTAAATATATAATCTCTGTTGACTCAACTCAGAGTTTGCCTGACATAATGTTTTTTTTGTGGTTTCATCCTCATGGAAAGTGGGAGTAAGAGCAGCTTGTGGTGGCTCATGTTTTCATGAATTCCAGAAGAGTGTTAGTCTGTTATAAGGGAAACGGTACCAAGTCCTTTGGCACCAAGACTGATACATGTATTATGGCTCGAGCTTATGTAGGCTTGAGCTCACATCATCAAAAGCAGCTTGCATCTGATGAAGAAGGCTCTATTCCAGTCTATTAAACCTTATGTTACAGTCAACATCAGTCTATCACAGGCCTGTAGTAGTTCCCACCCATTGTCACCAATCTTGGGCTAGCTTCATGGGGGGGGGGGGGGCTTCTAGGAACATAGGAAGCTGCCTTATACTCCATCAGACCATCTGTCCACCTTGCTCTTTATTGTCCACTCCACCTGTCAGTAGCTCTCCAGGGTTTCAGGCAGGAACTTTCCCCAGCTGTACCTGGAGACAACAGAGATTGAAACTGGGATCTTCTGTGGAAGATTTGCGGTCCAACATAAGCGTGCATGATTTGCTAGTTAGTATATGAAGGGGTTAAGGACCACAGAGTCCTAACTGCTAGAGTAGGCTCAGTGGGGTCATGCCTCCTTATCTCTGTGAGGAAGGAAGTGGTGTTTTTTTCCTCTTTCTTTCCTCACTCTCTTCTTCACGATGCAAGCCATGGAGGAGGACGTGCCTCACAATACCTCCCAGCTTCAGGCACAGGTCTGAAGTTATTTTTCTGTATTTATATCCAAGAACCTGTGTTGCTTTTGCTGCTGCAATGAATAACACATGCAGCAGATCTTGGATTATGTAAGTAAATCATTTTAAAACTTACTTTGCAGTGTGTGGTTTTATCATTGCAGAGACAGGTAGAAAAAGGTTTAACAGTGTATTTAAAATCTTTTAGGGGTGTCTCCCATCGTAGAGTCTGTTTGGCCCCACACTTTGAATACAGGCAGTAAGCTGACTATTTCTTTGCCCCCACAGTTGGGTATCTAGAATTAAATATTACCTACGATTTATTCCCCATCATCTTCTGTGTGCAAGGCAGATGCTGTACCACTAAGCTATGGTCATTCCCCGAGAGAGATGGCTCCAGGCTTCCACTGAAAAATTGCCACCCTTCACCTGGAAAGTACGAGGTTGTGTGGGTGGGAATCTTTTTTAGGGGTGTGGCTTTGATAAAAACTGGGCCCCTGTAGTTTCTTTACCCTGCAAAGGCCATAGCTTCCTGTCCAGGGCTATTGCCTCTCAGTCCCTTGGGGCCCCCACCTATAAAGAGTGACCACCATGCTCTACCCTCAGGGCACCACTTTACCTCTCCAGATAAGCCTGGCCTCCACTATCTCTTCCTAGCCCTGTCCCTTCTTTTACTAGTATCAGCATCATCATACTGTGGATGTCACTTCTGAGTACCGCCTGCCAGCTTGGATGTTGTAGGGGACCTCTGATTTGCAGAATATTTGGAGAAAAATCGAGAAAGTGGTCTTCTGTCTCTAGATGAGCAAAAATAGTGGGGCATTTCCAGCCAAGAAAATGTCTTCTGAGAAAATGCCCTTCTGAGAAACAAGTTGCTCTATGAGGAGTAAAAGCAGCTTCTGAGATGGCTACAGTACAAAGGAAAGCATAAATGACTCCCTGGGTTACTGATGAACTGTTGAGTCCACAGGGATCAGCCTGAGTGTGGCAGACTTAAGGCTGGCTGTGTCTGCAGTACCTCCTTTGGCCAGCTGCCCCAGTGGTGCTCAAAAGCAGCAGCTAACTAGCTTGATGGACTTGTAGCGTCCCTTTATGGCAAGCCGCCTTTTGTGGCACAGAGAATAAGATGTTGGGAGTCTCCCTGGTTACTCGGCTCACCGGTTCAAGTCTTACAGAGCCTTGCTGGGAAAGATCATTTGGATGTAGTTCTGATTTAAGTCTGTGGGGTTCCCCCCTGCACCCTCCATACAGAAAAGTGTGGCTCTGCTTTTAGACCTATAATTTATTACCAAGGGAAATATGTGTACAGTGTTATGTAAGAATTTGCTACTGCCTTTTTTTTTTTAACCCAGCCACTTGTCTAGCTCTTGAGGCATTCAGCATTCCATTATAACAAGCACTTGTTTTTCCAAGCAGAGGGTGACAATTGTTTCTGCCTTCCCTCATTCACTGGCACTCCTGACTGAAATATCCAGCTCCTGAAAAGGAGAAGCCAGCCCTGAGACTTGGTCTCAACTTTCTTCTTGGACTGAAAAAACAACCAAGAGTCATGCAACACCTTGAACAAATCTATTGTGGCATAGGCTGCAAACCTCCCAGGGGGCTTACTTGATAAAAATGTAATGAATAAAACAAACAATACAAATGAGCTTTGGTGCATCTGATATGTGGGCAAATGTGTACACCACATTATATAATCTGTGGGTCTTTCAAAGCGCTGCAAGACTCTTTGTGATTTCTGCTGCCGTAAGAGATTTCGTTTGGAAATGGCATCCTTGACAATCTGTTTGAATAGAAATAAACATCGGGAGGAAAGAGCAATAAAGAAGAATGGTGTTGCGGCATCCTGAGTCACAGCAGGTACGGGACAACCATTGCCAGCCATCATGGTTGAAAGAATCTTCCACAAAGCCAAAACCTAGAAAAAGAGCAAGTGAAATATTGCAGTGTGGAGCGCTCCTGTTCAGGGTGCCAGCCAGCCACACCCTTTCTAAGCACACTCCATTCTATTTGCCCTCCCCACTGGATTTCCATCCCTCCTCCTCCAACAGCCAGTCAGCATTCCATGCTCACTTAGCATTCTCAGTGCTCACTGGCCAGTCCTGAAACCCATTATGGTTCCCACCCAAACCCTCCCATTCTGCCCCCGCCCCCCAAAATACCGAGTTTTCCTCAGACATGCTGATGCTTATCTCTTGTGCATGGATAGTGCCATTTTGGCTACATGCCTATGGCACTCCTTCTAACCATTAGTAGAATATCCAACCTTCCTTAATGTTCTAGGAACATCTGCAGTGCTGGTCAACCCTTTTGTAGGACAGATTCAGACAGCTGGCTTGCAGCCTCTTTGTACATGGAGCGCATGGAGTTGGACCCTTCTTCAAAGGGCTGATATTTATGGAAGACCCTGGAAATGGAATTTCACACTGTGTGAGGGTAATCAATTTATTCACAGAACAGGTAGCCTGGAAGCAGCTGCCCTTGGAAGCATCGTTGATTTATTGATGATTGAATACTCCCTTCCAGTTATAATTAACATATCATGAGCAAAACAGCCAAGAGAGAAATCACTCCACCTCTTAAGAGCTGCATTTTATTATAGGGCAACCATTCACCATAGCTGTAGGTAATATGATCCATCATTACATTTAAGGAAGGGGTGGGGTTGACATTTCACCACAGTGTCATATGTAACCAAGGCAGCAAAACCCAAATCTTCAACACCTGATGGTGATAATGATCTGTCACTTGCCCTTCCCCATGAGGTGCCAGGGCAAGTTGCAACAATTTAAAAGCAAGATATTAAAAATATTTAAAATAAACTACAGTCAAGAGAATAGGGTCAGTCCTAAAAGTATACCTCTCAGCTATCAAAGGCCACCAGAGATATATTGTTTAAGTCTCTTGACTGTACAGTAGTACGTTGGGTTAAGAACTTAATTCATTCTGGAGGTCCGTTCTTAACCTGAAACTATTCTTAACCTGAGGTACTACTTTAGCTAATGCGGCCTCCCACTGCCGCCGCACGATTTCTGTTCTCATCCTGAAGCAAAGTTCTTAACCTGAGGTACTATTTCTGGGTTAGTGGAGTCTGTAACCTGAAGCGTCTGTAACCCGAGGTACCACTGTATAACAAAGAAGCATTTGGATCTGTAGACTCTGTCATATTTGGTAGACTGAGAAGTGTTGAACGTACAGCTGTTTCCCAAGAGAGATATGAATGGATACTGTCTATTCTTTATGATAAATGAGTTAAAGGGAAATCCTCACAATGTTCTACTGCTCTAAAATTATGGTTACAAGTTCCAAACATTCAATCCATAGAAAGGTTGTTAAAGTATGTGTGTCAGGGGGTGATGTAAGAAGGCATCATTTTCCACTCTGCCCTGTAATCATCGCATGCAGCACTGTTTCTCTTCGGCTGCAGCTCACCATATGTCAAACACTACATAATAATAATAACAGTTTTATTATTTATACCCTGCCTATCTGGCTGGGTTGCCCCAGCCACTCTGGGCAGCTTCCAATACACATAAAAACATAATAAAGCACCAAACATTAAAACCTTCCCAATAAAGGGCTGCCTTCAGATGTCTTCTAAAAGTTGTATAGTTATTTATCTCCTTGACATGTGATGGGAGGGAATTCCACTTTGTTCGTCTTGCTATCCACTGCGGATGCAGACATATAATGTCATTACATTATTCCACCCCATTGATTTCAATGCAAAGGAAACACAATGCAGATGAGGGAAAACTGTAATCAACTACATATCATCTGCAGACTGAAAGAAACTTATCAGTAAATACGAATCATATTCGCTGCATTGATTTCCATTCCATAAATGTGACAAATAAGACCAAACAGGCAATTTTCTCTCCTGTTTTCATTAGAATTCTCTTACATCTCTAGAATTGCCTCCCATATTGCTTTGGGATAAATAGGCAGTTTTTTGTGAGTTCCACGTGATGAACGCTTCAAATGACCCTGCTATCATGTGATAAATTTATCAAGCATGTGAATAATCTGGTAATCATACCCTTACTTTCATTTGGATTGGTAAGTATTTGTTCCTTTGCAACTAACAACTTGAAAAACAGCAATACTGTTTCATTTTTTGATCTATTTACAAGGTGGGTGGTTACAATGCCTGTATTAAGGACAAATTCCTTAATTTTTTTCTTCATTACTTTTTTGTGTATATAGAGCTTCCACACTGTGTCTGAAGATGTGCCAAGCTTGCGACAATCATGATGTGGTACATTTTGAGCACGTAAAGACAATAATGGGTCTCCAGATAACTAAATAATTTTCGTTCATTAAACATTTGCCTTTTACCTATTCATAATAAAGCTGAAATACATCTGTACATTTCCAAAACCTTGATGTAGGTACCTTTAAAATACTGAAAGAAAGTAAAGATGACTTACAATGTAATAAGTACAAGCTACCTCTTGTTGTTTTGACACTTGTTATTTTATCTTTATCCCCGATGGTATAACAGACAAGAACTTAAACCAACCTGGATAAATAAATCACCATTCACTTAACAAACTGCCCATCCTATTAAGATTTGCCCTCACAAAACTTTTCCCACTGCTGATAAATCAACTAAAGCTTTAGTTGATTAATCTACCAATGTAAGTTATTATAGCTTGAAGCCTTTAATTAGGACAAGAAAAACAAAGTTCTAAACCAATTATTAATCTGTTCTTTATTTTTTATTTTTGTTCTGTTGAAATTGATAAAACTTTGTAGTGCTAGAATGTTTTGTGTCCCACACCTTGAACAATTGTTTGCTTTCTGTCTCCTGACGTTTTGTAGTTCTCATGTTAGGCCATTTGTAAATGCAATGATCTGTATGTTTCAATCTGAAAGGCAGATGCTGACGAATAAACACAAGAGCACACAGACAGCTTCTCTGTGGTGGTGATCTTTGAAATTTGTAACTGCTAAGAATTTTTTTTTATTAAGGCCTGAAAACATACATTCATACTTCTGAACAAAGTTATATGTTCATCAGTGCTTCCAGCAAACACTTAAATGTGTGTGGTCTGATTAGCAATTCACATCCTATGTGCAAATGTTATTTTGATGTGGGAAAAGAAAGACAGAACTGAGTCATGAGTGGTAATTTTTAAGTCATTGCTATGCCAATAAAGCAGCTGTGATGATCTATACCTCATGGAAAGAAAGGCTCTGTGAAGCCCACTGTCACCGGTCAATGGGACAATTTGAAAATCTAGGAATATCTGGCTTGTTACTCTGGCTTGTGATCTGAATTTTGAGATCATGGCTGAGGTAAAAATCTTGCCCTTCAGGTGAATAAAACTTGGGTTTTATGCCAGGAACACTGGGTGGTAACTGGGAATGTTTACAGCTGTTGAGATAAAGGTAGCTCAGGAAGAACTTTGTGAGTTTGGTCAGGGAGGAGAAGGAGGCGTATGTAAAAACGTAAGATGAGCCTGATAGATTATGCCAACAGTTCTTCTGTTTCCACATCCTGTTCTCACAGTGGCTGACCAGATACCTGTGAGAAGCCTGCAAGCTGGACATGATGAGTGCAACAGCCCTCTGCCCACCTGCGATTCCCAGAGACTGGTATTCAGAGGCATGATGTTTCTGTAGTGGAAGTAGAAACCAAGCCTAGAGAGGGTTGAACCATAGAGACCTGTGAGATCATTGCAGTTGTTTGAAGATGCCTTGCTGACTGTGTCCCAATATACAATATAGCCGGTGGCAACATGGCGGCCAGCATTCTCCATGGTGCTACCCACTTCCTGGTAAGGGGACAAGCAATACCTAGCCAGAGAAGACTCCTCCTTGCACCAATAGGATAGAGAGGATCAGCTGATACTTTCTGTCCATCATAAAAGGTTCCAGGCTGGGCTTCCTTGCTGATATGAGCAACAAAGTGACCAGCCCTGGGTGTCTGCATGTCACCTCCATCACATTTCCCTTTACCTGACCTTATTCTGCTCTCCCTTTTTATTGCTCCACCACAAATGCACAGGTACTGGCTCTAGCAAGGAGGTGGAAGGGAAAAAATAGTATACACAGATCTGCCATTCCAGTTTAAAACTGAAGCTCATTCTACACCAGGAAGGCCTTTGTGGTAGAGAAACTTGTCTCCTCTCCAAGATTTGTATGTTACTCATGAACACCTCTCTGTCTCTTTCTAGCATGACTTTTATGAGACTGATGGTACCAGCAGTGAAATCTGGATTTTTATTTTTTATAGAGAAGACCTTTACAAGAATTTCACACATGAAATTTTAGACACCCCCCTTTTTTGGCTTTTTAATCAAAACTTAAAACCAAGGGGAATTATATTGTAATATTTCGTGTATAGTCAGGACTTCCTTGATAAACCAGACTGGGAACCATGCTAGGAAAAAACAAGTGAAATCCTGTGGTACCTTAAAGACCAACAAATTTCATACGATGCAAGTTTTCATTTGCCAAAGCCATGCATCTGAAGAAGTGAGCTCTGGCCCATGAAAGATCATGCCACAAGACTCTTGGTTATGATTGCTTAAGTTTGCACTGCAGGTGATCCAGAGAGTCCATATCAATCATTATCTGCAAACAGGCAGGGTACATCAAAGGAGTTCTTTAAACAATGAGGTGTGATGAGAGATTATTTGCATTCGTTGGCACATAACACTTAGCCAACTCTAATGTCTATAACTAAGGGAACTGAAGTCTATAATTTTGATACACAGCAGCATCATAAACAAACACACACTTTATAAATGTAGGGAATCCTTTTGTCACAGATGTTGAGCTAAACATATCATCACAAGCTATGACACAAAACCGGTAGTGAGCAGCAAAGTACTGTGTATGTTTTAAAAATGTTTATCTTATAGCTAGGGAAAAGATGCATGTCTTTACTCACAGAAATCCTAAAATAAGCTTTTGAGCTGATTTTTTTTTTAAATAAAAAAAATACATGCTGAATATTACCTTTTTCTCCAACATGGGTGTCAGGGGTTCAGGAGCAGAGGCACAGGAAAGGGAGGAAATAGAGAGCGAGGGGAAGGAGTCCGAAGGTAATGTTAGCGATGACAGCGGTCCGAGGTCTCTGAGTCTTTCCAGCGAATCGGAAGATTCACAGAAAGGGGCTCCCATGGTCAGAGCAAGGGGGGTGCCGAGGGGGACACCCCAGGAAGAAGGGGCCAGAGGGGACTCAGAGAGAAGCAGTTGGAAATCAGGACCAGCGTCCACACCAGAGTGCAGTAGGGGGGAGGAGTCCCAGGCATCGGGATCAGGCGGCGCACGGCCAGTGGGAGGACATGAGTCAGGATTGGCCACGCCTCCATCGGGGAGCGAGGAAACAGTCGAGAGGAAGGTTGAAGGCTGGGCGCGCGCGCCAAGTTCAAATGTACAGGAGGGCGGTGCAGTTGGCAGCCCGGATAGGGAGCCAGGTCCCAAAGCCCGCCGAAAAGACGGGGAGGAGTCAGGGGGGTCAACGTCAGCGTCAGAAGAATCCAGGAAGGAAGGGACCCCGGGGGGTAGCAGGACCCAGAGGAGAAAGGAGAGACGGAAGAGGTGGAGTAAGGCTAGAATCTTAAACTGGTGTACAGGGGGCGGAGACTCAGATGGAGCTTCGCCGATCTAACCATGAGACGTAGAGTTGCGCGCAGCAGCTTGAGAATGGAAACTGTAACTCAATAAAGACTTTTGTTTAATGATCGCTGGCTAGCGTGATCCTCTGTGAGCTAGGATCTGGAAGCAGCTCTGACAGTAAGCTCCATCCCTTAAATTGTGGGCATCTACGGCCTCGCGGAGAGGAGAGAAAGCGGGTGCCTACTAGCGAGCTCACGAACGGCAGACAATATGACGGCCGAACAGCAGATAGCGGAACTCAGAGAAGCAGTGTCACGACTGAATGCCGAGGCTCTTGCATCCAGGAAGAGAGAGGAGGACGCAGCTGCCGCCTACAGGGATCTCCAGGTCAGGTTGGAAGTGCTTACGAAGCAAGGGCAACTGACACCCAAACCGGAGGGGATTGGGTTGGGGAGACGAACAGGCGGTCTGGTCTCTCACTTCGATGGGAATTTGCAACAGTACCCCAACTTTAGAGCAGATGTAATGTGTGCACTGCAACTGCTGAACAAAGACTTTAGAGATGAGCAAGAGAAGGTGGGATTCATCATGTCCCATTTGCATGGAGATGCTAAAGCATGGCTGCGCAATTTGTGGAGAGATAAGGATCCGGCGCTCCAAAATGCGGATGCCTTTATTAAAGCGATGGATGGGTGCTTTTTATCAAGCATTGACGTGGATCTTGCTCGGCAGCAGATACATGGACTGAAGCAAGGGAGGGCCAGCGTAAGGCAGTACCATGCCCGCTTTTTCGCTTTGGTCAGTGCTCTGGAATGGGACAGAGATTCGGCTCCTGTAAGAGACCTGTTTTGGGAGGGATTGCACGGCTCGGTTAAAGATGAAATTGCGAGGGGGGAGAGACCCCGGACCACGCAGGAGATCGTTCAGAGGGCGCTGGCGGTGGGGGTGCGGCTGGAAGAACGTCCGTGGAGCAGGGACGAAGGGCGTGGAGGGCGCGAACCAGCCGGGGGCTCCTCCTTCCTTCCCAGAGAAGCAGCGCGTGCGCAATCCACGCCTCCGCCAGGAGGAGGAGCGGAACCTATGGAGGTTGGAGGTGCAAGGGCTCAGTCAGCAGCCAGAGCCCTAGCACCGGCAGCAGTGAAAGCGAAGCCTCCTAGAGGGAACAGGAAGTGTTACATCTGCGATGATCCACAGCATATGGCGAAAGAGTGTGCCCAGAGGCTCCACAAGCACACTGCAGCCTCAGCAATGGTAACTGCAGCAACGCAGCAAGGAGAACCACAGCAGGGAAACGACGGAGTCTGGCTGGAGAAAGAGGCACTGGGGCCCAGCCAGACGTGTCAGTGAAGCAGTCCCCAGAGATTTTACAGCCCATGGACCCCCTCCCGCCCAAACCAGTAGTGAGGCTCACCGCGTCGCTCCAGCTGCCCAATGGAATCACCATGGACGTGCCAATCACCATTGACTCCGGAAGCAATGCGGACTTTATAGGGCAGGACTTTGTCGACCGGCACGCTATACAGTTGCTGCCTGCCACGCTGCCCCTGCAGGTTGTCACGGTGGATGGCAGGGAGCTGCTAGGGGGGCAAGTGGTGAAGCAGACGCCACCAATGGTGATGCGACTTGGGAATCACAGGGAAATCATCAGCTTCAATGTCACTCAACTATCGGACACGCCCATTGTATTGGGCATGAGTTGGCTGGACAAGCACAGCCCGACGCTGGCTTGGTACCAGAGGCAGCTGACCTTCGGCTCTTCCTTTTGCGCTGAACACTGCATCGTGCCCCGGCAGGAAGGAGAGGAAGAGGAGTCACAGCTGCAGCTAGGCACGCTGCAAGCGGTTCCCCACAAGTACGCAGAATTTTTGGAGGTTTTCTGAGAGAAGGAGGCAGACAGGCTACCCCCCCACAGACCATATGACTGCAAAATTGACCTGCTGCCGGGGGCGGCGCTGCCCAAAGGGAAGCTGTATTCCATGTCTGAGGACGAACTGCAGGAACTCAAAGAGTTCATAGATCATAATTTGGAGCGCGGTTTCATCCGAGAGTCCAAGGTAGCGGGGGGCAGTCCGGTATTCTTTGTTAAGAAGCGGGACACGCCCCAAAAAAGACTTGTAGTGGACTATCGCATTTTGAACAGTGTGACCAAGCCATCGGACTTCCCCATGCCCCGAATCGACGACCTCCTCGCAAAGGTACGGAAGGGCAGCGTGTTCACCAAGTTGGACCTGCGAGGGGCGTACAACCTCATTCGCATGCGGGAAGGAGATGAGTGGAAGACAGCCATGTTCACGCCCCTGGGCACCTACGAATATAGAGTTATGCCTTTTGGATTGCAAAATGGTTCCCACGTTTTTCAAGTTTTCATGCATCACGTGTTGGCGGGGCTCCTCTACAAGACGTGCGTCTGTTTCTTGGATGACATCCTGATCTTTTCGGAATCGCAGCAGGAGCATGACAGACACGTCAAGGAAGTGCTGAGCAGGCTACAGCAACATAGGCTTTACGCCAAGCTGGAGAAGTGCCAATTCGACGTGACCGAGGTGGATTTCCTGGGCTACAAGTTGTCTGACAAGGGGCTCGCCATGGACAGCGCCAAGGTTCGAGCAGTGTTGGATTGGAAAAGCCCACGCAACCGGAAGGAGGTCCAACGGTTTGTCGGCTTCGCGAACTTCTATCGCAAGTTTATCAAAGGCTTTGCCATGCAGACAGCGGCCATCATGGACACGCTCAGCTCCAAGAAAAAGAAGTTCATCTGGACAGAGCAGGCGGAGCAGTCCTTTCAGGCACTCAAGCGTCTCTTCGCGTCGGAAGAGCAGCTGCTTCATGTCAACCCCAGCAGGCCGATGAGGGTGGAGACAGACGCTTCGGACAGAGCCGTGGGAGCAGTCCTGCTGCAGAAAGACCCGCAGGGGGCTTGGAGGCCGGGAGCGTTTTACTCCAGGAAGCTCAGCAAGTCTGAACAGAACTACACCATCTGGGACAGGGAGTTGCTGGCCATTCATGCAGCATTCAAAGCGTGGAGGCACTTCCTGATCGGCGCCAAGCACACGGTGCAGGTCTGCACGGACCACAAGAATCTGGAGCACTGGCGCACGGCACAGTTCCTGAACCAGAGGCAGATACGTTGGGCTGGGTTCTTTGCGAACTTCGACTTCCGAATAGAGTATGTCCCGGGGGACACCAACATCATGGCGGATGCTCTCTCCCGTAAGCCACAGTATCTGGAGGAGGCAACGCCAGCGGCCGCCATGCACATCTTCGCACCGACAGTGTGGGCGTGCGCTGCTGCCACAGTTGACCTGGAGGCGGTGCGACGAGCGTTGCAGGATGACTCCTTCGCGCAAGCAAAGATGGCAGAGGTGCGCAAGGGCATGGCAGCGACCGACGAGTTCCAGCTGCGAGATGGTTTGCTCATCCGTAAAGGGGCCATCTACGTGCCGGGAGACGAACTTCGCGCCAAGGTACTGCAGCAGCTGCACGACGCGCCCACTGCCGGGCACTTTGGCAAGGAGAAGACGGTGGAATTAGTCGCCAGAGACTTCTGGTGGCCCGGAATGAGAGGGGAAGTCGCGGACTACGTGGCGAGGTGTGACACCTGCCAGAGGGCCAAACCAGTGCACAGACCGCCGGCCGGACTGCTGGAACCGCTGCAAACTCCGTTCGAACCATGGGAGAGAGTGGCCCTGGACTTTGTCACGGATCTGCCCAGCTCGAGGGGCAAGACGGCAGTGCTAGTGGTGGTGGACATGTTCACCAAAATGGCCCACTTCATTCCGTGCGCAAAGGTGGCCACAGCGGAACAGACCGCCAAACTGTTCATAGACCACGTGTTCAGGGTTCACGGTCTGCCACGGTCTATCCTGTCCGACCGGGGGCGACAGTTCATCTCGAACTTCTGGCAGAAGCTGATGGGTTTCCTGAACGTCAAGATCAACCTAGCGTCGGCAAGACACCCGCAGACCAACGGACAAGCGGAGCGAGTCAACGCCATCATGCAGCAGTACCTGAGATGCTACGCAAATCAGCAGCCGGCAACATGGGTGGACTACCTGCCGCTCGCTGAGTTCGCCTACAACAACACGAAGCACGTGTCCACGGGGGTGACACCGTTCTTCGCCAACAACGGGAGGCATCCCAGAACCTTCCCGGGATTAGAGAGACTGGGGGAGGGGGAGCCACAGGCAGCGGAAGCCTTAGCGTCAGAGTTGCAGGAGGTTCACGAACAGCTTCGGAGGCAGTTAGAACTAGCAAAGCACGCATACAAACTGCAGGCTGACAAGCACAGAAGGGTTGGGGAAGACATACAGGTGGGAGACTGGGTTTGGTTAGCAGCCCAGGCGGTGCCGGCCAGATCGTTAGCGAAGAAGAAGCTCGGACATAAGCAGCTAGGCCCTTACCAAGTCGAGGCACAGGTCAATCCAGTGGCCTTCCGGTTGACACTTCCGGAGGGATCCAGAATGCACCCAGTGTTCCATAGATCAGTGCTCACGCCCTACAAAGCACCTCACAGATTTCAGGAGCCGGGCACGGCACCAGACCCGCTCAGGGAGACGCCCCCAAGGAGGGGGTCGCCAAGGGGGGAACCCATCAACGAGGTCACAGAGATTTTAGACTCGAGATGGGGGGAAGAGGGTGTAGAATATTTTCTCGCCAGAGAAGGTACCCCGGCCAGCGCCAACAGTTGGGTGCCGGACTATGCCTTGGACGAGCCTCTTCTCAAGGACGAGTTTCATGCCCCTTTCCCACACAGGCCCATGCCAGCCGAGTATTTCGACGACTGGCTTTTCACACCCACATTTTCAGCCAGCACATTCCAGGGGTTCACCTCGGACGAGGAACCGGCACTAGAAACACGTTCCCCGGAGGGATCACCCTCGGGGTCGGCCTCAGACCGTTCCTATTGGTGGGACGATCGACCAGAGGAGCAGTGGCGAAGGAATTGGCTGGGGGGTCCTTGGCAGGCAACGTCCCCGGAGGAGACCAGGGGAGAGACGGACATGGACGTGTTGGGGGAGGACCTTGGGTTTGAGCACGGCGGCAAAGAGATGGAAGCAGAGGAAATCGAGGTCGGCGAGAGCACGGAGGACGAGCCGGACTTATCCGGCTGGATGCACGCCACGGGGGACGAACTGTATCCGGCACTCACCCCCACAACGACGGAGCACCCAGTACCCACACCTGAAGGAGGGGAGGGGGGAAGGGGGGGCTTCGAGGGGGGGATGGATGTCAGGGGTTCAGGAGCAGAGGCACAGGAAAGGGAGGAAATAGAGAGCGAGGGGGAGGAGTCCGAAGGTAATGTTAGCGATGACAGCGGTCCGAGGTCTCTGAGTCTTTCCAGCGAATCGGAAGATTCACAGAAAGGGGCTCCCATGGTCAGAGCAAGGGGGGTGCCGAGGGGGACACCCCAGGAAGAAGGGGCCAGAGGGGACTCAGAGAGAAGCAGTTGGAAATCAGGACCAGCGTCCACACCAGAGTGCAGTAGGGGGGAGGAGTCCCAGGCATCGGGATCAGGCGGCGCACGGCCAGTGGGAGGACATGAGTCAGGATTGGCCACGCCTCCATCGGGGAGCGAGGAAACGGTCGAGAGGAAGGTTGAAGGCTGGGCGCGCGCGCCAAGTTCAAATGTACAGGAGGGCGGTGCAGTTGGCAGCCCGGATAGGGAGCCAGGTCCCAAAGCCCGCCGAAAAGACGGGGAGGAGTCAGGGGGGTCAACGTCAGCGTCAGAAGAATCCAGGAAGGAAGGGACCCCGGGGGGTAGCAGGACCCAGAGGAGAAAGGAGAGACGGAAGAGGTGGAGTAAGGCTAGAATCTTAAACTGGTGTACAGGGGGCGGAGACTCAGATGGAGCTTCGCCGATCTAACCATGAGACGTAGAGTTGCACGCAGCAGCTTGAGAATGGAAACTGTAACTCAATAAAGACTTTTGTTTAATGATCGCTGGCTAGCGTGATCCTCTGTGAGCTAGGATCTGGAAGCAGCTCTGACAATGGGGCACAGCTTATTTACTCAATGTTGGGTGGGCATATACGATATGATACGATACAATAATCTTTATTGTCATTGTCCCATACAGAACAACGAAATTGAAAAAATCTACATCAGGCATTCAAAAACCAACAGGCCTGCTATGCCAGCTATCCCAGCCTGGTTAGCTCCCTAAAAACTCTGATACCCCATAATTAAATACAATATACTCCCATACAGACTACCTTACATTGCATTTAAAACCAAGATCGCATTTGGATAGAAACTGTTTCTCAGGCGGCTAGTCCTAGTCTTTATAACCCTGTACCTTCTTCCAGAAGGCAGACGCTGAAAGAGATCATTTCCGGGGTGTGCACTATATGGGTTAAGGTGATCCTGCAAGTAAACTGGTTGCAAGCCGTTATTACCACAACAAGAATTGTACTTCAACACAGCAAAAACTGAAGAGCCAGAGGTTTCTCACCCCAGGTTTAACCCCTTCAGGAGCTGTTGCCCAAGGAGTCAACTCTCCAGCCAATATTTCACACTATTGGGAATCTGCATTCTTCTTCTTCAGAAAGTCTGATGCTAATTCCAGTTTGCTGCTGGGATTTGAACTCAAACTGCAGTGGGAAAGGCCTCATATGCCTTTGGTGGTTTATGGTGCAGAGCTCCTCCATTCAGCCAGAGCCCAGGTCTTTATTACAACCAGATGGACAAACAGTAGTCTTGCTGCCAAGTGTATGCTCAGTCTTTCAAGAAACATTTTATCCCTGAAGTGGATTAGTGTCAGTGCTGCCAGGGGCAGATTTCGGGAGACATATCAGGAGCACAGAGACCTTCACTTGTATGCAACCTCAACAACCCAAGATGGATTTAGTTTTGGAAAAGGCCTTCTTATAAGTATATAGTTAAAAATTCCAGAAGGGTGAAGCAAACGATGGAAGAAAAGACAGCAGAGCGACTGGAGCCAAGCTGAGACTAGGAACTAGTAAAAATGTTCTGTGTAACTCACCAGCAGATGACTTGTTAAGCATTCAAGGAAGGCCATGTGGAAAATACAGCCGTGGTCTGGACTACAGCTCATTTGCATACTTCATTGGCTTGTAATAGGCGCAGTACGCTTATCATTTCCAGGAGCACAATAGATGCCAAGACATGTTGCACTTATTTTAAGATTTATATCTTCTGGAATTGTTTACCTTATTGGCAAACTCCCACTCCACCCAACACTACTTTAGATTGTCTACCCTCTGGCAAAGATGCATGTCACATCTGGGCTAGCATGTATTGTTGCGGCTAAATTAATGCCAAATACACTACGCTTGTGGGGGAGGGGAGTACAGCTGATTTCATAGCTCAGCATTTTAGGTGGGAAAGGATCACCTAATCAGCTCTGGCCTCAGAGCAGCTGCTTGGGTTGGGAACCACAAAGTAATGGTTCCCATGGAGCTTGGGGACAGTACTATTTTTCTAGAAAAAGAGGTGCTGGAACTCACCTTTGTTCTCTTAGAATGGCAATGGTGCCCACCTGAGAGTTGCCAGAACTGAGTTCCAGTGAGTTCCGGCTGGAAAAAAAGCCCTGCTTGTGGGAATGTGTGTGAAGTGAGTCTTTCAGTGTTTGCAAGTGACCATTCCAGCATGTATTTTGTGACTCCTCTGTGTCTCCTGACTGCTTGGTAGGATGACGCAGAGGAGCCCAGTTTACTGGGCTTGCTCAAGAAGTTGTGTTGCCTTGAGGTGAAGGACAAGATGGTGCCCCTCCCAGTCCATATACAAAACTTGACATAACTGGTAATTAAATCTCATTTCGGTTGGTGATGGTTTACTATCCTCCAAAGCACCTGAGGGCAGGAGGCTGGCTGGGAGGTCACAGGGCAAGCTGTGAGGCATAGACAGTGGGATGTCCTCCCAGCAACTCACGGCTACTCCCTGTCCTTCAGCACCTGCTGCACTTCACTCAGCTTAATAGTAAGGCTATCCCTGCTAGTTTTCTTGCCCTTATGAACTTTTTTGCCATGCAGTGTGTTGGGTTTGGAACTTAACTGGTTAAGTTGTTCCCAGGATGCCTCAACATTCTGACGTCAGCTTTCGAAGCTGTCACGTAGCTTCCACTTAGCTTCCGACAAACACACACAGAGTCCAGGTTTGTCCATTTCAGTTCTTTATTCCTGGTAGCAGAGGATGGTTTCGATCCATCGACCTCTGCTACCAGGAATAAAGAACTGAAATGGACAAACCTGGACTCTGTGTGTGTTTGTCGGAAGCTAAGTGGAAGCTACGTGACAGCTTTGACGCTGTGCTAGCGCAGCGGAAGCGTGACTGGAGCTACTGGAGACGGAGCAGAGTCTTCGCAGGCAAGTGTGCCGGACCGGCCATAAAGAGCTAATTGGGGACCGTAAATCAATTAGCGGGGTCACGTCAAACCAATAAATCAATTCCACAGGTTATGGACCCTTAATCACCGATCGTAAAAACTGTCACAGGAACGCTTTGAAGTTGCGGTTCAGAGCAACGGAAGTGCCGGAATGCGTTTGAAGTTGCGGCAGGAGGTGGTGAGATTTTTGCCTGTTGCTAGGAGGCAAAGGAGTAGCTGCGGAGTTAAGAGAGCAGCTGGAAAATCGTTTCTCCACGGAGAAGGGAGAGCCGGAGAAGCTGAAACTGATTGTAAGTAAGCTTGGGCCCCTTGGGAGAACGGAAGACAATGGCAGGCAGCCAGGTCTTGGAGGACATTGCGTTTGAAATGCTCACTCTAAGAAGTTGAGCAAGGGCTGCTGGGGATGTGCTGCGTGTGCTGTGAAGCTTCAGCAGGAGACCAGAGCCCTGGAGAAGTATTGAGAAAAGTCTAGAGATGGCTGCAGCCCCTGTTCCTGATGTTTTAGCCTCAAGGAGTGCTAGTGAGCAGATCGGGGGGGCGAAGGATTCCAAAGGCAAGTGTAAAGGCTTGTCCACTGTGCGTGCTGGAGTGGAATGTCAACAAAGCAGGTTCCCAGAAAGCCGCAGTGGGAGCCAGGCCAGAGGGGGCGGAGCTGGCAAGGAGTGCTTTTCCAGAAGAAGGAGAAGGAGGCCAGCTGGGAGGAGCCCCGGGCAGTGTTTTTCCACTGGAGTTCGTGGTTGCTACGTGTGTAATGCAACGGGACACTTGCGTCGCTGCTGCCCATGGAGAGCGGAGACAGCTGGGCAGGAAGGAGGTCCCAAGGTCAACCAGCTGAGTTCTCATGGGAACCAGTCTCGGAGAGGAGGCCAGCGTGGGAACGCAAGGGAAAGACGTGGTTCAGACGCTGGGGAGGGTTGTTTTCTTATCACTGCTTCTATGGCAACTGTGAAGAACAACTCCAGCCAGGACACGGTGACACGCTGGGTTTTGGATACTACTATTGGTCATCACCTAAGCAAGCCTGCTGGCGAAATGCGGAACTGCAGGGCTGTTTCAACAGGAACAACTGTGATGTTAGCAGACGGAATGAGAAAATCTGTTTCTGGTGTGGCTAACATGTTTTTTTCTCCTTTACAGGAGGAGCTAGAGGTCTACGTTGTGCCGGGTCTGAATTGTTGTTTGTTATCTGTATCAGCTCTAATGAAGCAGGGATACAAAATTTGCTTTGAAAATGACACCTGTTCCATTTTCAGAGGGGGGAAACAAGTGGCCAACGTGAAAAGGGGGCAGAACAATCTCTTTGTTCTGGAGTCACCTCTGGAGGGTGGTGGGAATGCTGGAAAAGCACAGGCGCAGTGTGCTAAGGTTCCCAGTCATGTGCAAAAGTTGCACAGGTGCACAAAAGGGTGCGAACTCCGGAAATGTGGGAGGTCCCTAGGGTGCAGGGCATGCAAGGGTGCACAGGTACATGGTTTTCCCGGGTTTGGGAGGGTAGCCAAAGAGCCCTTTGAGCTCTTTGAGGCAGGTGGTCCAAAGGTTCAGGAAATGATCTTCTGTGGGTATGATCCTGCAACCAATGGGTGGAAGTTTGCATACCCAGAGGGTGATCAAACCAAGCTGCTGGTCAGTAAGCAGGCTGAGTTCTGTGAACAGGATGGGTGTTCAAGGCTCAGGGATGGTCCTGATTTTCTCTCAGAATGTCTGTCTGTTTCTGAGGAGGAAAGGGAGCCAGAGGCTGATCCCGGTGATGGGGACCAGGTCCAGGATCAGGGTTCAGAACCCGGTGATGGGGACCAGGTCCAAGATCAGGGTTCAGGGCAGGTTTGGGCATCTCCAAAGGTTGTGAAAGGAGTGTCCAGGTGTGAGGCTTCATCTCCGGTTAGCGTAATGGAGAAAGCTCACAAACAGGGTGTCAAGTCAGAGGGGGAAGAGTCTGACGGAGAAGACACAACTGCTGGCCCAAATGGGTCAGTAGGGTTTCAGGTCACAAGTGCGTGGAAAAGTGTCGCACAGTGTGATTCTGGGAATGTTGAAGGGGTTCAACAGGTGCCTGGGAAAGATGCCGGGAAGGGGCATAAGGCAAAGGGAAAGGTGTTGAACTCAAAAAGGTCTTGTCAGAATTTTCGGCAAGAGGGGGTGTTGGGTTTGGAACTTAACTGGTTAAGTTGTTCCCATGATGCCTCAACATTCTGACGTCAGCTTTCGAAGCTGGGAGGAGCTGGGAGGAGTTACGTTCAGTTCCCCTCTGGTTTTTGAGGGAGGAAAGTCGCAGTTTGTCATGGCTGCGGTGAGCCCAGGAGATCCCTGGGGAATGTCGGAATAAAGAACTGAAATGGACAAACCTGGACTCTGTGTGTGTTTGTCGGAAGCTAAGTGGAAGCTACGTGACAGCTTTGACGCTGTGCTAACTCTGCTGAGGCGTGACTGGAGCTACTGGAGACGGAGCAGAGTCTTCGCAGGGAAGTGTGCCGGACCGGCCATAAAGAGCTAATTGGGGACCGTAAATCAATTAGCGGGGTCACGTCAAACCAATAAATCAATTCCACACAGTGTACTGACATGCTCAGAGAGTGTCAAGTGGACATAGTGATAAGTGGATTGCTCTGACTGCATAAGTCAGACTCGATATCTTCTTCCATCCCTCAAACCACCTACAAGCAAACTTTCACCATCCTTTAGTGAATTTTAGCACAACTGTCAAGTGTTTCCTTACCACCAGATGGCAGACCAAAACAGGCACACAGAAAGTCTTCCACAAATGAGATGTGGTTTTTTTTTATTATTATTAAATATTTTCTTGGTTTACAAAAGCATGAGCAATGTCTCTCTTTTTCCCCCGTTACATTTTTACAGATCAGTTTCATTTGTTGAGACATTAGTGTTACATTAGGAAGAAAAAGGGGGAAAGAGGTGGAGAGGGAAAAAGTGAGTGGGGCGGGTACAGGTGGTGATGTTTCTATTTTACTTAATATATGTGTGGGGTTTTGTGTCAGCGTTGCTTGTGCAGGTTCTCTGCTATTTGCTTGTGTTCCTTTGGTGGTGAGAGAGGTTGGGGTTGGACTAGGGTGTGGTTGTTTGTTTGTGATTGGCTATGGTGAGTTTTGTTTTCACGTGTGAGTGGGGTGGGTCCCCCACGAACCTCACCTAAATGCCGGAGAGGGCGCACCTCCACAGGCACATACCTCCACATGTGGTGGAAATGCCCCAAAATTCAACTATTCTGGACAACAGCCATACAAGAAATATGTAAAATAACTAAGCAAGTACTAGAAATCACCCCAGAATTGGCCCTACTAAACATCTTTCAAGACAATAACACCCATTTACATCACAAAAAACTCATAACCCACCTACTTTCAGCAGCCAGAAACATCATAACCAGACACAAATGAGATGTTAATCCAGAGCAAGGGTCAGGAAACTTTTTCAGCAGGGGGCCGGTCAACTGTCCCTCAGACCTTGTGAGGGGCTGGACTATATTCTGGGGGGGGGGGGAATGAATGAATTCCTATGCCCCACAAATAACACAGAGATGCATTTTAAATAAAAGGACACATTCTACTCATGTAAAAACAAGCTGATTCCCGGACTGTCCGTGGGCCGGATTGAGAAGGCGATTGGGCCGGATCCAGCCCCTGGACCTTAGTTTGCCTACCCATGATCCAATGCAATAGTAGTAATTGTCACCCATAAATCTAAACAACAACAACAACAACAAATCTAGGAAGAAGGAGGTCAGAGTAATCCAATGATGCTTGTGAGCTTCAGAATCCGCCTTGAGAACAATAGCAAGAGCTATCAAGATTTGCCCTTCTAAGCAGGGCTGGGATATATTTTCAGGGATTTGAAGAGGCTGGGCAAGTATACTTCTTGAAAATAGATGGGTCAGCCTAGAATCACATGGGCATGATCTCATATACTGTTATTTCTTCCAACGCACCACCAGGTCAGAAGTAAGCAGTGTTTTGCTCAATGGGACCGAGTAAAAATGGTGCTAAAGGATTGGGGCAGGGAAAGACAATCACCATAGCTGGCATATTTGGAGTCACCACCAAGCCTGTGGGCTTTATAGCTATAAGATGTGATTATGTAGGAAAAGGGACCGCTAAAGTGGCCAGACCAGTGAGTCCAACCTCCCTGGCTGGAAACGATGCTGCCAGTGAGGGTAAGAGAACAACAGATGAGGGGCCATCTTGTCTTGGAACTGGGCTAGGGAGAGACTCGACTCGCTCTCTACGCTGAATCGAGAGCTATCCCTATGTTGTTGGTTTAAGGAAAAAAATAGGTGCGGAAGGAGAATTCCAGGATGCCAAGTTCCAAGTACTCTTTAGGGAGAGAACCCCACCAAATACACATCAAAGTAAAGCATGGATATACAGGCCATTAGACCTTTAAAATGTGCCCTTGTGGATTCTAAAACCTCTCTCTTCCCCTAGCCTAGAAAAAGACTGGTAAGTTAAAAATGGTTTAAATACAAATGTCAATTTAGGACATAATAAGTGCCTGCTGGACCAGGCCAATGGCCCATCTAGTTCATCATCTTGTTCTTGCAATGACCAACTAGGTGCTTGAGCGAAGCCCCAAGCACAAAAGCACTCTCTTCTCCTGCAACTGATATTATTCTGGGATTGTGTGGGTGCAAAACTGGGGGTAAGGTCTATTATATATATCTTTCCTGTCATATGCACCCTGAGGTCATGGTTCTATTCTCGATGATAATTGGACAAAGCTGGCTACAGAAAGAAAGGAACTGCATTCTCCCTTGTCTCGAGCTGTCTGCCCTCATCTTCATTTCTCATATAGTCATCGTGTTAGCAATGTAAAGAATGTGCCAACGGCTGTGGTAGTATTCAATATTTACTTAAGCTGGGAGCAACTTCCTGCGTCCACTTTTAGTCATCCACCTCCCTCTGAAGTGAAATTCTGGACATGGTTCCCATATGAAATATCCCCTCACTCCCCTCTGCAAAGTAGTTTGTCACCAATTGTTGGCCCTGACATAAGATCCCACTGCTCCCATGGATTCGTGAATAATTGCTGTTATGCACTGGCCAGGTCACTCCAATTTTAACAAGAACTGTGCTTCTAATTAAGGCGGCAGGCTCAAGCAGAGCATGTCATTTTCTGGAGTCAGCGGCAGGAAATGTTTCAAGCAGCTGAGGCCATCGTGTGGGTCTTGAATGAACTACAACCAACCTGCCAAATGGAGACAGCAACAGCAAATGCGTTTTCCTGAGCACATCCAGCCAAGGAGGACCAATTCAGATTTGTCTGAGAATGCAGACATTTCTTTTTGACTCTAGATTCTGATTTGAGAACCCTGTCAGCTGATAAGTGATAAGAGTTATCTGTTAATCCTTAAAGCTACGGTCCAAACCCGATGTTAAATGCGTCTTTGCATTTAAAATACAGTAAGAAATAAAATAAAAATGCAAATAGTATCAGCCAGGGAGGGGAAGGGTAATATCTATCAGGATTGCAGCAGGTGGGGAATACAGTTTAACCCAGTCCTATTCTGTGCTAATCCTGAGAAGTATCTCTCTCTAATGAAGTTACATGCACTTATAGGGCAATGCTTTGCAGATGATAGGTGTAGATCACTGACAACCTTGTGCATGTTTTTTGAAGACTCACAAGGCAACATTACAAGACTCAATAGGCAACCAGCAGCAGAAATGAGCCCACAGGGCTGGCAAAGTGCAATGGAAAACTTGGGCCATGGCCTAATCTATATTGTGGTATTGCCATTACAGGGTTGGGAGACATCTCCTGTAGAGCTTCGTCCTTGAGAAACAGGAATTATGAGATCAGTCCTTGGTGAAAGCAAAGGGTTCTTCCAGATGGCTGCTATTTGAAGTGGGAATTAACCACATACTGTACTGGCAAATTCAGATTGCGCAATTGTAGTTTTATTAGCTTTTACACAACAAACCCAATTACCCCCAAAGTGGACTGTTTGCGATACGGAAAGTGACAGGAAAATGTGCAGGAAAATGTGTGTTAACCCTTGCTTGAACACAGCATCCTCAAACCTCCCTGTAAATAAATGGATCATCTGGAAGCAGCTGCAGTGGTGGAACCTTCTTGTTCCTTTTTATTAAAGCTACTCTTTTCTATCACAAAACCAGCTCAACTTGTTCTTTTGTTGTTTCCTCATCCTTCTCGGCCACCCTTTGCTTCACTGCACAGTACTTCTTCCAACCAAAACAAAGCAGCTACAAGCTTACCTTCACTTTCTTACTAGAGCATACATGCTCATTACTATAGTGCGCATGCTTATTAACAGCTTCCGTTATTGGGGAAAATTCAGTGTAAAACCATTCCTTACATAACACCTTGATGTTTACAGATCACCTTAATGATATAGCTTGCTCCAGCTTTGAGTTCTTTCACAACACAGGATATATGTGATAAAAGTTGGTAATAGCTTAGTAAACAAAGCAGAGCCATTAAAACATTAGATGAGATGGCTATGGTGCGGGCATCAAATCCCCGCTGAATAAAATATCTCCTAGGGAATTCTTGGGAAGAGTTATGAGTTCTTTCAGCCTAATCTACTTTATAGGATTAGAATCATGGAATCATAGAATCTTAGAGCTGGAAGGGACCCCAAGGTTCACCAAGTCCAACCCCCGGAAATGCAGGAATCTCAGCTAAAATATCCATAACAGATGGCCATCCAATCTCTGCTTAAAAACCTTCAAGGAAGGAGAGTCCACCACCTCTTGTGGGAGTCTGTTCCACTGCTGAACAGCTCTTGCTGTCAGAAAGTGTTTTTGAATGTTTAGTAGAAATGTCCCTTCTTGCAACTTGAAGACATTGATTCAAGTCCTACCCTCTGGAGCAGGAGAAAACAAGCATGCTCCCTCCTCCATGTAACAGCTCTTAAGATATTTGAAGGTGGCTATCATATCTTCTCTCAGTCTCCTCTTTTCCAGGCTAAACGTACGCAGTTCCTTCAAGCGCTCGACATAAGGCTTAGTTTCCAGACCCTTGATCATCTTGGTTGCCCTCCTCTGCACACTTTCCAGCTTGTCAACATCCATCTTAAACTGTGGTGCCCAGAACTGGATGCAGTATTGCAAGTGTGGTTTGACTAAGGCAGAATAGACTGGGACTATTCCTTCACTTGATCTGGACTATGGTTACCAGATGTCCCCAGATTTACAAATCTGTCCCCGGACAAAATCTGACCCCGGAATGTCCCCAGATTTGATTTAATGTCCCCGGATTTATATTTTAAGTGTTGTAGATTAGTAGGGAATGAATGTTGTGTGATTGGTTCAACGGCACAAGACACATCATATGGGGACTTTTGGTGAGGCAAAATGGCAGAAGAAGAAGAAGAAGAGAAGAGTTTGGATTTGATATCCCGCCTTTCACTCCCTTTAAGGAGTCTCAAAGCGGCTAACATTCTCCTTTCCCTTCCTCCCCCACAACAAACACTCTGTGAGGTGAGTGGGGCTGAGAGACTTCAAAGAAGTGTGACTAGCCCAAGGTCACCCAGCAGCTGCATGTGGAGGAGCGGAGACGCGAACCTGGTTCCCCAGATTACGAGACTACCGCTCTTAACCACTACACCACGCTGGCAGGCACCATGGCAGCAAGCAGCTCCTGAAGCCAGCCAGAGCCAACTGTGCTACCAGGCTAGCTCCGGGCTGCTGAGACTGCTGTGGCCGCTGCCAAGGGGGAACCGCTGACACACATACACTGTGACCCAAATCAAGCCAGGAACGAGATCGCCCGGCGATCTCGTTCCTGGCTTCTTCTTCTTCTTTTTTTTAAAAGTGTCCCCGGATTCTTTGAAAAAAATCTGGTAACCTTAATCTGGACACTATACTTCTGTTGATGCAGCCTAGAATAGCATTAGCTTTTTTTTACTGCTGCACCACACTGTTGACTCATGTTAAGCTTGTTAAGCACCAAGACCCCTAGATCCTTTTAACATGTACTGCTAGTAAGCCAGGTGTCCCCCATCCTATATTTGTGCATCTGGTTCTTCTTGCCTAAGTGCAGAACCTTACATTTGTCCCTATTGAAATAGATTTTGTTAGCTTGTGCCCAGTTCTCCAATCAGTTAAGGACATTTTGAAATCTGTTTCTGTTTTCTGCGGCATTAGCTACCCCTCCCAGTTTGGTGTCATCTGCAAATTTGATGCGCATCCCCTCAATTCCTTCTTCCAAGTCATTTATAAAGATGTTGAACAACAACAGGCCCAAGACAATAAAGGCCATGGGTTTAGTGGACATAAGATGAGCTTCAGGTGCATACAGAGTATCTCTCCCAAGTAACCAGAAACAGGTATAGGATGTAAGGCATTCTAGGAGGTAACCTGGTCCGAACTTGTTAGAGCAATATGCCACTGTTTCATTTAATGTTGTAATTTATCTCAAGTATGCTCTGCCTCAAAAGTAGTACAGTGGTACCTCGGGTTACATACGCTTCAGGTTGCATACGCTTCAGGTTACAGACTCCGCTAACCCTGAAATAGTGCTTCAGGTTAAGAACTTTGCTTCAGGATGAGAACAGAAATTGCGCGGCGGCAGCGGGAGGCCCCATTAGCTAAAGTGGTGCTTCAGGTTAAGAACAGTTTCAGGTTAAGAATGGACCTCCGGAACGAATTAAGTACTTAACCTGAGGTACCACTGTACCAGCAATGGATAGATGAGATGTCTTTAAAGTGTCTGAGTTTGAGACGTTTAACAGTCAACTCCTCTTGATTTCTCAATGGCTTCATTGCACAATGTAGGTTTCCAAGGACATTCTTTTTTAACTTTTCAGGACATCTAGTGAAACCGCAGTTGCAGTATTAGATCAGCAGAAATGGCCAGACAACCATCTCTTCCAAAGACCATGAACAACGGTTGCACGTGGCCCCGATAAACACTGCCAAAGTGCACAAATTCAGCTGACCCCATTTTGAAAGTCTCTCCCTCCCTTACAAAGCTGTTTTCCCACACCAATCAATTCTTAGGTTCACTGGAGGCGTGTCCCTTGCCCTCGCAGCTGTGGCTTCTTCATGGGAATCTTGCATTGGCAGGCACTGTGCAAATAACTAACTCATCCAGAGTTTCATAACATGGCTGTTGTTCACAGTTCAGTTTGCCTGTCAGTTGCTGTCTCAAGTTACACGGTGCGGCAATTTCCTGCAAGCAGCCACTAGATGGCCACTAGTGGAATTCTGTGGCCCAGGAACACACTTTTTCAGTTCTGTGGAAGATGCCATCATTCTTGTTGTTTTCGTTACAGATATAGACATTAGGGTCTAGCTAAATATGTTCATATTGTTCATAACTTTAGTCCTTGACTGGCTGCCCCCTCAGATAAGTAACCAGTGTGCCTCTGCCCCATTTTGGGTGGAAGAGTGGCATAGGGTGAGGGGGCATTTACTCTTTGCCCTTGCTGCAATCCTGTCCCATTCAGGGCCTCCTATGTTTGATATATGAAATGGAAAAAAAATCTCATTGCCATCATTGGGAACTTTCTTACCCTGGCAAATAGCAGACCCACCCCCAATTTAGGGGTGCAAAGGGTTAAAGCCCTCTCAATATGGCCCTGATCCAGCTTGTTCCCCCCACCCACACAAATTTATTGGAAAGAAAAACCCAGCCACACAAGGCTAATGGCACCGATAATTTCATGTGCAGTTTGGTTATTAGAGTGATGTGCATACATTTTAAACACTCTGCTCCCTGAATCTTGGGACCTGTAGTTGGTTAGGGGTGCTGGGAATTTTACCTTCGTGATGGGTAAACTACCATCTCCAGGTTTCTTGGAGGGAGGAGAGTGCTTTGAAAGTATGGTGTGTATTCACCCACCATCTCCCACTGTTCAATTCCTTGGACTCCGATGCAAACTCTGCAAGAACAATTGTATTTTATGCAGACCCTAAGGAAATGAAGGGGAGCTTTGAAAGGGTACAAATAGAAAAGGAAAGAGGGTATGTTTTATCATATGTGGTGGTCATGTGGGGTGGTAAAAGCTTTCTGGGAAATGATATATAATGAGTTGGGGAAAAAATGTTCAAGATAACTTTTGTTAAAAAAAACCCAGAGGCTTTTTTGTTAGGCATTATAGGTGTGGAACTACCAAAAGAAAATAAAACACCGTTTATGTATGCAATGACAGCAGCAAGGATGCTTCTTGCCCAGTGATGGAAAGAAGAAGAAGTACTGACCAGAGAAGAGTGGCTGGCCAAGCTGATGGAATATGCAGAAATGGCAAGACTGACGGGAAATATCAGAAATCAGGAAGATCAAGTATTTTTTAAAAGACTGGAATAACTTTCTAACATATTTGAGAGATCACTGTAAACAGCTGAAATCATTGGCAGGAATACAATGAAATTTGTAATGAACATGGATTTTGGATACTATGATTATATAACAGATAGATGACAGTAAAAGATGCAGGAATAAAATTTAGAATTGGAACGCATGGAGGGAAGGAAGGAGGTCTCAAGGTTCAAAAGAACCCTTTTCTTTTTTTGTGTGTGTGAAAATGTTATGTTTATGGTGTATAAGTTTTATGTAAAACTAATAAAAAATGACATATATAAAAGAGTACAAATAGGATCACACACAACTCCTATCCATTTCAAAAGGGTTTGTGAAAAGACCACCCCCCCTCCCCCCGGCTGGGCTGGGCTTGACTAGGGCTTGTAGTCAGTGCCGGATTTACGTATAAGCCAAACAAGCTATAGCTTAGGGTCCTACTGGATGTACATTTCCAAAATATAAGATAAAAAACAAATAAAATAAAACATGTGCAAATGGCTTTAGATACCTATTAGGGCCATAAATTACCATATAGCATATATTCAAAGCAAAAACAGCAACAATTTGTTGTTGACAAAGGACAGCTGGACCCAAAGGGCCCCATTGCCTTCAGTAGCTTAGGGCCTCATCAAACCTAAATCTGGCCCTGGTTGTAGTTGCTGTGTTTAGACACTTGATGAGTCCCAGGCAGTTTTGGAAGGGGGATTGTGGCGCCCTCTCTTACTATGTGCAGAACCACCAAGCAGGGCTAAGCATAGCGCCAGTGGATTCTGCCGCAATTTTTAGACCACATTCACAACCCATATCTTTTATTATGCTCATCTTCATGGCTATGCCATGATGCAGATGGAAAAACATGTTGAAAAAAGTGCCCCTACTAAATTCTCGTCTACACATGTTGCTGAATGAGATGATAAAATCCTGAGGAACTGGATCAACTCCCATGCTGCTTGACACTATTTTTTCCCCTTGTTGTAAGTTGCCTCGAGCATGGTATGAATTGTGAAAAGGTGGCATACAAACAAAATTATGTACGTGCGTATGTACTGTATAAAGGTAAGTATCTTTGTCTTGGGAGAACTGCGATGGACAAACCTTTTAGAAAGTCAATAAAATCTCACAATGCTGCCAAGATCTTTTCATCAGATGCAAGGGGCAGGAGTGTGGAAGCAGGAAGAAGTTTAAAGGTAAATGTCCAAAGTCCATTAATACAGATTTGATATTAAAAGGCCAGTACCAAAGTTAATTGTTAAAATTCAAGGAAAGCGGTTGAACTTTGTGTCTGATACTAAAATGAAATGGGTCGAGTTACTTGAGCATAAAGCTTAATGGAACTTGGTAGGACTATCAGCTATCACGCAAAATTAAGAACTTAGGTCAGAGACATGTGGTTATTAATCTGATTCAGTCTTGTTTTGATCACTGCCAATTTATTCAACAGGAAAAATAAATAAATAAATAAATAAATAAATAAATAAATAAGTATCATATCTGAAAAACAGAAGAGTTTATGTCTTAGTTCTTCTGCAAAGAGCAGTGCAAAATTTGTAACCACAGAGAATTTCCATAACTATAATAAATTTTATTAACACAAAAGGGGCTTGATTCACAGTAAGGCTCTGTGGCTAACAGGACATTGGATATGGTATCAGATGCTTCCATGCTTTGGCACATACCACTCAGTCTCAAAAACTTGCCAGAAATTGTCCATTCTAAAAATGAATAGGAAGGGTAGATGAGTACACCAAAGTTAAGTTGTGGGTGAACATATCAGACGACACAGCGATTCTTCAGACAGCTCTTGTTTATTCACTGAACTGAACTGAACTGAACTGAAGGGTTCAGCCAGCCTGCTTATATAGAGCTCCACTACAACGCAACAGTAACACCTTTCTGTAACTATCCAATCACTGAACGTCACTTTCAATTCCTTATTTGCCTATGTGGACCTGAGTGAAAACTATCTACAGTATCCCCCTGCTGGCCCAGGGTGAGAACTTCAGTATATAACACAAAGGGCACAGGAAGATTTTGGAGATCTGATTTGAAAATCCAAGCTGTATGTGGACATCCATGCCCCTTGTCCACCCACTGGTGTGGACACAGAGCAGGCAACTTGTTTTCCCCTACTGCAGATATTCCTGGTTAAGAAAAACAATGGACTATTAACATATCCACTCTGCAGGTGTGGATATGTTCCTTATTGCTATTTTCCCTTCATTTTTTTTAATTTTAAGGCTCCTCCTGTCGATTCCCCCCTCCCCTCATGCTTAACCAATTACTTCTTCTTTCTACCACAGCTAATCTGATTTCAGGGCTCCTCCTGCTTGCCCATTGGTTTAATTACAGTCTGCCACACCATACATTCAAAGCACCTGGCTTCCCCTAAAGCATTCTGGGAGCTGTAGTTTACCAGGCACAGAGCTACAATCCTCTGCACCCTTTACAAACTCAACTTCCCAGGATTCTTTGTGGGCAAACACATGCTCTTGAAAAGGATGGGCTGCAAAGAGGGAAGGAAGGAAATGAGTTGCAACTGTTTTAGATGGGTAGAATTTGATTATTATTTTTTAATGTATTAAAGCACACAAAATATTTAACGGCTAGAAGAAAAGGTCCTCTATGCAGATTCCATTACTGTTTCATGCTGAGAATACGTAAGTAACTGTGAGGGGTTGGGGTTCATGCTCACTATGTTGTAGACTGGACATAAAGGCATGTACATGGAAAAGCCCTGTACTATTGTAGGTGCTCTGTTGTAAATTTTGGTTGCACCATAAAATGGAAAAGCAGCAACTAGACATTGCTGAGCCCTCCCAATTAGAAGACTTGAGAGAAACAGTTTACCAGTTTTAACTAGTTCACTAGCTGTAGGCTTTACTTTAAATACAGTGGTACCTCGGGTTAAGTACTTCATTTGTTCCGGAGGTCCGTTCTTAACCTGAAACTGTTCTTAACCTGAAGCACCACTTTAGCTAATGGGGCCTCCTGCTGCCACCGCGCTGCTGGAGCCCGATTTCTGTTCTTATCCTGAAGCAAAGTTCTTAACCCAAGGTAATATTTCTGGGTTAGCGGAGTCTGTAACCTGAAGCATATGTAACCTGAAGCATATGTAACCCGAGGTACCACTGCAATAGAAAGTAGCTTTAGATACTCCTTGTAAGGCTCCAGAAGACCTGAACTGAGAAATCTGGCAGCAGATTTTTCTGCACCAGTAAAATAGTTCTAGGGCAGAGAAAGTGATTGCTCTGCTCTGCTGTGTTGGCCAGAGAGGGGTATTGTAGCTATTTGGCCCAGGTGATAGGGAGAGCTTACTGGGGTCTGGTTAGCTTTATTTAATTGTTGCCTTGTTCTCGGTTTCTCTTAACAACTTGTCATGTGGTGTATTTGCCCCAGAGACCTCTGTGCATTGCATTGTTTACCTTGCCGGGACTTGCGTACTCACCATTCGTCCTTCAAACTGATATCTTGCAGAGCTGATGTTGCAGGGCTGTGACACTCCTGCTCCAATTATGTCCGTATCTATTAAGATGTCTTGGAAACTGCAACTGGTCTAAAAGGTGGGTGCCAGAATAATCCCAACATCAATTACAGTGATTACTTTTTTTCCTTGGTTCAATTAAAAATGCTGGTGCCAACCCTGGAAGCCCTCAACAGCCTTGGTAGGACCAGGTTCCTTCAAGGCTCAGCTTATGAACCTGCCCAAGCCCTAAGACTGACTGCAAAGAGTCTGCTCTTTGGTGTAGTGGTTAAGAGCAGTGGACTTGTAATCTGGGGAACTGGGTTCGCATCTCCGCTCCTCCACATGCAGCTGCTGGGTGACCTTGGGCCAGTCACACTTCTTTGAAGTCTCTCAGCCCCACTCACCTCACAGAGTGTTTGTTGTGGGGGAGGAAGGGAAAGGAGATGGTTAGCCGCTTTGAGACTCCTTCGGGTAGTGATAAAGCGGGATATCAAATCCAAACTCCTCTTCTTCTTCTTCTCTCATTATTGCTGGAGGAAGAACAAGTAATAGTGGTTTTTTAATGGCAATGCTGAAACTTAGAAATGCCCTCCCTGAGTATATCCATTGGTTTTTCTTTCTGTCTTTGTTTAGGTGGCTTTCGAAAATGATCTGTTTAAACAGGCATTTATTGTGCTTAGTGATTTGCTGTCTTAAGTTCCTTTTTGTTTAATCCTACTGCTCATAGTTTTTAATGGTAGGATTTATTTCTTAGGGTAGGATTAAGCAATCAATAAAACTTATCCTTTGCCTATGTATTTATTAAATGAAGAAACACTGTCGATATGTAATCTAAATCTATGATCAAGTGTATGTTTACTATGGATATTTTTCTGGCATTCGAATCTGTTTCGTTGTATTCCAGCATTTGGATATTTTAGGTTTCATCTTCATTCTTATCCCCCCTTCTCCTTTGATCACCATAGTTTACACAGATTCTATGGAATAAAGTGAGATGAGATTTTTCTAAACCATTTTTAGTGGTTGCTGTGTGTGCCTTGATGGCCTTTGGGAAAGCCAGTACAGATCATTTGGAAGATTATTTGTGGTTCTACCTCTGCAAAGATTTTGATGTGGCCAACCAAAATGTTTCCTCTTTTTAGGAAATGATTTTATCCTTCTCAGAACAGTTTTCACGTAAGGGCTCTCAATTAATCTTGGGGAAAATCCCAGGTACTTTAGGCAAAGACCTTTTGTGAGCAGTCTTGACAGTGAAGCCAAGCCAAGGCATTCAGTGCCTGCCTTTTAGGCCACCCAGTTAAAGAGTGTTGTTATGCTGGTGCCTGCAGATGTGTCTTTTCTATCAAAGAAGCTTGTGTCTCCCCCTTATTGGGTACAGGACCCCACAAACTGGAAGGAACTCGAGGGATCATGCAGACTGAACCCCCAACTCAAAACAATGTTTTTTTGTGGGATGGGTTACAGAGATGTTTTCCCTTTCACTTCCTCTCCTTGATGTTCCAAGAATACCTGGGGATGGCAGAAGGCTCTTTCACTTCCCCTTCAGCACACCCCAGGAAATGCAGATTGAGCAAGGCTGATGGGTTAATCCACAACAGCCCCACCAGCAGCAAAGCAACAATCCCATCTTTCGGGGATCAAGCTGTCTCCTAGAAGTAGTTCTGTGTTGTGTCTAAGTGAGGAAAGTACTATTTCCAGGTTCCTCAAAATAGTGCAATGACTTCAAAAGTGAACTTGCATCAACTTTCAGAACCATGTGATTCTCACCACACTAAAAACCTAGACCAGGCATGTCCAAAGTCTGTTTCGGGGGCCTAATCCAGCCTGCTGGTTGGTTTAATCTGGCCCCTGTGGCAGTTTATTTCCTGGGGTAAAATCACAAAAAAGGTAAACAACTTCAATCCTAACAAAAGGTCAACAACTTTGGTCGGCCCTCACAGCCCTTCACTTCATCAAGTCTGGCCCCCTTTGAAAAAATTTGGACACCACTGACCTAGACCTTGGGCCATTATAAAGAGATTTAGTGCTTCTTAATTGATTGGTGATGTGGTAATGTTGTATTGTATTATTTATGCAAATTGATTTTCTCTGGAGTTAAAGATCTGACTGGGACAAACCTTATGTTGAGTTCATATTTTGCACAATTTGTATACGGTGTCTGTTTGATAATGTGTGGTTTGCTATGCCTAATTAAGAATATATTTATTTAATAATAGGAAATTGGTGGCCACCTAAAGCTACAAAGGAGGAAAGTGGGGTCAGGCTTGAAGGAAGTGCAGCAATAAGATTTTGCATCTAGCGATGTGGAGCTTGCCTACCTGTCTTGCTAGGTTCTGAATGCGCATACAATATCTGAAGAGTCAAAATGTAGTGATAGCAAATAGCTTTTGCTGTTTCATTCAGCTCCCTTGGCTCCACCCTTATTCTAATAGGAAGCAGAGCAAGTTCATCTAGAATGAGCTTCTTTGAGAAAGCTGGAATTGCTTGAGAGAAGGAGAGAGCAGGTGAGAACACCCACCCCACTGGCCTAGGAAGGCAAGGGAAAGAATCCACCGACTTGACCTGGATGATACTGTACCTGTCTACACCTACTGGCTTCCACTAAATGCCTTAATGGGAGCAGCTGCACGTATGCCAGGAGAACAGGACTACGTGTATCATCTTTATCTCAAATTCAGCCCCTCCCTTTCCTCCCCCATCCACTTGCTGCCTGTCATTTTCCTGTGGTGTGTACATTCCATTCTCAAGCAAGGCACAGGGATGTCTTGTGTTCCTGCATATGTGTATCCATCTTCATTTTTAAGGGCTCAAGTCCAAGAAGGGTTTCCCCCCGTTCCATCCCTTTCCCTGGGAAAAGCCACTGTTTACATCAATGAGGGACTCAGCTACGTTAGCCATAAAACAGTGTTTTGAATGCATTATAAACTTGTAACGCTAGATGGTGCTGAAGTGCAGAAAAAATTCTTTGCGGTTTTCCATAGCGGTTCCCCCCCCCTTTTGTTATAACTATTTAACTTCTGACAGACTTACATTTGTTCCAATTTAGTGATATACAATCGGTTTTCCTGGGGAAAGGGGCAGGATGGGGGGAGGAAATCTTCTTGGTCCCACGCCTACAAATCACAGTCCCGTGCCTAGAAATTGCAGCACAAACAGAAGTGTGGATGAGCCCTGTCACTCAAAATGCGGCCATTAGTAGTATTAGATGCAAGCTCTTGGGATGGGGTGAAGGACTTTTGGCCCATGGCTCTCAGGCAGCAAGTTATTAGGTAGACAGGCAAATCAGTTTAGTGTAACTGTTTTTGGTCACTACTTTTATTTCAAATCACAGAAAACACGGTGTTAAATGCAGGCCCCATCTGCACAGTACATTTAAAGCAGTATCATAGCATTTTAAACAGCCATGCCTTTCTCTTGAGAGTTGCTAGGAGACCCCTAGTCCCCTACAGAGCTACAATTCTTGGAGAGATTTAACAGTCAATGCCTCTTCCCAGGGAACTCTGGAAACTGTAACGCTGTGAGTGAAGTAGATGCCTCACAACAACTGTCAGTGCCCTTAACAAGCTGGGCTTCCCAGGGGGAAGACACGGCCACTTAAAGCGGTATGATACTGCTTTAAATGTACAGGGCAGATAGGGCCTTAGTAAGAGCTGATGTAGTAATTGGGCTGCTGGCGGATAGTTGGTAAGGAGCCTTTATTATGCTCATGCAGTGAAGTTTTCTCCAGACAGTTCAGTGGGAGACTGCACTGTGCATTCAAAGAGTGTGCACAGCGAACTCTCCTAAGCCACACAGAGCATATCTGAGTCCCTGCAGAACTTTGGACTGATCTAACTCACCTCTTCCTGCACAGCAGCTGCTCCTGTTGTTGTACTGAAACAGGAGTCGCCAGCTCTTGAACTCCTGCCTGCAAAGTTTGTCCCTTAGTACTGAACTATCCACCTTCCCTTTGCCTCCTATGATGCTGCACTCTCCAGAGATCCCACCCCTAATGACTTGTCTCCCTGTCCTTATGCTGTGTTGCTATTTCATGGCAGAGGAACCTCATTTAGAACCAGGAGTTGGCGACATCTTTGCTGGGAGACATATTCCTACTTGGTGAAAAGGGATTACAGAAATGGCCTGTGGGTGGCCTGAAAGGACACCTAAAAGGATTGCAAAATTTGAAAAAGCTTGGTTATGGGGAGTTGGCATCCATTAGTGATTAGGCCTCTTAATCTGGAATTTGACTAATGTGGGTTCTACATCCTGTTTTGCCCATCTCCCCTTGTGATTCTGGGCTACCCAGAATGCAGCCACATGACTGCATGCATTGATGGTTATTAGCCATGCTGCAGCATGTGCTCAGCTCATGTGCTGTGTTTGGGGCCCATCTGTGGGTTTTAAGTAGGACCAGATGCTGTTTGGTAACAGCGGGGGGGGGGGGGGGAGATGTGAATGCCATGATTAAATAAAAATTGAGGCCTGCTTCCGTATTGAAATGGGTGTGCAGCTGCACCTTCAACCATGCTCCAAATGTCATCCTTGCATCCTTGGGACTGCGAGTAAGCAAGGTCATGTCGCCATCCTGCTTTCTCTCTATTGCTTCAGTTTCTTCTTTAGTGTGTTGGTGACTGCATTGTCCTGGTTCAGAGCAATGATGTAATGACAACCACAATAAAGTTTGTTTGAAGCTGAGACAGTATAGTAATGCCACCATATCATGCAGCCTTGTAATTATATCTGCGTTATACAGGTGCGCACTGTTACTGCTTGCTCAACGCAGCAGCTGGTGCTTGTGACTAAGATAGGCATTAAGTATTAACAATGGGCATTGCAAAACTGTTAAGAAATACCGTAATCAATGCTGAGAACACAGAGCGTGATGTGGGAAGAACAGAGGAAAAATGAATATAGTTTAGTAAATACTTAAACATCACTTGCATATCATTTGTGGAGAAAGCCCTGCAGTCACTACTGATCAACTCCACCAGATTGATACCTATTATGGGCATGAGACAAACGTGTGGATGTTAGCAATTTCTGCTTCCGTTTCTGTCTTTGTTGGACTGCTGACACCCCTAGTTACTTCTGAGTAAGCCTGCATTAGATTCTACTGTGAGTACCCGTCCTGAACCTGGTCTTGAGGGTATGCAAAGGTGGAAGGCTGTTCTCTACGCTTGTATGTTTCTTGAAGGCATTTGACTGGTGACTCCTAAGACCCTGGACCCGAGGGACCCTGGATTTAGTAAGACAGGAACCTGGGAATTGCATCACTGTCTGCCTCGCTCAGTATTGTCTACACAGACTTGCAGTGGCCCTCCCAGCCCTTCCTGGAGGAAGTTGGGGATTGAACCTGCCACCTTTGATCTAGCAAGGCTTCTTTCACATTCTTAAGGGTGTGTTTATTGTAACGCTGGCATTTCTTAGATGATCATTATGTATTAAAAAAACTTACTGAGAGGCTGTGTGAATTGCTTTTAATTCTCAGACATTGCTGGGCAGACAGCACCACAGTCACCATCAGAAAAAGAGGACCCAGTTTTGACTGGGTATGCAAGTTTCAGCACTTGGACAGATGCCATGGTTTCAAAAAGCAAGTACTGACTGAGGCAGCTCACATTCAGCAGTGGCACCTGCCTGAGAACCTGCTGGAACGTGCAATCTTCTGCATAGACCTAATGTAAACTAAGCCCCAGAGAGAGGAGCACAGACGATACCATGCAGACAAACCAGAGGGGAAAGTGACTGCATTCCTAACCAGTGCTTGCACCAACTTTTTTTCACTTTACACCCAACCCCCACAAAATATTGCAAGAAATAAAACCAGGGGCAAGGACACAGTTTAGCATAATTTTGTTTCCACCCAGTAAAGAAAGTTTGAAATGTGGCTCTCATTCAAGTTGTGGCCAATGTGCAGACTTGGGAGTCAGCCCTGCTGAACTCTGGGAGTTGTCTGTGAATCAACATGCACAGGATGCGATTGGACATATATTAATAGTCACAGTAGCTTCAGTTGAGATGCTTGCACAATTGCAGTTTGACTTGAAATACAGAAGTACAAGAACAGGATCCCCCCCCCCGCCTCTGTCCATGAATGGTGTCCATCAACTCATCAAGAAGCTCAGTTATGCCAGAGATGGCACAATATTACAGATGTACAAAGCAGAAGCTCAGCAGAATAGGATTCTGGACTAACATTACCTGGGTTTGTAGAGCAGAAGAGAAGCACCCTTGCCACTTGCCAAGTGACCTAGGGCCACTGAGACACAACATTTCCTACATCCTAGGAAGCCAGTGTGGTATAATGGTTAGAGTGTTGGACTCAGACCTGGGAGACCAGGGTTCAATCCCCACTCAGCTATGAAACTCTCTAGGTGGCCTTGGCCAGTCACGGTCTCTTAGCCTAGCCTACCTCACAGCGTTGTTTTAAAAATAAAACAGACAGGGAGAGAACCATGTTTGCCACCACTTTGGAGGAAAGGTAGGCTACAAATGTGACAACTGAAAGTAATAAAGAGGATAAGCCAGAGAAGATCCATAAGCCAGAAAAAAAAATTCAGAGAGCTCTTTCTTCCCTGCTCACTGAAAAAACCAGCAAACAACCCCCCTCATCTGTTCCAAATGCTAGTTGCTCTAGGACTGCAGAAATTAAGGGAGCAAATTTTGATTTCTGCTACCTGTCAGGACATTGAGAGCACATGGGAGGCTGCACACCAGCCTGCCAGGAAGATCATTACAGTAAAGGGGAGACAGCTGGATGTGGTGTGGATTCAATTCAGGTACAACAGAAAGTAATTTGTAGCACAGGAAGGAATTCTTGAGTTCACCCTGCCAGCACAGATGGAGGCAAGTAAGCGTTTGATGGTAGGAAACTGATAACACCCAAACTTCAGAGCACATTTATACAGTTCCTGAGAATCTTATCATAAGAAGATAATTACTCACTGCCTAATTTGTGAGCCTAATTTGTCTTACTGCTTCTAAGCAATCCTTACAGTTTTACAATGTGTAAGGGTTTGCCCATGCTCACTGAATTATTTCCCCTAAACATTCCTAAAAGACACATATATGGAGACATGTATATATCTTCTAGTTAAGGAAAGTTCTATGTTTCCTTCAGCAAGTGAATCCTAACATTAATGCATCAACTGTAGGCTATTCTTCAAAAAATTAATTATAGCTTGATATATACATAACATGTCATCCTAACTTACAATTCTACATCCATTAAAATGCTAATCAACCAAAACCAACACAGATTGTCAGTTAGTACTCCTCTGTCTTCCCATTCTTCAATAGGGGAAAATAAACTTTGGTTATATTGGTAGCATATGACTTAGTCCTATATTGGTGGTATCCAACTTTCTTTTAATATGGTACTGTTGGTATCCAATTGGTCTTTTCCTGTTTGCTATCAAATTTATAATCTCTAATTGTTCCTAGTAGTGATGTATGGAAGTGAGAGCTGGACCATCAAGAAGGCTGATCGCCGAAGAATTGATGCTTTTGAATTATGGTGCTGGAGGAGACTCTTGAGAGTCCCATGGACTGCAAGAAGATCAAACGTATCCATTCTTAAGGAAATCAGCCCTGAGTGCTTACTGGAAGGACAGATTGTGAAGCTGTGGCTCCAATACTTTGGCCACCTCATGAGAAGAGAAGACTCCCTGGAAAAGACCCAGATGTTGGAAAAGATGGAGGACCCAAGGAGAAGGGGACGACAGAGGACGAGATGGTTGGACAGTGTTCTTGAAGCTACGAACATGAGTCTGACCAAACTGCGGGAGGCAGTGGAAGACAGGAGTGCCTGGCGTGCTCTGGTCCATGGGGTCACGAAGAGTCGGACACGACTAAACGACTAAACAACAAATTGTTCCTAGATTTTCCTGACACTTTCCCATTTGCTTGGGTTCCTACTGTTTCGAGCTCATGGCAAAGAATATCTTGGCAATGGTCACATAGAAAATTTGCATCTGGTATTCATTTATAACTCATCGGCCTTGTTTATAATTTAACAGGAATAGTTATGGTTCTGCCACCATCAGGATCTTTAAAACCTCCCAGATCATCTCCTGTACATTTTCCAAAAGCATTGCACTTTATTACAAGCCCACCACACATGTTAAGAGTCTCACTTCAATTCTTGACATGTCTAGCCATTTCCATCTGCTAACTTGTTGACCACCTTTTTCATGGAGTCCAGTGCCACTGGGCTGCCATCTTAGTATAATTCTCTTTATAAGATAATGCAGTTGAGTAGTTTGAACACATTTGAAACAAATGCTCATACTATGCTTGGAATCTTGCTGTTCAGATCCTCATTCCATTTTGCCATTCCTCATTCCATTTTGCCATCTATCTTTAGGTTGTTATCTTGCGTATCTTGCCAATTATTGTATACAGTTTTGATAAATACCTGGACTTGTCAGCCTCTAATAATAATGCTTCAAACATGGTCTGTTTTCTCCAAATATCTTGGCTTCTATCTAAGCTATTCAGGAACTAATTGATTTGTATGTACTTGAATCTGTCAGGTTCGAACCCTAATTTATCTCTTACTTGTCTCACTGACCTTTCCAGTCCTGAAATGTTTCCAACTTATTATCATTCCCAAACTCTAAGTTGCAAGGCTGCCCATCTCCATGAGTATTTCTATCTTGACATCCATGTACCCAGCATATCTTGTTTACACATTCCACAATCCAGATTTATTGACCATTAATTGATGAAGAAAACGTTGCCTTTATTACCTTAAATGATGGATCGAGCATTTCCCAAACATCAGTTAAACCTTTAACCTCAAATATTAGTTTTATGGTCCAAAATTAATGTATGTCTATAAAACTGACCATTCCAGCTTGTGAATTAAGCTGATATCTGTTACCCACGATTTATTCTGAACTTGCTTTGAGTTAGTGTCCTTCCTTCATAATGTCACAGATCCAGGGTACCAGAGTCTGTTAGTGAATGGTAGAAATTACCGTAATAAATGGTAGTATTTAGATAATACAGTGGTACCTTGGGTTACATACGCTTCAGGTTACAGACTCCACTAACCCAGAAATAGTACCTCGGCTTAAGAACTTTGCTTCAGGATGGGAGCAGAAATCTGGCTCCCGGTGGAGTACAGGATCAGGTTTAAGGTGCTGGTTTTAACCTTTAAAGCCCTATACGGCCTAGGACCCTTGTACCTACGGGGCCTCCTCTCCTGGTATGTCCCACAGAGGACCTTATGGTCTACAAACAAAAACATCTTGGAGGTCCTGGGCCAGAGGGAGGTTAGGCTGGCTTCAACCAGAGCCAGGGCTTTTTCGGCTGTGGCCCCAATCTGGTGGAACGCTC
The DNA here is from genome assembly GCF_964106645.2 of Podarcis pityusensis. NCBI lineage: Eukaryota > Metazoa > Chordata > Lepidosauria > Squamata > Lacertidae > Podarcis > Podarcis pityusensis. The sequence continues at coordinate 91,169,165 of NC_138026.1, read as the reverse complement.
TGTCACAAGAGACTAGGGCCCTCTGGGACTTGACATCTTTCTGCAGGGCCTGCAAGATGGAGCTGTTCCACCAGGCCTTTGGCCAAGGCACAGCTTGGTAATCCTCACAGAACTCTAGCCCAATGGTTGCCATTAATTTGATTTTGAATTGATTTTAGAATGTATTGATTTTAGAATGCTGTATTACTTTTACTGTTGTTAGCCGCTCTGAGCCCGGCTTTGGCTGGGGAGGGCGGGATACAAATAAAATTTTATTTATTTATTATTATTATTATTAAAAGGGTATCATTGGCTACTAACCATAGTGACTGTGCTCTGCCTCCATAGTTACTGAAGGCCACAGGTTGTGGGAGTGCTCTTGCGCTCAGACTGTACTTGCAGGCTTTTTATAAGCACCTGGTTAGCCACTCTGAAAAAAGACTGGTAGCTAGATGAGCTACTGACCTGATCCTGCAGGTTCTTCTTATGTTCATAAGTTCATATGTTCATTTTTAACAGAGTTGAACGTCATACGATGGACCACTTTCTATCATGTTATTTTCTCCAGCTGTTGATGCTTGTCACATTTTGAAATACTGCACTGCAAAACCTACTAAACCTATAGCTGGAGAAGATAATCAGATGAGTGTGCGCTTGACAGATACTTGTGGGGTAGGCACTCCTGGATCCAGCCTTAAGCTACCTTCTAACTCAGGCTTCTCCAAACTTGGGTCCCCAGCTATTTTTTGGACTACAACTCCCATCATCCCTAGCTAGCAGGACCAGTGGTCAGGGATGATGAGAATTGTAGTCCAAAAACAGCCGGAGACCAAAGTTTGGGGAACCCTGTTCTAACTGTGTAAATCACTAGCCAAGGGGTCCCACGATCAACATGCTTTTTTTAAAAGTTAGTAAAATCTGCTATGAAGCTATAGCTAGGTGGGTGGCATAATGGGGTGGCAGAGACAGCAGAAGTGGTTAGAAAATCTACCCGGGAGCTGAAAGAACAGGAGAACGACTTGTTGGCAAACTTTCTTGTGCCAGGTTCTGGGTGCCCTGATCTATTGGAACAGCAATGTACTTGAAGAGTGATTCAGTCTAATCTTGTGCCATAGAAAGGGGCGGTGACTTTGTTTTGTTCAGCTTCTCCTGTGCTATCATTAGAGGGGGGGGGGGGGAGAAAAGAGAAGGCACAGCCAAGTGCAGCTGGCACGCCTCCGGGTGGCTCTTATATAACCTGGGCTCTCCCAGGGCACTACCGTTGGAATAAGGTGAAAGATTCTTAAGGAACTCCTTCTATTGCTTGGGCTGCCATTGCAGGGATTCAGATTGCTGTGGCGCTGGGACCGTTCGGAAAAGTGTGATCTGGGATCCTGCTCTGCTCTTGGATGAAGTTAGGAAGCTGAAGAGGATGGCTTCAGATGAGCTGGTCTTCTTTGTCAATGGCAAGAAGGTAGGGGAGACCCCCCACATTTAATTTTCTTTTGTTTGTATCTCAACCCTTGGATTAACTTCATGAGCTGCAGATTGAAGTATTGAGAACTGTGCTCCACATGCAGCTAAATAGCCTTGAGCATTTGTGAAACTGAAAAACCATCATTTCTAATACAAGCAAACTTTATTGAACTACTAAAACTTTTTTCAATGTAGAGTAAGGGAGACACGTTAATCAAATGACCAAGTGGAAGGTTCCTGCTATTGCTCTCTCTCTTTTAGAAATATAGTATCCAACTTTCTTTTAGCCAAAAAATAATGATCTGTAATGCTTTTCAGCCTGTTTCTTCCAGAGAATGCTTCTGTTTCATTGCTGAAATAGTTACATTTTTAAAAGATAGACCCCAGTTCAATAAACACTCACATTTCCTAAACTTACATTGAATAAAGCAGAGTGGAAGAAGGCTACTGAAAGATGCCCAGTGAATGAAGTACATGCAAGGAAAACCATCCTGTGTTTGCTTTCTATGTCATTTTAAAAATACGACTACCTGTAATGTAGGTAACATAACTATTCTTCACACCCTCTGCCTGTAGCTTGTCCAGCCAGCAACAAACAACTGAGTGACAGCGCTGGGCAGTTGCTGTTGGACTGATACCCTCCCTAAATTAAATTACAGAAGCAAGCACAATGATTGCTACAAACCCACAGCGATTTCCACCTCTGCGTAAAGAGATCAAATGCTAGCGATTACCAGCGAAGCAGCTGGGGTGGCAGGTTGTTCCGTTCCTGATGCATTTGAGAGAGAGAGAGAGAGAGAGAGAGAGAGAGAGAGAGAGAGAGAGAGAGAGCGCGTTGCACCTAGTCGTTCTGTCTGACCCAGCAAGGCTATGCTTAGGTTAATTTAGCCGGAGCTGCCTGACTGTGCGGAGATTTTGCTCCGGCCACGAGACTGCAGTACACAGACTGAAACGAATCAGCACCTCCCCTCTATAAATAGTGGTATTAATCTGATTCAGCATGGTGGAATTCTGTTCCTCTGCCCGGGGCTGGAGCTGACCTTCCCGAGCAAACAGATGGTTCTATGTTGCTGCTTCCCAGTGGTGTCAACCAGGGCGCACCTTTGTGCGCTGGGAGCTCCAGAGAGCTTCCATATGGGTTGCACGGTTGGGAAGGGCCAGGGGTGGAGACGGGGGTTGAGTTGCATCAGCAAATCACAGAGCAAATTGACTTGTCCGTCCTGCGCTTTGTCCTTTAGTGGCAGCAAGGCTGGACCTAGGAAAGCAGAGTGCTGACATCTGACTGACCTAACATTTGGGCAGGAATCTGGCCCTCTCTGCAGTGCATGTCCTACAAGTGTCACTCTAAGAAAGCAGTAATAATGGAAGGCTTAACGGGAGTCAGCAGCTTTTCCAGAAACCACCAGGACACAGTTGGGACCCCATTTACACACCTGTTTCTGAAACGAATTGTACACCTGCAACTCATAGGGTTGAAGGCTGCATGTACCTTGTCCTACCCCTACACCCCCAGCACCTCTTGCTAAAAGGATATTGGGTGGGAAGGCAGGCATAGGACCTCCAGCCAATGTGGTGTAGTGGTTAGAGTGCTGAGCTTGGGCCTGAAGGACCAGGGTTCAAATTCCCACTTGGCCAGGAAGCTCACTGGGTGACCTTTGACCAGGCACTCACTGTCAGCCCAGCCTACTTCACAGGGTTGTTATGAGGACAAGGGGGGGGGGGGAGAACTAGGTAGATCACATTGAGCACCTTGGAGGAAAGGTGGGATATAAATGTAAAAAATACATCTCTTCACAGTTAAATTGGATCAGGCAATGCTGGGCTAGGTGGACCTGTGGTTTGACTCAGCACAGGGCATAGGAAGCTGCCTTACGCAGTTGCACCATTGGTCAAGGTAGCTCAGCATTGTCTGCACTGACTGGCAGCAGCTCTGCAGGGCTTTGGACAGGAGCCTTTCCCAGCCCTCCCTGGAGATGCCTGGGATTGAGCCTGAGACCTTCTGCATGCCAAGCAGATGCCCTGCTTCGGAGCCGTGGCTCTTTGTACTTGTGCAGCAGACCTGTGCCACTGCCTCCCTATGCCATTTCCACTTGGGTTAGGGCTGCTTCACACATCGTATATTTTAAACCGCATTTAGATATTCTGACGGCAAGCGCTCTTTGGCAGTGGAACGGTCTCCCTCGGGAGGTTGTGGATTCTCCTTCCTTAGAGGTTTTTAAGCAGAGGTTGGGTGGCCATCTGTCACGGATGCTTTAGCTGAGATTCCTGCATTCCAGGGGGTTGGGCTAGATGACCCTTGGGTCCCTTCCAACTCTAAGATTCTATGATTCTAAGTGCACACTTGCATTTCACAAATCCAGGAAATTGCCTAAGGTTAGTATCTCCAGATAGGCTGGTATTTTACCCATCAGCCCACCCATAAGGATAGCTTACAGTAGAACCTCGACTAAGAGTGGTGGACTCGTAATCTGGTGAACCGGGTTCGCGTCCCCGCTCCTCCACATGCAGCTGCTGGGTGACCTTGGGCCAGTCACACTTCTCTGAAGTCTCTCAGCCCCACTCACCTCACAGAGTGTTTGTTGTGGGGGAGGAAGGGAAAGGAGAATGTTAGCCACTTTGAGACTCCTTAGGGTAGTGATAAAGTGGGATATCAAATCCAAACTCTTCCTCCTCCTCCTCCTCCTCTTCTTCTTGTCACTGCCCCATTCACGAACAATCCAATTCACGACTACGGCAAACCTGGAAGTAAATACTGGGTTTGCTGACTGCACATGCGCAGAAGCGGCTGCCGACGTCTGCACATGCGCAGAATGGCGCTGCCGCCGAATGTGCACACACAGAACGGCGCTTCTCCCAGCGACCCGGATCGACTCACAAACAGACCTCCAGAACGGATTCCATACCTGAGTAGAGTTTCCACTGTATTTTGGTGCATGTGCTAAATAAAGCTGACCAAACCTGCAAGAGGTGTAGTGGTTAGAGTGATAGACCTGAGGAGCCTGGGCACTCAACCAGGAAACTCCTTCGACCAGCCATTTACTGTCAGCCCAGCCTACCTCACAGGGTCGTCATGAGGGTGAAACGGGGAGGAGGAGACAACCTGGAAGCTCTGAAGATTGAGCTCTGCTGCAAACCATTTGTTCAGATCCTTGCAAACACGGCAGCAAGCAAAGGCCCGTCATTATGCAATGCTTACCGGAACAGGAGGCTTGAAGTACATATGGGTGGAGCATTGCAACACACCCCCTGGGAATGTTGACCGAGAGCCCGGAACAGAACATGATACCTTGTCCTGTAGCTGGTGAGAAAGGTTACTTCGTCTCTGTTGCAGATAGCCTGACATCGCAAAAATAACCAGTGCTGTATTGTGCTGCGTGTGACTTCAAGGCTATGGGGCCGGGCGATAAGGGACAAACGATAAGATACGGCTTTTGCAGAGGCACACAAGCTACAATGAAACTTCACCAGCCAACTCTTACTTCACAGGCAAATCTGCTGGTGTGTCTTTAAGCACCTATTTAATTTCTGCTATGTATCGGCTGCTAAGATAATGTCCCTTGACCGCTTATGAGAGTGCAGCACGATTGTAGCTGGAAACTGTTTTTTCTTCTTCTCTTTTTAACATCTTGCTCTTGGGGAAATAGGTGTGTTTACATGTTAACCACATAAAGATAAAGAGCAGTAGCGTGGGGCTTGTAAACCATTCATTTACACACTGCTGCCCGGACAAAATGAATTCACCTACTAAAGCTGCTAGTGCTGTTTGAGGGGGAAGCTGCTATGGGAGCTCTGAAGGGGACTTTCCTTGGGAAAACAGCACCAAAAAAACTCCACCTGCTCCTATGCTGTAGCTCGAATCCTGATGCCCCTCTCCCTTGCTTCAATTTCAAAACATGCTCTCAAAACATGTACAGGGCCAAACTATATGGTGCCTTAGGGAAGCCCACAAGCTAGGCTGTGAGGTTAATAGCTCTTCCCCAGCTTGTGTTCAGTGGTATACTGGCTCTGCATATGGAGGTTCCATATAAATAATCAATCCACCATTACAGCGAATAGCTGCTGCCATCCATATATTTGTCTAACTCACATTTAAAGCTGATTGAGTAGGTGTCTCCATGTCTCATGGCATATATGAGTTCCGCGTATGATTCAAAACTTGATTGAACCCAGTGACCATGAAATATACTCGGAGTCGAGAGTGGATTTCATGCTCTTTATTCAGCTCATAGTGGTGAGGAGGAATGGAAGTTCCCCCAGCGTGTCTGCTTTATATACATTATTTACACAACGGGCCCCATGTGATTGGCTACTTTCGGGATTCTCCTGTACGCCAATCAGGTTGCGGATTCACTTCCACCTGGAGCTGGATTGGGTAGCTCCTGTGGACCAATCAGACTGCTGCATTCTGAATCCTATTGTTCTAGGACCAATCAGACTGCTGCATTTTGGATCCTATTCAACTCAGTACATAACAGAGCAGGATTAAGAAAGTAAGGGAGAAATAAAAAAAACCCTGAAGCACTTTATCCTAAAGCGTATAATAGAACTGAGATGGCTCAGTTGGTTAGAGCATGTGGCTCTTAATGTCAGGGTTGTGGGTTTGAACCCCACATTGGGCAAAAGATTCCTGCATTGCAGGGGGTGGGACTAGATGACCCTGGTGGTCCTTCCATCTCTACAGTTCTATGATTCTAGGGTAAAATAAGATGAAGAATTCCCATAGACCTCAGTAGAAAGGGTAATACAGGAATCATAGAAATTGTAGAGTTGGAAGGGACCACGAGGGTCATCTAGCTCAACCCCCTGCAATGCAGGAATCTTTTGCCCAACGTGGGGCTCAAACCCACGACCCTGACCTACACGAGCCACAGATTCCATAGATAAATTATGTGTTATGTTTGTATGCCCTGAGTCTTCTGCCAATCTAGGTGATGTAAACATCGAATAAACACTTTTCAGTTGCCTGTGCAGTGGTAAGAGCTAGGAGCACATGATCACCTTATTGCGCATGAGTAGGAAATGTGCTTAGATAATCTGTTAATAATAATCACAACAGAGACTCCATGCCCTATGGCCAGGAAGAGAAATGCAAAGGAATGTTGTCCTTCTGACCCTAAGGGTAAAGTCTTTGAAATAAAACCTAAGTGTCTAGCTAATAAGGGCAGATAAAAGTAACCAGTATTGCTAACAACAGAGGCTGAGCTGGCTGGGATGTTTCTGATTAAGAGTTCTCCAGAACCAGCTCTCGCCTTTAGAGGTTCTGAATGAATTAAATTAATCAGGGGTCAGCAAACTTTTTCAGCAGGGGGCTGGTCCACTGTTCCTCAAATCTTGTGGGGGGCTGGACTATATTTTTATTGGGGGAAAATGAACGAATTCCTATGCCCCACATATAACCCAGAGATACATTTTAAATAAAAGCACACATTCTACTCATGTAAACACACACTGATTCTCGGACGTCCGCCGGATTTAGAAGGCTATTGGGCTGGATCCGGCCCCCAGGCCTTAGTTTGCCTACCCATGAATTAAAAGGTAATGAGGAGTTGCGTCAAATTGCACTCCTTGGCCGGAGCAACATTTTGGCCTCAGGAGGCTGTGTCGTGGGGACATTTGCCCTCATTCTGACTGGTCATTATTAAGTCAATCAGACTTGAAGTCAATGCTTCCTGCACTTACTCTGCAGCCTCGTTGTGAGGGAAGAGGATCTCCCAGAGGCACTGTCACCACTAAAAGGTAAAGGAACCCCTGACCATTAGGTCCAGTCGTGACCGACTCTGGGGTTGCGGCGCTCATCTCGCTTTATTGGCCGAGGAAGCCGGCGTACAGCTTACGGGTCATGTGGCCAGCATGACTAAGCCACTTCTGGCGAACCAGAGCAGTGCACGGAAACGCTGTTTACCTTCCCGCCGGAGCTGTACCTATTTATCTACTTGCACTTTGACGTGCTTTCAAACTGCTAGGTTGTCACCACTGCCAGGTTGATAAAACAGGTGGCAGCAGCTTAAAGTTGGCAGGGCAGTTTTGTGAAACTTTCCGCCTTTCCCAAGGGATTTCAGTTTCAAAAGACAATGTGAGAAGTCAGAACAAAGAAACTGCAAATTTTTACTAAAATATACATAATGGGACAAACTATAACAATGAATGCATTCGTGAGGCGGATTAGCTGCAAATTTACAGCCTAATGCAGCCAAACATCAAAATGAACAGGCTTCTAAGCACCATAAAGACATACATTGTATACAGAAAGATGGGAGTAAATGGCCCAGGAAGCTATTCTAGTTAAACCACCACCTTCAGTTTGCCACAACAGTCAGCAGGCAAATGGAACTTTCAATGGCCAAATGTGTTTCTTCAGTAGCACAGCTTGAAACATTAAGTCCTAGAATAGGCAGTGGATACTTTCCCCCCCTGAAGGTGGATGGATATTCGAGTGCTGCTTTTAATCATGCCTGTAAAGCAGCTTGCATATACAACAATAACATGCAATTCTTTCTGTTTTAGTATAATTTGTAATTTTATTAAAAAATATGGAAGGGCTTGATGGAGGCCAAGCGTTGGAAGGAAAGAAGGGGTTCTGTTTCCAAAGAGGAAAGAGATGTCAGGAATCCTGTCTAGCAAACTGCAACAGTTACAACAGTTGGGTAAATTGTTATGTGTGCAGGGCACGGAATACCTGGGCATAGCAGGAAAGGATTAAAAAAGAAGTTGTAGAGCAAGTCAAACCAAATGAGAGACAGCTGCACAAGTGGTTATTGTCTTGACACGTTTGGAAAACCAATCTCTTCATTGAGGAATTTCCTTCAGTGTTCCTTAAGAAGCTGCTTGGCACACCTTCTCTTCCTGCTAGAATTCTCAGAATGCACTGGGACACCAACAACTTGTACATAACTGAGCACCCCGAAGAACACAAAGAAGACCCTGTGGGATCAGACCAAAGGCCCATCTGGGCCAGCATCCTTTCCTCACAGTAGCCAACCAGATGCCTGTGGGAAGCAGGAGCAAAGTACAACAGGGCTCTCTCTACCCAGCAATTGGTATTTGGAGGCTTTACTGCCTCTGGCGGTTAATGGAGAATGTCGCCATTTTGGCTACTAGCCACTGACAGCTTTGCCATTCATGGATTTTTGTCTAATCCTATTTTAAAACCAGACAAGTTGGTGGCCATAACCTCCTCCTGTGGGATTGAGTACTATTGCTACAAACCCTGTAAATTAATAAATGGTAGGATTTTGATTATTTGGAGTATTGAAGGGAAGATTGGAGGTCAGCGGAAAAATACAGGCTAAGCTTCCTTTCCAAGCTAGGGCCTCAGCTGGGATAAGAGGCATTCTCGAAGCTACTAACATGAGTTTGACCAAACTGCGGGAGGCAGTGGAAGACAGGAGTGCCTGGCGTGTTCTGGTCCATGGGGTCACGAAGAGTCGGACATGACTAAACGACTAAACAGCAACAACAACATGACAAAAGGTGTTGATGGCCACCGTGAGAGGAATCTTGGGCCTGGGCAGACTGAGGTTGCCATGGTGAAGAGGTGTGTGAGAGAAGTGGCAGGAAAAGACTGCTTTTGAGCAAGGTGTGCTGGGAAGAAGGGAGAGAATAAAGACTGGACTCCAGGTTAGGCAGGCTGGCTGAAGGCTGGCTGAAGGCTGGCTGGGGGAGATGACATTGAATCCTGAGCTGCACTTCTGTGGGGAACAAGCCTTGCTTGAGATGACCATGCTGTAGGATCTGGACTCCTTCCATGCAAACTGAAGGTGTAAAAAGGTGAATAAATCATATTTCTTAAAGCTAGGACAGTCTCTGCTGCGTCTTCAATTCTCCAAAGGAGCACAGACCTTGGGTGGAAGTCCCTGGAAGTTTGCTACCACTCGACAGAGAGTGAGGGGTGGCACCCAACTTCTGTAACACTATGAACCACGTGGAGAAGTCCTTAGTCCGTGCTGATTCTTTCAATATTCAGCTTCACTGAATGTCCCTGAGTTCTAGTACTATGAGAGAGGGGGAAAAACATCTCTTTTCCTCTACCCTGTGCATAATTTTATGGAGCTCTAAAAGTAAAAAGCTCCCCCCCCCCTCCGGCTGCCATAATCCCCAAGACTGTATGCTTTGGAGGAAGTTGCAGCCATACCTAGCAAAGCTGGGGATTATATCTGGGATCGCCTGCCAAACCACTGTGCTATGACCCATACATATGTGTAGAACACATAGTTTGTAGGTACGTACTTTGGATTAGCCTACTGAGAAAGCCAGCGAAGGTCATATGCAAGCAGCTATTGCGCAAGAGCTGTTTTGTTGCAAGGAAATGGTTAATTTGGCTGAAGGCCGGGAAAGGAATTGGCAAGGCCAAAAGTGTTAAGCCAAGGCTGTAGGAATGGAGGGCAACTTGAGGTGCCACGAAGTCTGCTTTGCCTGCCTTCTACATGTAGGAAGAAAATTGTGCCATTTTGATCTTGACAAAAAGTCCTGTCCTGTCCTGATCCTGTGGTCTTGTGATAGCTGCAGCGGCAGGAACAAAGGCTTGTGCTGCTACAGGCATCTGAAGTTCCATCTAGAAGCTGAGAGGCAAGGTAAACAAAGAAAAAAACCACCTCAGATGTTGTCAGGCAGATTTTAAGCTTTTACTGCAGGGGTCAGCAGCAGGGCATCCATGAGCATCAGTTTGCTTGCCAGTACCTCCTATGGCACCCATGGGGAGGTGTCAGTCAAAATCCCCTCAAAAAATCACAATGCATGAAAGTGCCCATAGCTTAATCGCCATTATTATTAATTATTATTTTATTTTATTTCACTTATAAAGTGCCCAAAATTCCCTGCCCTCCAACCGCCATACATATTTTGAAAAATAAGCGGTACCTGCCCCTGTATATTTTGTACAGACACAAAAGGAAAAGCAAATGGGGAGGGAAGAGGAAAGCAAGGCCCAGAGTGGCTGCTCTTTCACTGGCTAATGGATAGGACAATGCTGGTCTTCCCTTTGCCCTTATAGCCTGCCTTTCCGCTCAGAGAATACAGTACACATGGTAGTTAGCAAAACTTTTATAAAAACAAGTAGAGCGTGGTGCTTATACTGCTCAGGTTGCAGGTTCAACCCCCTGCATATTCCTGCATTGCAGGGGGTTGGACTAGATGATCCTCAAGGTCCCTTCCAATTTTACAATTCTATGATTCAACAAAATAGAAAGGGGGAAAGGCACTTGGAGTTTCTAAAACAAAACAAAACAAAACACTGCATAGGACAGAAATACCACAATATTATTTATTCCATTTTTAAAAAAGTAATTTTTATTAAAGATTTCTTAGTTTACAGTCACCCCATAAGAATAGCTCTCTGGGTGATGTACAAAATTAAACAGGTTGAAAATCACAATTCCCATAAAACAAGAATCTATCAAGCACCAAATAAATAACAAACAACCTTTCCAAAGAAAGGATCTGTCAAGTCAAACACCATAATACATTCGCCTAGAAAACCAAAAGGATAAATCCTACAGTGCTAAAATACCCATGCCATAACCATAGCATAATGCAGAGAGCTCTTTTGTTTGTTTGCTTGTTTAAAATGATGGTTTGGGAGATTTACTGACAATCATCAGAATTTTCTGACCTCCCAAAATGCTTTCTGATGCTGGTGATGCACTGACTATAGCGCATGCATGAACACATATCTTAAGGAAATCATGTTTCTTGTCTTCCAGGTGGTGGAGAAGAATGTGGACCCAGAAACTACTTTGCTAACCTACCTTCGAAGGAAATGTATCTCATGTCAGCTGGCACGTCGTGCGTGCGATTTTAAAATGGTCAAGGCATAGTTGTATAGATGGTCCTGCAGAATTTGAGCTTCACTTGAATTTAGAATTGGGCACCTGCTAATACCGTTTCTCCTGCTACTTCTACACCTACCATTCCCAGTCTCAGTGATGTTTAATGTAGTTCAAGACTGAGAGCAATAGCTTAATATGTGGAGATGGGCAGTCTCTCTGTTGTACCAACCCCCCCCCCTTTTTGGCTTCTGTCAGATTGGCTCTGAAATTAGTTCAGCCACCTACTCCCATGACCCACAACTGAAAAACAGCTTGACCTATTTCTGAGCGAATTTGACTTCGTAAACGAGCCGGTCTCCCTCACAGACTTGGAAGCCTCCTGTTTGCAGTAGTTGACAGCAAGCCATGGGTAGAGGGGAGGGTAGTCTCTCCCAGTCCTGTCTCTGATGCCAGGGAATGAAGTTAACTACTTTCCTCAAGGCCTCATGGTCCAGTGCATGGCAACACACCATGCCAGGTGCAGAAATATGTCCCTCCCTCTCCCCGTTTTCCTCATGGTTTGGTCCTGCTGGAATACTGGTTTGGTCCTGCTGGATATTGGTTTGGGAGGGGAGTTGGATAATCAACAGATTGGAGAGAGAATGGCTGGTTGGGTGGTTTGGAGGAAATACCTCTCTGGTTTGGATTAAAATTGAAGCAAATTCTGCAGTGCTGGGGGTTCATATGTGGTAACATAACTGATTTTTAGGGCCCAACTATTTGTTTTTTCCACAAAAAAAGGGCTGGCCTCTATTTTCATGGACAAGTGGCCATGTAGCGCTAACTAGATTAAGAATACTTTTAAGGCAAATATCATGCATTTTTTTATCCAAAGATATACGCTAACATCCATAATAATATTTGTCGGAACTGAACATCTATGAACTATGTTGGGGAAGTGATGCCTAAATCTGATGTTTCTTTAGCTGGTCATGTGTTGTTAAGAAGTAAATATAGCATGTGTTTGTAAACACAATTCTACATTTCTTTTTCACTGGCTGATCCACTCCAGCAATTAAAAAGGGATAATTCATATCTAGATATTTAAGACCATTCTTCTGTACTTTTGTGTCAGCTGATACATTTATTTGCACAAGCAAAAATAAATGAATTACCAGTAACCTTGGGCCTGTAGGAAACCAGGAAACAGAAATGATTTGGTGGAAGGATGATGAAAAACCCTAGGCCGCAATATGTTTTTGTTGTGTCCTAAGAAAGTGTTGGATAGTCCTAGACAAATTGGATAACTCAATCTTTTATTTACTCTGTGCATCTGGAAACTGAGCCTGCTATAAGAAGCAGTGGCTGTAGATATATTTAAGAATTTCTTGCTCGGTTGGTATGTTTTTCCTTAACTGCCATACTGTTAGTGGGGTTATGTGGAACCAAGCTGGGCTGTGGAGAAGGTGGATGTGGTGCCTGCACTGTTATGATTTCCAAGTTCGACAGATCCCAGAAGAAAACCATGTATCCTTTGAATGGCAAGTGATGAGATGGGTGAATGGGTTTCTAATGTAGGTATCGGCAGTACGGAGGACAGATTCTCAGTGGATGGAAAAATGTAATTGTGTAAAGCCAGTTCCTCCCATAAATTTTCAAATGTATTTGATAACTTTGTTTGCTCTGTTCCTTTGATGGGTGGCAGAAAGTTTGCCTATGATTGGGAACCTGCAGCCCTCCAGAAATTCTCGGACGCCAACTTCCATCAGCGCCAGCCAGTGTAGCCAATGGTCAGAGATAATGCGAGTTGTACTTGAGCAGTTTCTGGAGGGTCGAAGGTTCCCCATCTCTGAGCGATGGTCATCTAGGACAAAATGCAATTTATTTTAAAAATATTTGCCAAAGTAGCTGGTTGGCACTACATTCAAGCCTCATGCAGCTCCACAATATGCCAGCTGGGTCTTCCTTTATGTAATCATTTGGGCTGCAAGTATATTGTCATTCATGTGGAAGTAAGCCCCACTTACTTGATGCTGGGAAAGATGGAGGGCACAAGGAGAAGGGGACGACAGAGGACGAGATGGTTGGACAGTGTTCTCGAAGCTACAAACATGAGTCTGACCAAACTGCGGGAGGCAGTGGAAGACAGAAGTGCCTGGCGTGCTCTGGTCCATGGGGTCACAAAGAGTCAGACACGGCTAAACGACTAAACAACAACAACAAGCCCCACTGAGGACTTGCGTCTGAACAGACACGGTGCTTAGCATGGTGCTGTTAGTCTTCCTTTTAAAATGCCAAGAATTGGGGCTGGCTCACACAACAATCTCACTGTATAGAGTAGGGGGAACCAACCTGGTGCCTCCAGGTATGGTTTGGCTCTCAACTCCCATCAGTCCCAGCCAGCATGGCCAATGATCAGGGATGATGGGAGCTGGAGTCAAGCAACTTCTGGCGGATGGCAGCTTCATCACCCCTGGCCTGTGCAATCCTTTTGGTTTCCTAGAAATGGCAAAGCACATGATTACCGTGTGTTACGGCACATCCAAATGTTTTGCCCCCTGCTGTTATCTTGATTTCCTAGCTTTAGCATCTGATAAGGGTGCTTATTAAAACCCACTGGCCTTTCCCAGATTTGTTTGCTTAGTAAGATTAATGTTTGCTTTAATGTAATGGACAGTTTTGTGCCAAAGTTCAGTATCAGTATACTGAGTGACTCTACTCTTCTCTTGGTCTCTTCTTAGCTCATCTTCCCTGCTTTGCTTCCCTTTGTCCTGTTTCTCTTCACAGCAGCACAAACTTAATTTAAATCTTTAGGAGTTCATAGCCCACCCTTTTTATCAAACTCACCCATTTTCAGAATGTTGGCTTTAGTTGTTTGTATGGGCTTGCTTTGGAAATGATTGTTTAGCATTTTGGGGGCTGGGGACCTGGGAAACTTTATTGGGTTTCCTGTGAAATTCTGAGCATGAATTCCTTTACTGGGTTGGGAACCATGCGCTCAAATGGAACGTGGATGTATATCTGTGCACACATCCAATGTGATACCTGCCTGTAGCGCTTGAGGAGTGTGTGTGGTATCTTCCCATCCATCTCACAACACAAGAGGCACAGCAATCACTTCCATCCTATGTTGGACTTATATCATTAAGGCTATGTACAGTACACCTTCCTGGCTTAAAACAAGCTCCTTTCGAATCCTTGGGTGCAGCTCATCAGGCCCTGGAGATTTGAATTCCTTTACTGTAAAGTAACTTGCCACTTCTTTGCCTATCTCAGGCTGCAGCTCTCTCCTTGCATCATTTATCTTGTTATCACCAGGTTGGTCGGTGTTATGTAGTGTAGTTTCACCCTGGGCCAACAGGGGGATACTGTATATAGTTTTCACTCAGGTCTGTAGATAGTTTTCACTCAGGTCCGCGGCAGTTATTTTAGGCGGGAACTCTGGGCTGTTGTGGTTACAATGTTGACAGCCGGCTGCCTATAAATACAGGCCGGCTGAGCTGTTCGCAGTTAGTTCTATTCCAGCTTACCATAATAAAGAGCTACTTGAAGAAATCGCTGTGCCGGCTGCTATGTCAACCCACCACCTAACACTGGCGACGAGGATGGGATTGATGGACATCAGAGCACAGCCAGATGCGGCCAGCCTCTGAACTGAGCTGAATCACTGAGCTGAATCACAGAGCGAAATCACTGAGCGAAATCACTGGGCAGAACCAATTCAGAGCTGACTGTTCTGGCTAGAGCACTGTGTTCCATCCATCGCCCTTCACGCCGGCATCGGAATCATGGCTTCACTTGTGCCTCTACCGCCGTTTGCGCCAGCCTCTGAATCATGGGACTCCTACCTCGCTCGGTTCGACTGCTACCTCCAAGCCAACGAGCTGACAGAAGTATCACAGGAGCGGAAGCGGGGCCTATTCCTCAGCCTCTGTGGGCCTGAGGTGTTTGAGACGGCCCGAGCGTTGGTTGCGCCTGAAGCAGTCCAGGCAACACCATGGGACACGATCCAAGAGAAGCTCCGCAACCACTACGCACCAAAGCCGTCCAAGATTGCTGCCCGCCATGCGTTCTACCACCGGAACCAGGCAGAGGGGGAGTCAATCAACAACTACACCACCGCCCTGCGACAGGCTGCAATGCACTGTGAGTTCCGAGACTTAGACGATGCCCTGATGGATCGAATCGTCTGCGGGGTCCGGGACATCCATCTGCAACGGCGCCTCCTAGCCAAGCCAGACCTCACGCTACAGAAAGCCATTGAGGAGGCTGTGGCCTCAGAAGCTGCTGAACGCTCCGCCCAGGAGATCCGCAAGTCCAGCAGCCCGCGTCTTGCTAGGGAGCCAGTTCCGGTGCATCATGAAAAGGCCAGCAGTGAGGAGGCATCCTCCAGTGAAGACGATGACGTGCACCAGACAAAGCGGGAGCGCAGGAAGTTCCAACAGAAGTCCAAGGGCCAACCGGAATGTGCTGGCTGCGGAGGCAACCATTCCCGTGCCAAGTGTCGATTCAGAGACGCCATCTGTAGGAAGTGTTCCAGAAGGGGCCACATCGCTAAGTTCTGCCGATCGGCTCCGTCTGACACCCCCCCTTCATCGATTCGCAAGTCCAAGTCTTCACTCCAGTCTGCCAAGGAAAGTTGTTTCGCTCTCACCAACTGCCGCTGCCCGTCTGGAACCACGATTGGCCAAACCGACTCGCCTACGCGACGCAAGCTGAACGTCACGGTGCTCATTGAAGGAGCTCCATGTGACATGGAGATCGACACCGGGTCTGCCCTGTCCATCGTGTCATGGAGCACCATCAAAAGACTGGTACCCAGAGTGTCCAAAAGGCAACTCGACTCTCACCGCGTACACCTGAGAGACTACCAGGGAAACGACATTCCCGTGGTAGGCGTTGGCCGGTTCCGGATCGCCTTCAAGGATTTTTCGGGCCTGCTCCGGTTGGTGGTGGTCGAAGGTCAGCGGCCAAGCCTCCTAGGGCTAGACTGGTTTGATGCCCTCGGCCTGGAAGTCACCGGCATCAACTGCATCTCTAACGCAGAGACTGAGGGTCTGGTCAAAGACTTTGCCGAGGTTTTTGACGGCACCTTGGGCCAATATACAGGTACGCCCATCTCCTTTAGCCTTGATCCACAAGTCGCCCCCATCAAGCTAAAGCCACGCCGGGTTCCCTTTGCTCTCAAGGCTAAGGTGGATGAACAACTGGACAAACTGATCGCCCAAGGAGTTTTGGAGCCGGTTGACCACGCAAAGTGGGAAACCCCCATCGTCACGCCTGTCAAGCCAGATGGGTCGGTGAGAATCTGCGCTGACTACAAGTGCACGATCAACAAGGCACTTCAGCAGCACGCTTATCCGGTTCCTGTTGTCCAACACCTGCTGCATTCCCTGGGTGAGGGTAAGGTCTTCGCTAAGCTGGACCTTGCCCAAGCCTATCAACAACTGCCAGTCGATGATGCCACTGCTGAAGCCCAGACGATCGTCACCCACCGGGGGGCTTTCCGTTGCCGCCGGTTGCAGTTCGGGGTGAGTGTGGCTCCTGGCATCTTCCAAAGCCTTATGGAGCGTCTCCTGCAAGGGCTTCCGGGTGTGGTACCATATTTTGATGACGTCTTGGTGTCTGCAGACTCACACCAGCAGCTGTTCGAGCGCCTCCGTGCCGTGCTGACCAGGTTCCAGGAGGCCGGGCTCAAGGTAAAGAGGGAGAAGTGCCAGATCGCCGTTCCACAGGTAGAGTTCCTGGGCTATCTTATCGATGCCTCCGGTCTTCATCCAACCACATCCAAGATCCGCGCTATCCAGCAGGCCCCCACCCCAAAGAACAAAACGGAGTTGCAGGCATTCCTGGGGCTGCTGAACTTTTATAACATGTTCCTGCCCCACAAAGCCACAGTGGCTGAGCCTCTTCACCGACTCCTTAGCACTAAGACGCCTTGGGCCTGGGGTCATCGGGAGACGGCGGCCTTCAACGTGGTCAAGGCTCTCCTTTCTTCAGACAGTGTGCTGGTACAGTACAGTGAATCCAGGCCGCTGGTCCTTGCCTGCGACGCCTCACCTTTTGGCATCGGTGCTGTCCTTAGTCACCGTTTTCCAGATGGAAGAGAAGCACCGCTCGCCTACTTTTCCAGGACACTATCTCCGACGGAACGGAATTACAGCCAGCTCGACAAGGAGGCATTGGCACTTGTGGCTGGAGTGAAGAGGTTCCATGAATACCTCTATGGCAGGACTTTTGACCTCATCACTGACCACAAGCCACTCCTGGGCCTCCTCGCCGGTGATCGTCCAACTCCACCGGTCCTCTCACCACGCATGCTGCGATGGACTGTTTTCCTGGCTGCCTACCACTACCGGCTCATCCATCGCCCGGGGAAATCGATGGGCCATGCCGACGCCCTCAGCCGTTGCCCTCTTCCAGCATTTGTGGAAGACCCGGCTCCAGCTTCATCGCTCCTTCTGATTGAGGATCTTCCGGCAGCGCCTGTATCGGCTGCCACTGTGGCCTCCGCATCTGCCCAGGATCGCACCATCAGCCGGGTGCTCAACTGGGTGTGGAGGGGGTGGCCACAAGGGCCTTTTGCATCGGAGTTCCAGCCCTTCGCAACCAGACAACATGAACTCTCAGCTCATCGTGGCTGCCTGCTGTGGGGAGACCGCGTCGTGATTCCCCAGGGACTCCGTCAGCGCGTCCTGGAGGCTCTGCACGTTGGCCACCCGGGAATTGTCAAAATGAAGGCGTTGGCTCGGTGTTACGTCTGGTGGCCTAATATGGACGATGCCATCACTGCCTGGGTGTCCGCCTGTCAAGCGTGCCAGGAGTCGAGGCCTGCACCACCGGCAGCTAAGGGACACACCTGGGAGACGCCAAAGACACCCTGGTCGAGGGTGCACATCGATCTGGCTGGCCCCTTTCACGGCCGGACCTTTATGGTAGTGGTGGACGCCTATTCCAAATGGCTGGAGGTCGCCCTGATGCCCTCCACCACTACCGAAGCTGTCATCCGGGTGCTGCGAGGCCTGTTTGCAACGCATGGGTGTCCTGATGTCCTTGTCTCTGACAACGGACCGCAGTTCACGTCAGGCACGTTTGAGCGGTATCTTTTGGGACTGGGCATCCGCCATGCCCTAACGGCACCTTTTCATCCATCCAGCAACGGGCAAGCGGAAAGAATGGTGCGCTCGACAAAAGAGGCACTGGCGCGCCTGGACCGGGGAGACTGGCATGAGCGGGTCGCCGAATACTTGTTCGTGCAACACATCACCCCTCATGCGGCCACAGGGAGGAGTCCTGCTGAACTGCTTATGGGCCGCCGCCTCAGGTCACCGCTCGACCGGCTACACCCAGACTTTGCCGTGGCTGAACCCCCAGGCTGTGCCAACGCACCACGGTCATTTGTCCCAGGAAACCAGGTCTTTGCCCGGAACTATGTGGGGGACATCCCTTGGGTGCCAGCCACAGTAGTGGGAGTCACTGGACCTCGCTCGTACCAGGTGGCACTCGAAGACGGACGCTTGTGGCGACGGCACATAGACCAGCTTAGGCGCAGGGTTGGGGACTTGGACACTACCGAGGTGCCCCCAACTGCGCTTGCGGCTCCAGAAGAGACACGTACAGATGGCGAGGCCCCACCTACACCTCCCTCACAAACTGCCAGCGTGGAGCCGAACCAAGCCGTTTCAGAACAGACTCAGACCACTCCACTTGCGGAGGCTCCACCCACAGCAGCGGATCCAGGGGAGTTGGTTCCAACGCCACCTAGGGTCGCACCACAGCCTCAGCGAGAACTGTGTGGCCCTCCGGACTTGGCTACCAGTCCCCGGCGGTCTGGCAGAGTTTCCAAGCGCCCAACTTATTTAAAGGACTATGTTGTTGGACAGGTATCACTGTTGGTCTAAGTATGGGAAATGTAACCGATATGCTTTTGTGCTTAATTGAACCATTACGCGTAGTGCTGTATATAAGGAAATCATTACGATTGTAACTAACGCCTTATCTCGGTGGGGAGGGGTGTTATGTAGTGTAGTTTCACCCTGGGCCAACAGGGGGATACTGTATATAGTTTTCACTCAGGTCTGTAGATAGTTTTCACTCAGGTCCGCGGCAGTTATTTTAGGCGGGAACTCTGGGCTGTTGTGGTTACAATGTTGACAGCCGGCTGCCTATAAATACAGGCCGGCTGAGCTGTTCGCAGTTAGTTCTATTCCAGCTTACCATAATAAAGAGCTACTTGAAGAAATCGCTGTGCCGGCTGCTATGTCAACCCACCACCTAACAGTCACTGCTTTCATTTTGGGTGAAGACAAAGGCAAAGTAGGTATTGAGCAGCTCCACCCTCTCTCTGTCGCCCAATCACATTTCTCTATCTTATCCATGCAGAGGGCTTGCAACTGTTGATTACTCCTGTGTACTCCCCCTTTGTGATTTCCGCTTTCTTTCCTTATGCATGCCCTTCTTGCATCTCAGCTCATCTGTAAGCTGCTTATGCAGCCACACTGATTTCTTTAAATGCCTCCCATTTTTCTTTCTTGTTGGAATTGTCTGCCTTGTGTCTTCAGTATTTCACCTTTAAGAAACTCTCATCCATCTTGGACTCCCTTCTCTTTGAGTATTTCGAAACATGGGATCTCACTCAGTTGTTTCTTAAGCTTCTTGAAATCAGCCTTCTTAAAGTTCAGAGTGTATGTCCAACTACACTCAGTTTTCCCTTCCCTCTGTATCATGAAACTCAAGAGGACATGATCACTTCCTCCCAAGGTTCCCAGTACTTCCACTTCATCAATCAGTTCCTCCCTATTGGTGAGGACCAGGTCCTAGATAGATGATCCCCTTGTTGCTTCTTCCACTTTCTGGGAAATGTAATTGTCAGTGAGGCAATGGAGAAATTTGTTGGACCTTGCATTCTTGGTAGAGTTTGAGTTCCAACTGATATTGGGGCAGTTGAGGTATCCCATGACTACTATATCTCTCCTTTTTTGAATGTTTGGTAATCTGCTGTAGGAAGGCATCATCCAAGTCTTCAGTCTGGCTTAGAGGTCTATAGCAGACGCCTATAGTAAGGTCACTGTTGTTTCCCTCTCCTACAATTTTTACCCATATATTCTCAATCTGCCTTCCATGTTCCAGGTCATGGATCTCTTCATAAGTATCCTCTACATATAATGCTGAAGCCAGGGGAAATGGCAATGTGTACACAGCCTAATATGCATACCCTTCTGCAATATTTGCTTGCTAGGACAACTTGCTTCTGACCAATGTTGTGTATGCAGTTTCAGTACAAGCCAGCAGCCCATTGGCTTTCTTTCTTTTTCTTTTTTAAAATAATTTTTATTAAGTTTCCATACACCAAATCAAACATATCATACCAATTAATCCAAATTATAACAACACAAATCATAAAATCCAAATATTTTCCAAATTATAAATTTTTGTGGGGGGTACCCCTGCTTCTCGATCGGCCGGAGTCCAATCATCAATATTTCTGCTGCTTTCATGTTTACAATGATGTTCCCAGTCCCATCTTCTCACTCCTTGTCGTTACTCATTTTCCTTTTTGGTCACCTCCGAGTTTTCTCCGCAAGTGAATTGAAAGAAACAGTCTTGTTTATATTTCTGTGTGGACTTTGTAATGCTCTCTTGTAGATCACTCCATAAATCTAATAGTCCAGGCATTCTGTTCGAGCAGGCATTCGCCATCTTGTTCCATTCCGGTGAAATACAGTCTAGATGTCCGCTCATTAACTTTACCAGACCTGCTGCATCGTTAATTAGTCTCTCCAGGAGGGTTCCTGCCCTTTTAAATTTACGATCCTATCCTGATAACAGATTGGCAACTCGCCCTCCCTAAGACCATATATCATGCAACGAAGGTCTGCCTGTCCATGTCGGATCTCATTTCTTACTGCGTCACAAAGAGAGCCTCTCTTCTTTCCAAATCTTTCACAGAATAAAACCTTTAATTCTTATTGTTTTCCCCACACAGTTTATTTTTAGTCCCACTTGCAATTGGTCGTTATGGCGGTTCTTCTAAGGGGGAGGGTTGTTAGGTATATCATGTTAAAAAAGTAGAAAGTCCCCCCCCCCTTTCCGTTCTGTTCCACATACCAATATGTCTGCGATTCTTTGATGTTGTCTCTGTTCCTTCCGTCCAATCTTCATCATCTCAGTGGTGGAATTATTTAGCAGATAAAACACTCCTGACCTTGCTTGAAGCATGTGCGTTTACTTCTCCAATTTTTTTTTACTCTTAAGCAACGCAACCAGTTTCGCTCTTGGAAGCAGCGTCGGAGAGTTCCAAAGCCTGCCTGAGGGCTTTCCGCCCAGTGCCTCTCACCCCCTCCTTCTTCCGAACTCGGGGGTGATTTATGGCAACAGCGGGCGAGGCAGCATCTCCCCATAACCCAGGGAAGGCAAGGGAGACTGATTTACTCCCCATAATCAGCCTCTAATTACCTTGTGCAGGCTGGATAGATGGTATTGTCGGCCATCTTCCAAGGCGCCCCTAGCGGCCCCCCGCCCATTGGCTTTCATTAGTGTTACCAGCAAGCAATTTCACAAAGTGAACAACTTCCTTAACTCATGGCTCTAGACATTTTTCTGCAAATGCTTGTTTATTCCCTATCTGTGCTCTCCACCATGTAGCAGTAACTACCATTGAAGGCATAGGAAGCACTAAGACAAGGTTGCACCCAGTGCAGGTAAGGTGTGGAGTTGAACCTACATTCTAACAGTCCCTGGCCTTCCATATTACCTTGCCCAAGGCACAATGAATTGCTAAGCCTTATGTGTTTTGTAAGCCCTTTCCCAATCAATTCAGGCATTGTATGGCAGCCAAGGAGCTGGCTAAAGGAAAGAGGAGGATGCTCTCTAGTTGGAGAAAAGTGTATGGTTCACCAAGAGTAGATACAGTTCATCAAGATGAAGTCATTGCACCCTTCTGCGCTATTTTGTAGTCATCTTGGGAGCAAAGCAGGAGTATGCTTATTACATTTACTGATGGAACCAAGTTGAAAAGTTATTGCAACTATGCATTGACAAACTATGCAGGGTGAATTGGGAAGTCTCACAGGAAAAATGGACACTGCACGAAACCCATAGCAACAGTACCGGGATTGTGCTCTTGTGCACATGGGTAGGAGAATGAATGTGTTTTTTTTCTTCAAAGTTTCAACCGCTGAAAGAAGAAATATTATAGTGATTATGATTGAGTACATCACTACTGGCAGTGAATCCTCAAATGAAGAATGTGTATGTTTTAGGCACGTGTTTAAGCATGGTGTTTCCATTAAGGATAAAGCACAATTACACACATACCACAGCAGATGTGGTTAGAGATTACTTAAGAAATTAGGCCTCTGAACTCTGTGCCTTCTTCGGCAAGACCTTGTTCAGTCCTGGATCAACTAAGGGGACCATTGTCATACTAATAAGAGCCTTCTGTCCTTGCCTTCTTCCAGGAAAGAATAGCCAAAAGCCATGGGTCTCAATGTGGTTTCTGCACTCCTGGCATTGTTATGTCCATGTACACGCTCCTTCGCAATCAGCCTGAACCCAAAATGGAAGCAATTGAAGATGCTTTCCAAGGTGAAAGGTTTTTGAATCTTACTAACTTTTGTCCAACCCCCACGACACAACTTGATTTTTTGGGGAGGGGACTGCATATATGATTGGAGAAGTGATGGGCTGTTACATGTTCCACCTTACACCTTGGATATTAGGAAAAGAAAGCCAGCTGCCTTCAGCTGCTTTGCCATCCTTGGCGGTGGTAGGAATGGCCCTGTCATTGTGACTCAGCAGAGTATGTGTGCCTTTTTAAAATAAAAAGTTAACATACCCCCTCATGCCTTCCAATTAGACTGTCCTTGCTGATAGAATCATATCATTGCAGGGTGGAGGTGGGCAAATCATCTTATTTTTTAAAAAAAGATTGCTAGGGAAACTGCACAAAAGTTATTCATCTCTTTTACCATCTGGCCCTCAGATAATCCTTGTAAGGTAGAGAGCTTACAAGGCAAAATTTATTAACTAGTAATGTAGCAGCAAAGCTGGGCAAACATTTGGAAAGGAAGTTTGGCAAACAGTTCAGGTCAATTCTGTGTTACCTGGAGGTTATGGTTGTGGTTCCATTTGAGATTAGAACCCCATTTTCAAAGTTATATAGAACCACAATGATACTTACTCATTTCTCTGGGGGTGAATTTTGGATATCCTCAGAAAGTTTAATGTCCTCCATGGTAGAGCAGAACCAAAATAAATACCATTTTTTTCTTGTACATCCTTAAGTTACTCCTAACCTCTGCAACTTGATTTGGTGATTCAGGAAATCTCTGCCGCTGTACTGGATACAGGCCCATTCTGGAGGGTTACCGGACGTTTGCAAAGGTAAGAAGCCAGAGATCAAAAGCATTTCGTAGAGTTAGGCTAGCTTTTGATCAATGCCAATGGATTATACACCTAAAATAGAAAAGGTTAGACTGCTGTGTCCAGTGTTAGTCCTACTCAGAGCAGACCCATTTGTATTAATGGTTGTACATTAGTCATGTCTTTGAATTTCAGTGGGCCTACTCTGAACAGGACTAACATTGGATACAAACCGATTTGCTTTCACTTCTCCAGTGCCTCTTCCATTTTTAGCAATCTTGCCACAAATGTTGTTACAACAAAGGTAGCGAACATGGCATCCTCCAGATGTTGTGGGACTCCAAGTCCCATCCATCTGTGGTCTAGCAACATATGGAAGGCACATTCCACATTGCCTACCTCTGCTTTACAGAGCTAGCACTTCTAACGGGGGCGGGGAGGATCTGTTCTAAAGTCTGGATTTTCTGGAACAGATCATGATTCTTGGAGGAGTTCTGGTGCAAACTCTATTGAAATTAATATGGGATGTGAAAGAACACTCTGCCCTTCCATGGCTCCCATTCATTTATGTAGGACTGGTACAAGAAAACACCCTTGAAGATGATATCCCATGTTGGCAAATTTATTTCAAACTGGTGTTCACTTCATTAATTTAAGTCTGTTTAGGGAAAGGGATACTCTAGAAAGGAGACGGTATGAGAAAATCTGGATTAAGGGAGGAGAAAGTGTATTTAGGCAGTGATTTGCATGATCCGCAGTTCCCTAGTGGATAATAAACACACGGATACAAGTATTTAGGTTTATGGGTTCAAATAGGCCACAGCTTTATTGGTTACAGATGTGAGCGGTTTAGCTTAGACATTGGGTGAAGCCAGGCTATATCTCGACTCCTGCCCATCTGCAGGGAATCCATCTAAGAGCAAACCACCAATAGGGGGAGCCCTATGACTTAAATCAAATACGGGCATCCCGAGGGGTCCCCGTTGGGGTTGTGGCATGGCCCTAGCCCATGTCCGGGCATCAGACAGAATCCACACCCCCGGATCCCTTTAACAGGATACCCTTAATGAGGAGGGGCAGGCGGAGGCTACAACTCCCCTCCATCCAAACAAAGGCTTACCCAGTGCCTAATCTCACAGAGTTGTGATGATTGCTATAAGGTAGGTGAAAGCCAAATGACTGGTGCCAATTTGCCAAGTGGGAAAAATTCCCACTTGGCCCCAACAATATGGCGGCTGACGTTTGTCCATAGCAAGGTTGTGTCATAGAAAAGCATAAAAAGAGGGTGGATGGGGTGGGAGATCCGGGGAAGGGCACGAAAGGAGCGCTCCCCGTGGCCACGCCTCCCACAGTTGCTGATTGGTCAGCAGGGCCACCCATGGGCGGGGCCCCGCCCAGCACCAGTGACACAGCCTGGACAGTGACATGGAGGGCGCCAATTCCAGCCCCCCACCGGATCACTGCAGGGCCCTGGATGCCTGGCTGCAACGCCGCCCACCTGGAAAAGGTGAGCGGCCTTGTAGCAGAAATCCACACGGACTATGGAGAATTAATGGAGGTATGGGAACCTTACTTTCCACTTTTAATGAATGAATGAGCCCTAAATCTTTATGGTTAAATGGTTTCATTAGCAAATGTGTTAAATTAATATAGCTTTGATGGAGCTTCTTTTGAAACATTTCTTTCCATCTAGGATGGGGGATGCTGTGGGAATAAAGTTAATGGTCTTGGTTGCTGCATGGCTGGAAAGCAAAATAATGTGGTAAGTTGGTTAATGGTTTAAGGTTGGTTGTCTCTTAAAACCGTCATACATTTCCAAGAGGAGAAAATTATTATTATTTTGTGTGATGTACTTTAAATCACTGCAATTAGGATATTTCATACCTGTCTTTCCCCAAATCACTATTGCAGGTTGCTGAGGGTACAGAGAATTCTGTTGAAAATTTTCCTAGCCCCCTCAAAACTACTAGGATTCTCTCGGGGAAAGGAGAATGACTATTAAAACATGTTTTAAAGTTTGTTGGTTATATTCTGAGATTCCCATGTCAGGTTTCAGGAAATAGTAGTTACTGTAGTATTGGGATTTCAGGAGCTTTTAGACTGCAATTCTGTGCACACTTAACTTGAGACTAAGCACCACTAAACGTACCCAGATTTACTTTCAAGTAAACATGCAAATGATAATGCTCTTAATATGCTATATGATTATATATTATGCACCAACCATCACAGCTCTGACTTCACTCATTGGCTAAAAACACTGAAAGGTGGGAGCAGCCAGGCAGGGTCATCTCACAAAAATAACTTGGAAGGTTGCTTGAACATTTTGCTTCATAACTTTCTTTCTAGAAGGGACAGAGACTTAGGGATGAATTCAGCAATGTGCACAAGCTTTTATGCTTGTCAGATGGACTGATCCCCCTTTCCTCACCTACATTCTCTTTTGGGTGTACTTCTGACCCTTCAGAGTGGAATGTGAAAGGGATCCGGGGGAAGGACGGGGAAAGCTGTGCTGTGCTGGTATCCCCTTATTAGTTGAGTCTTGGCCTTACTTTTAAAAAAGAAAAAGAAAAGAAAGCCCAGAGTCTGGGGTACCTGCTGACTATGGGTCTGGTATACCAGTACCCCAGAACTTGTCTCTTGGCACTCCTGGATATAAACATAAGTCTGCAACCATGTTCACACCTGCCTGGGAGTTTGCTCTACAGTGGTACCTCGGGTTACAAACACCTCGGGTTACAAACACTTCAGGTTACAGACTCCGCTAACCCGGAAGTAGTACCTCGGGTTAAGAACTTTACCTCAGGATGAGAACAGAAATCACACACCGGCGGTGCAGTGGCAGCAGGAGGCCCCAGTAGCTAAAGTGGTACCTCAGGTTAAGAAGAGTTTCAGGTTAAGAACGGACCTCCAGAACGAATTATGTTCATAACCAGAGGTATCACTGTATTTAAAACATACTTATTTCAGTGCGGCTTATTCTCAAGTAAGTAGGGTAAGGACAGCTGTATTTGTTAGGATTTTCTCTGTTCGTAATCATCTGAAATAGTGTGTGTCCTTTTAAATCTTTTATGTGTGTGCCTTATATCTTAGTAGTTGCTGTTTTAAATGGAAAGAGAGAACTAATGACATTCCATCTCCATGTAAGAAAGTTCCTGATTCCCATGTTGCTCTTTCTCTCCCCTCCAAATAGGGTCAGGGTTGCTGTGGAGAAAAAGTGAATGGCTGTTGCATGAATGGAAAAGAGAACAATACTGTAAGTTCCTATTACTGTAGTTCCTCTTCTTCCATCTTCTTTTGTTGAAATAAATATATAGAATATCAAGCCATGCTTAAGCAAAGTACAGATAAAGCTATACCTCTATTTTTTGGTCTTGAAATGGTGTGCCCAGCAGCCTTTGGAACATAGTGAGTGATCTCTGAGGGAGGGAGGCAAACAATGAGCTGAGCCCCTTCCTGTATCTTGTTGGGAGAACAGGTTGTGAATGGGAGTTAGCAGAAGCAGTGCACAATTTAATTCAACTGCAGTTGTTCTTGTTGGGTCATGGAGGTCCTCTGTGGACCAAGGTGCTTCCATGCTATTGATGGAATGTGTATCTATATAGCTATTTAAACCATGTTAAGTATATTAAAAAGTTAAATGTTCATTATTAAACAAATATTGTGATTGTTTCAAGTCCTTTTCATAGCAAGGATTTTAATTATTTTTTAAAGTATCACTACGAGGATTTTACTACTGCTCTGTGTTGGGCTAGTAATATTGATATGCTTTGTATAAGACATACAAATAGTAATCTTCTTTAACAGGGAGAAAAAAAATATATGCACTAACCAATGACAATTTCTTCAGGGATTGATCTCCTCAGAGCTGTTCAATCCATCTGAGTTCCAGCCTTTAGACCCTACCCAGGAGCCGATATTCCCACCAGAGTTATTGGTAAGAACGTTCTCTTCTCATGACTTTCTTGTGGTGTTCCTCCTGCATGGAAGATTTACCTATCCATTGACTTCTGTGCATGGGCTGAGAACATGTTGAGATGATGCACTGTCTTGGGACAATAGACCATGAATTCACTTCAGCTTCTGTAGTTTAAGCAGTGAATCACTTAAACACAAGTAGGGAGAGGGAGAATCAACAACCATAGGTAAGATTGAGCCACTGGTCTTTCAGCTTTGGGAAAATATAGTTGTACACAACAGAAGGGCTGTTATCTCTGGGAGTTTACAGTTCCATAGGGAAAAGCACTTCCTATGACCCAAGATATGAAGCAATGGAGTACAGAACAACTTGTTATTCCATGTTTGTGTAGACTGGAGTTGTTGCATCGGTATAGCAATCCTA
Organism: Podarcis pityusensis; assembly: GCF_964106645.2. Taxonomy (NCBI): domain Eukaryota; kingdom Metazoa; phylum Chordata; class Lepidosauria; order Squamata; family Lacertidae; genus Podarcis; species Podarcis pityusensis. Next base: position 91,141,283 of record NC_138026.1, on the reverse strand, counting down.
GGATAGCCTTGGCACAGAGATATACAACTTCTTAACTGCCTTTGTGTCTTGGTCTTTCCTCATGAAGTTCCTGGAGATGGACATATGATTGTCCCATATTATCATTCCAACTGGCCTGTGGGGTAGGATATTCTGAGGTAGTGAGTGGCTGAAGGCCGTGCATTGACCTTGAGCGATGGTTGTTAAGCTCTGCTGGTCCCCTGGTCATTCATTGTCCTTGCCTTGGTGGAGGACCCTTATTTGTGTCCAGATAATTGTCTTCAAACAGACACTGAGCACAGCCAGGAGAAGAGGCAAAGCTCAGTGGTAGAAGACCCCAGGTTTAGTCTCTGGCGCTTCCAGGTAGGACTGGGAGAGAACCCTGTCTGAAATCTTGGAGAGCTTCTGCCAATATGTGTAGATGACACGGAGTTGGATGGACCAATGGTTTGATTCAGAACAAGGCAGCTTTCTATGCTCCTACATGACAGGTGGGGACCACTGCCAGTTCACAACCACACCTAGGGGGTGGGGCCAACCTGTGCATTCAATATGATGTCAAATGACTTGACAGGTGCATGCTCTGGCCCACTTTTCAAAGTTGGTCCAGCAGGGTGGGAGAGATCGAGATCAGGCCTGCCACACCAAAAAGGTTCCTCAGCCCTGACCTATGAGGATAGGGAGTATCTGAACATGAGGCTAGCACATACATCCCATCCAAACTTTATTCCTTCAGCTGCTCTATGGATGCTTCTGACACTTAAAACTCACCTAAGGGCAGTGCTATTTTTCTAGAAAAAAGAGGTGCCGGAACTCACCACGAATATATACCTTGTTCTCTTATAATGGCAAAGGTGCCCACCTGAGAGGTGCCAGAACTGAGTTCCTGTGAGTATTGGCAGAAAAACACCTGCTTAAGGGTCAAACTACACATGACAATCACACCCCCCCCAAGCAAATTTGAAAGATCTCACTCTCTTTATGAAGGTACATGGAATATGAAGTGGCTGAGGTTCATAATCATAATGATCTGCCCAAAGCATTGGAAGGTTAAACTTCAATGACTTTTGGAAGGCTGTTTGCTACTTGTATATTGAAGGACAAAGTTACCTTGTGGTGTTGCTTTCACCTAAGATATGGTTTTGTTTTGCCTATGAATACTTTGCAAGGCACCATATAAAGGTATGACACACCAAAGCACAACAATAACAGTTGACTACTTCTAACTTTTCTGTTTCTTGTCATAGCTTTATGGTTTCAGTCTTGCTTCTCCATAGGAAGAATCGTACAGAGCCCCGATTCCTTGCTCCTGTGCCAACGTATTGTGATTTGAAGCTAAATCTGGTGTTGTTTCCTCAGACTCACACTGATCAGCCTCAGAAGCAACTGTGCTTCAAAGGGGAGCGAGTGATGTGGTTTCAGCCCTCAAGCCTCAAGGAACTGTTGGTGCTCAAAGCTCAGTACCCAACTGCCAAGCTTGTGGTGGGGAACACTGAAGTAGGTAAGGAAAGAACTCAGTTTCTGTTTGAGTTTTTTGTCAGTACAATGCAAAGGCTAAGGCTTCGTCCACACTTCTGCTTGTTCCTGGCCAAGAAAGCATGGGTCTGAGTGGTTTGCTTTTTGCCCCACTGCTTTCCCAGGGAAAACCCCCCTCTAAATCAGAGCAAATGTCAATCCATGGAAAATCTGACTGACATTTGCTCCGATTCAGCTGTAAAGAGCAGGTTTTCTCTGGAGGAAAGTGGCGGCACAAACAGAAGTATGGACAAGGCCTTAAATTGCCTGCCTGGTTAAGAGTTTACCTATGCCTTTCTTTAAACCATCTTAAGATATTGACCTGCCTCCATTGTAATAGTTGAGCTTTTTAATAGTTGAGCTTTGAGGTATAATTGATGTGCTCCAGCTGGAACATAGGAAACTGTCTTATACTAAGCTGTACCATTAGTCCTGGGACGTGTATGGCGCTGTGGGTTAAACCACAGAGCCTAGGACTTGCCGATCAGAAGGTTGGCGGTTCGAATCCCCGCGACGGGGTGAGCTCCTGTTGCTCGGTCCCTGCTCCTGCCAACCTAGCAGTTTGAAAGCACACCAGTGCAAGTAGATAAATAGGTACCGCTCTGGCAGGAAGGTAAACGGCATTTCCGTGCCCTGCTCTGGTTTGCCAGAAGCAGGTTAGTCATGCTGGCCACATGACTCGGAAGCTGTACGCCGGCTCCCTCGGCCAATAAAGCGAGAAGAGCGCTGCAACCCCAGAGTCGGCCACAACTGGACTTAAATGGTTAGGGGTCCCTTTACCTTTACCTTTACCATTAGTCCATCTAGCTCAATCTTGTCTGACGCTCACTGGCAGCAGCTCTCAAGAGTGTCAGTCCTTCCCAGCCATGCCCGGAGATGCCAGGGATTCATTCTGGAACCTTCTGCATGCAAAGCATGTAGTGCCTGAGATTGGCATGAAGAATCTCAGCATGCCCCCACCCTTGGCCAGGCAAACTGCACCTTCCAGTGCAGATGTTTGGGTTCCAGAACCTAATGGCAAGTTGGTTTTGTTACCCTCTGAGAGTCTAGAGGTGACCTTTACATATTTGAAAACAATGCACATTTTAGGTAAGGAGTGGAAAGTAGCCAGACTAATTAAATCTCCCAAAACCCATCCTTTCTAAGTCTCTACTGTCCCCATTCTTGATGTTTACCCTCGTGGTTTGCTAATGCCATGTTAGCTAGAATCTTGTAATTTCCCGTAGAAATCAAACTGTGTGTGCTGAGGCAGTGTTTGTTGACTTTGCTAGCTGCAGTGGAGAATCCCTTTGGCCCTTGACCTTAAACTTCCATGGCAAAACAGTGCAAATGCTTTGCGGAGAGATTGTTCAGGCGAAAGCTCTAAGAGTCACTATAGATATTGTCACAGAAACAGGCTTTGGTGGGCTGGGCCTGTTAAGTAACAGCCCTGCTCTTTCATTGGTAAACCTGTTAAGTCTGGCCGGCTGCCATGTCTGCATTGACCTCATTGGATTGTGTTTCCTTGAGGTATTGAAATGCGGTTAAAGAACATGCTGTACCCTGTGATCATAGCACCAACTTGGATCCCTGAAATGAACTCTGTTCAGCACACTGAGGAGGGTAAGTAGCAACATGCTTATCACCTCAGGAGACAGGCCGTGGGCCTGAGGAATGTGCAGGGAAAGACTTCTAAGCAATGCAAAGGATTCTGGATGTTGATTTGTCACTAATTAGGTCCACGGGCCTGTCTCCCGCCCACTACTGATCTAGTGAGTAGGTGGATCCCCTGCTGTGATACCTTCTTTGTTCCTGAGGCCAAGGTGTACCGATTGCATTTATGTAGGCAGTTCCAAAATGAAAATAATTGTCTACTTTGCATACTATTAGTGAGCATGCTGCTGAACAAACCGCCTCATTTTTTTCTTTAAGGGAGTGAACCCCCATGTTGTAGTGTGTCTGTGTCTGTCTGCGCTGATAACACACCCAGCACAGCATAGATTCAGCCACTCCTTGCCTTTCTCGCAAAAAGTGGCACATCTGAAATAGTTTCCTGCCTCTGCATCCTCTAAATGTGGCAACTGGCTCAGTGGTGGCTGGTGCCCATTGGGGCTGGTGGAGAAGAAGGCAGGGAGACCAGCACAGGTTGGGCACTGCCTCATATGGCCAAATGGACCTGTCTCCATTGAACTTGACATGCTGACAGCTTTAACATCCTTTAATTGTGCTTAGAGTTCCTGGTGCCCTAGGAACTCCCAAGATATAAGCTGAAGATAATAAAATGCTTCCAAGAAGCCACAGCCTCTTGGTTTAGAGGTCTTAAAATACTACCAAGGCCCAGGGGCGAAGGAAGGTGTCGTGACACCTGGGGCAGGCGTCACTACGTAGGGTGCATGTGCGGCATCGCTACATATGACGCATGCATAAATGCTGTATAGCGGTTTGCCGCTGGCGCCGCTCCAGCGCCTTATGGATGGTGCCGGGATCCCTCCGGAACTGCTACAGCCGCGAACGAAGGATCCTCCGTTTGCGGCTGCAGCCTCAAGCAGAGGATCCCGGCACCGTCTGTATGGTGTTGGAGCAGTGCCAGCGGCAAACATACAATGCATGTGCGGCATCGCTATGTACAGCGCATGCATGCGATGCCGCACATGCACTGTACTTAGCGGTTTGCTGCTGGTGCCGGGATCCTCTGCTCGCAGATGCAGCCGTGAACAGAGGATCCTCCAAAGGCGGCTGTGCCGCCACGAGCCCCCGCGGGGTGACTTCTTGTCACCCCCGCAGACATGGAACCTGGGGCGAACCGCCCCCATGCCCCCTCTTGTGACGCCGCTGCCAAGGCCTGCCAGTGCCTCAGGACAGCTCTTTCATCTTGAGAAACTACCTTATAGCTACCAGCCAAATCCCTCTTGTGTCTCTGCTTTTCCAGGAATTAGTTTTGGAGCCTCATGCACCCTGAGTCACATGGAAGAGGTTCTGCAAAAAGCAGTGGCTCACCTTCCTCCTTACAAATCAGAGGTGTTTCAAGCGGTCCTAGAACAACTGAGGTGGTTTGCAGGGCCTCAGATCCGAAATGTTGCTGTAAGTGCTCTCAAGACCTTTTTTCCTTTTGATGTGAGCAAAGGCAGCTTTCAGGATGGTTGTTCCTTGAGACTTCATGCCAATACATTTGCACAAACTTGCACAAGATTATACGGTGCCTGTGCCTGTTGCTCATTCATCCTGACGTGTTTGCATCGAGGTTATATGATACTGACAGCTATCAATTGCCATGCTGCATTTTACAGTGCAATTTTCTGTCACTTTTTTTTTGTCAGATGACTCACAGTCAGAAAAGTGGAACAATAATTGCACTGAAGTGCAGGCTAGTTATTTGTTGTTAAAAAATAAATAATCAGCCTATCTGGAAGTGCGGAAAGACTCAAATGAGAAAATAGCAGGCAGGCACGATACGCCTTTCCTTTGAATCTTGCCTTGCTTTGCAGTTTTACTTCCAGTTTGACTCTAGGCCCTTTGCACATTACTCACATGAAGGGGCATTATAGGTGAGAAGTGCTGGAGTTGGGGAAAGGCACTGAGCAAGAGAGCTCTAGAGTAGGGCTGGGGAACCTCAGAAAAGCCCTGATGGATCAGCTCATAGGTCCATCTGGTCCAGCAGCCCGTTTTCACAGTGGCCAACCAGATGCCCTGGGCAAGCCTGCAAGCAGGACCTGAATGCAGTCTCCTCACTAGTAATTCACAGCAACTGGTATCCAGACATATATTGTCTCTGATACCATGCTCTCCTCACCCCTGATTGTTGTCTGGTGCTGATGGGAGCTGAGATGCAATGGCATATGGAGTATGGAGTATACAGTAGGCAGAGAGAGGCTCAGATTGGGTCCTGTTCCTGCAAGTGGACTGGCTTGGGCTCCAGCAGATCCCTCACTCATGTTGCTCCACCCCTGTGTTGGGTGCTGCCCCCGCCCGGATTTGATAATTCAGTAACGGTGTTTAAACAGAAAGAAGTATTCTTGCAATGTCTTTCCGGCTGCTTTCTAACCCAACCATGTTCTGTATTTGGTTTCAGGCTCTTGGGGGAAATATAATGACTGCAAGTCCAATATCTGACCTAAATCCAGTGTTTATGGCAAGTGGGAGCAAACTGACCTTGGCATCAAATGGTAAGCTTTAAGTAAGAATGGCAGATGGTGCATCACCAACCATCTTCTGGCTCACTTAGGACAATGATAACAGCCCAGGGAATTTTGTACCTCTGTTCTTTCTGGGGTGAATCAGGTAGCACTGCAGCGCCTGTTGTTTCCATCAGCTTTGGTGGACAACACTTGGTAGCATTGCTCTAGTAGATCCTTCTTTTGCTTTGTTGATTTTGATGGCGAATCTTTTCCAGGTCACTCTGAATGCACAGATAGTCTCTAAATGCCCTCCAGATATTTTCATTAATTTCAATGTTTAAAATTTTGCAGTGTTTGGCAGTTGATATGAGGCAGTATTTTGTATTTGGCAGTATTGGTAGCTCAAATGCAGTGGCGTATCCAAGTGGTCAAAAATGTTGACACTGTTCAATGTCTGTCAAGGAACCTCTGCATTCCTGTCACAGAATCTTTGACCATTAAAGAGGATTGTTGGACCAGTTCATGGGTGCACACTCAGTTCACATGGAATAGTGTTGGGCAACTGTACTTGTGAGCTTAAGTGTGTTCCCTAACACACCCACACCACCCCTCTGTGGTTGTGCTTTGGCAAGCTGGGTTTGATCATATATGAGAAGGTGCTCAGACAAAACCCTCTCATTAAACCTTGCAGGGTGCAACTCTCCTGTTGACAATCATCTCCTTCCTTGTTGCCTCTCACTCCAGATTTCCACTGAAGCCATCACATAACCACAAACACTTAGGGTGTATATATGAAACCAACCTGCCTCTCAAATGTGGCTACCCCACCCAACATCCCTCCCTCCTTGGCTCTTACCCAGAGAGGAAAATCTATGCTAATACAACCAAGAGAATCCCCACCCCTTGCTCCTCCCTAAAGGGTGTTACTCCTTTGGGGTCTCCCCATGCTGGGGATGCCCCCTGCCACAACAGTGCCTCCTTTTAGCCTCTGACTTGATACCAATTTCTGCCTGTCCTGGGTTCATGATTTTGACTTCCCAAGTTTTGTCAGCAAGGATGTCCTGCTTAACCCATTTAGAGTGGTCTTCAGGAGACCTTAACCATGCAAAAAGATGCTGAAGAGGGTCAGTACCTGACAGTACACAAGAGAAAAAGCACACACATTATGGGAATATACTTTACAGCATTACTGTAGCTGCTAGAATATATTCATCCATTAAGTATAGCACCATAGTAAGAATGAATGAAATGGAATATGATTTCCCTACACATTCCACCCACTATGTACTGTCTTTTTTTTGCAGAGGGAAGGAGGACTATAAGGATGGACGAGACATTCTTCACTGGTTATAGGAAGACTAAGCTTAAACCTCAGGAAATACTGCTCTCGGTTGAGATTCCCTTCAGCAGGAAGGTGAGGTGATTGGAATACAGTATAGCATTGCTTTGAAAGCTAGGTAGAGAGCAACAGTTACTTTAATGGGAAGGCAAAATCTCTCTTGGTTCTACTGATCCATCCTTGAAGGAAAGGTGGGTATGTTATGATTCCTCAGGAATGCAGGAAGATCACAAAAATGAAAGGAAAATGAAGGAAAGACTAGTTCCTAGAAAATACAGTGGTACCCCGCAAGACGAACGCCTCGCAAGACGGAAAACCCGCTAGACGAAAGGGTTTTCCGTTTTGGAGGCGCTTCGCAAAACGAATTTCCCTATGGGCTTGCTTCGCAAGACGACAGCCCATAGGGAAATCTCCGGGACAGCGGGGAAGCGCAGCGCGTCTTCCCCACTGTCCTCAGACCTCCTCCCCCCGCCCGGCATCGGAACGAAGCTCCGATGCCGGGCGGGGGGGGGAACGCCTCCTCCCCCCGCCCGGCATCGGAACGAAGCTCCGATGCCGGGCGGGGGGGGGAGGAACGCCTCCTCCCCCCGCCCGGCATCGGAACGAAGCTCCGATGCCGGGCGGGGGGGGAACGCCTCCTCCCGCCGCCCAGCTTCGGATGGCTTTCCTGAAGACTTGGGATGGGAGGAGGGTTTTCCTTCCCACCGCCAACATTCAGAATGCTGTTCTGAATGTTGGCGGTGCGGAGGAAAAACCCTCCTCCCACGCAAGCCCCGGGAACAGAGGGAAAGCGCTGCGTGCCTTCCCCTCTGTTCCCGTACCTGTCCTGAAGGCTTGCGGTGGGGAGAAAAGCCCTTCTCCGCACAGCCAGCCTGGCAAGCGGTTTCCCTAGGAACGCATTAATTGATTTTCAATGCATTCCTATGGGAAACCGTGCTTCGCAAGACGAAAAACTCGCAAGAAGAAAAAACTTGCGGAACCAATTAATTTCGTCTTGCGAGGCACCACTGTAACCAATATACTCCCCAGCTACTTCAAGTGAAGTGCAACCCTGGGACATTGTGAAATATGCACAAGAAGGAGTATGTATGTAACACACACACACACACACACAGAGAGAGAGAGAGAGAGAGAGAGAGAGAGAGAGAGAGAGAGAGAAAGAGATTACCACATTATCCAGCTCCCATTGCTTCTCAGGCCCTACTTCTGGGAAAAGAGCCCATTGATTAATATTTTTTGATAGTTGCTCAGGATCAGCCCTTATATTTAAAATGGTATTATTTATTCATGTATTTATTTATTTATTTGGGGGGAAGTTAGCCTAATTTTCAAGGAAACTCAAGGCAGCTAGTTAAAGGAACCAAGTTTGTTCCTCTTTTTTGCCTCTTTTTGACTGAAGTGAAAGCATTTGTTTGGGAATAAATTGTAAGGGTTAGTTGAGGACAAGTCCCTCTTGAACTCCTCCAGCTTACAGTAGTTTTCCAGCAATGGAATTCCATTGATTTTAAGTGAGGTCATGTAATATTTATTTTAGGTTTTCTTTGTTCTCAAGGATTCAGCACTTGTTCCAATAGAGTATACTGTTATTAAGTTGGCATGGAATAACTGTTTCTGTGCCACAAATGAGGGACCAGAATGAACCTGTAATTCAGGGGTGAGGAACTCACATTCCTCCTCCCAACAGGCACACTCAATAGTCAGGGATGTTGGGAGTTACAGTACAACGCCTGGAGGGCCAGAGATTCCCCACCTCTACTCTAAATGGAAGGCAGGCGTATCTCCTTCCCCGGCTGAGTCCTTTGCTTTCCAATATATTAATCAGAGCCAAGTGGCTTTGTTACCACCTACCTGTAGAAATGTAACTCGGTCAGAGTTGCTTTCCTGGGAAAAGATGGGCAAAGATTGTGACCTCCTCTCTTAGTGAATCAGGCTGACTTGCACTTCATGAATTTAGGTGTACATGTAAAAATAAATAAATTAAAGCATGGCTGAGATAGACATGGAGGATATGGACACACTTGTGAGAGAGCCAATCAATCAATCAATCAATCAATCAATCAATCAATCATAAGCCTGGGTTTGCTGTCACAAAAGTCTATTCATGGATATGTAGTCAGAGTCTGTTATGTAGTGACTGTGCAGGAGTCCTGTTGTCTTTTACAATTGAACCCCCCCCCCCTGCCAAGTTCACTGACTGGTCTGGTTTGGTCCTGCCCCTCTGTAATCACTGGAGGATTAAGGGAAGAAGCTGAGAAGTAAGTTCCCCAAAGCCTATCCTCTGAAATACAACAAACAGAAGAACTACATTCAGTGGAAAGTTTGAAAAACAACTACTCCATGCTCTAAAGTGAAATGTCCTTGCATTATTTTTCAGGGCAGAGCAATATGGACCCCAGAGGTGCTGTGTCTCATAGTGCAAGATAGAAACTGCCACTGACTGCATGAAACCATTGATTAGATTTCCCTTTTCCAGTGTTATATCAGCTTTGGGAGGAATCTCTTGCCTGCTTTGCAGGAACGTGCAGCAGTGTAGCTTGAGACTCAGTACAAATAGTGCAAAGGACGACCCAAACACTTACGTTTTGAATTGCTGCAGTGGGGTGGTTTAATCCAGGGATGAGGCATCTGTGGTCCTCCAGCTATTGTGAGAGTACAACTCCCCTGATCCCTGACCCTTAGGCATGCTTGCTGGGGTAGATGGGAGTTGAAGTTTCACAACATCTGTTCACAGGTTCCCCATGTCTGGTTTAACCTCCTTCCTATTTCTACAGTTCTGTGATTCTGTCTGCCAGTTAGTGAATTTTGCTTTTTAGAAATATAGCTCACAGCACCCTCTGCTGTGCATACATAAAACAACATTAAATCCTGCTCGTTTTAAGAAGTCTCATTTGGAAGTAACCCTGTCCAAGACTGCAGCCTCTTCTGCCATATTACATGTGGTAGTGCCACTTGACTGCATGGCAAACTGGGCACGAAACACTAAATTCTGATACTGGAGGTAATGGATAGTCAGCTAGCCCGGGGCTACTTTAACCCACTCAAAACTTTGCTATCCAGACATTCCTACTTTTCTGTTAGTGACCAGTGTTCATAGAGAAGGAAGTACGTCAACAACTAGCCTTACACATTAATTTTATGCGCTGTTTAGTGAAGAGGTCTAAGTTGCAGAATGAATTTAGTGTGTGATGTTGTCTTGTGTTTTTACTATTTCTTTGTTGGGAGCTGCCCAGAGTGGCTGGGGCAACCCAGTCAGATGGGCAGCAAACAAACAAACGAACAAATGAACAAACAAATGAACGAACAAATGAACAAATGAATGGCTAATATTGTTGATATGCATTAACAGCTGCTTTTTTTGCGCTTGCTGCCCTGGGTTGAAAATAAAGTACATATTTTTGGGAACTTTCTGGTTTTTAGTTCTGGATATAGAAATGGACTATGAACCTGTCCATTCTCTTGATCCCACCTGTGCTCAAAGAGAACAAATTGAGGCAAACATTTGTTTCCTTTTCTTCTCCTAGGGTGAATATTTCTCAGCATTCAAGCAAGCTTCAAGGCGGGAGGATGACATTGCTATAGTGACCTGTGGGATGAGAGTCCTGTTTCAAGAAGGAACTGATCAAGTGCAAGATATTAAGCTGAGCTATGGAGGAATGGCTCCCACAACTGTATTGGCTGTCAAAACTTGTCAGGAGCTCATTGGAAGGTAGGAGAATTAGACCCTGGTGTTGTGTAACAGAGGAAATTATTGTTGCACACCACCCCAATCTCCAAGTGGTGCAAGGCTCCAGGGGTTCCCAGCATTCCCAGGCATTTTTTTCAGAATGTGGCCCAGTGGAGACTGTGGTGTCTTTATGATATATGGTTTATTGACACATATATACAACATTGAGCCTACAGTGGAGAGGTTCACAGCAAAAAGGGCCTTGCTTCATCCATCTTGCAGCCTCTGATTCAAACAGATTCTCTATCTCTCTTTCCAGCTTGCTGCTTTTTCTTCTGGCTCACATCACTTCACTCTTCAACTCTCACATTGTCCTTCTAACTATCTGTGAGCTGAGGGCTCATTTGCCATCTCACACAGACCCCCTTCTCATTATTCCCCTTCATGGCCCATTGCCTGGGTGATCACCTCATCAGGAAGCTGGTGTGGCTTATATTTCAAAGCTTGCTGGATCTAGGGGTTAGAAGGGTCTTTGCATATGTCCTACACCTTCAAGGAAAAAACAACGACCCTCATAGCATCATGTACCTGCATGAGAGTCTTGTGTACCGAACCCCTTGCTGACAGTTTCTGCTACTGTGTTTTTATCTATTTTGTATTTCTTAGATTTTTATAACACCCTTCATCAAAAGATCTTGGGGCAGTTCACAAGATAAAAATACAAGATAAATACAAGATAAATGTTGACACTGCTGGTTCTTTTTGTCCTTACCCCATCAGCGATGCAGATGCATTGGAGATAAACATAGTCTAAGTTAGCAATGGGGAACCTGTTGCTATCCTTATGTTGTTAGACTACAACTCCCATCATTCCTGGCCATGCTGACTAGAGTTGATGGGACCTGGAGAACCCCACATAATCTGGAGGGTTACAACTCCCCTGACCTGGCCTAAAGACTGTGGAACAAATGAAATGAGTTTGGGGTTAATTTATCGTTTATGCCCCTACAGGGAGTGGAGGGAAAAGCTCTTGCAGGAAGCCTGTCGCCTGCTGGCTGGCGAGATGAACCTGTCCCCTTCAGCCCCGGGTGGCATGGTGGACTTCCGACGGACCCTTGTCCTCAGCTTCTTCTTCAAGTTCTATCTCACGGTGCTTCAGAAATTAGGCAGGGAACTCAATGGCAACGTGAGTGGTTCCATCCTCTTGCCGGGTTGAGGGTTCAGCAGGAATCCATAGTGTGTAGAGACAGATTCTATTGAGTTCTAGGGGTTCCTTTAGAAATTGGCATACGAGAAGGCTGGAATGGGGTACCTGTGGTTCTTTCAATATTGTTGGACTCCCATCAGCACCAGCAGGCATAGCCAATTATCAAGAATGATGGGACTGGTAGTCCAACAATATGTGGAAAGCCACAAGTTGCCCATCTCCACAATAGAGGAAATGTCTTTTGTGGTAGGTGTTTTGCACTGTAAGTTCTGGGTCCTTGAAGCTTTCTGGCATGGTCTATAGTGGGCAGTTGTCATAACAGACTAAAAGAGGAGGAGGAGGGAAAGGGGGAAATCTGGAAAGGAAAAGGGGACTTGCTCCTTTCTCAAATCACTCCTCTAACAGTGATGGACCAAAACTGGAACTTTGGGTGATTTGATTTTTTACACAAGTCACAAAGAGGGAAAGTTGCATAGGTAGTATTAGCTGTTCATAAGTTTTTGGATTTGTTTGTTTTTAAAAATAAGAGTAATGCTCTGTGCAAAATGCAAGAGGCATATGAGTAGACTTACACTGGATTTCAAATATGTTTTTACAGAATAATCTTGCTGATACGGTCCCTGCTAGGTATGCCAGTGCCACTCAATTATTTCACAAGGATCCTGTTAAAAATGTACAGTTTTTCCAGGTAAGTAAGAGGAACCAAATGATCATGCCTTCCAGTTCCCAGGTCTATAAAATGTGCTACTCTTTGTCTCCGTTCCCCAGGTCTCATATTGATCAAGAACTTATTCCCATTCTAACTTTGGCCTTCTTTCCTCTTATTTATTTGTTTAAATGAGCACTTCTTCCTGCATAGAATGAGCTCTGCATGAGGCTGAATGTGATGATGATTACTGCTCTATGCATCCTCATGGCCCCATTGCCAGTACTGGAATTTTAGCCTTTGGAGAAGATACTATATTTGTCAGCAATATTAGCATCAACATTTGACTACTAGTCCTGGGCATGTATGACCAGCCTTTGGTTTTGTTACAGGAAGTGCCTCCTGGACAGTCCGTTGAAGACATGGTGGGGAGACCCCTTGTGCATCTTTCAGCTGCCAAGCAAGCAAGTGGGGAGGCAGTCTATTGTGATGACATTCCTCACTACGAGAATGAGCTGTACATAACACTAGTTACCAGCACCAAAGCCCATGCCAAGATTGTGTATGTATTGCTTCTGCAACAGATATATTTTCTTACACTAGTGATAGCCGAGTGCCCACCACTCTGGCAGTTAGAGGATCACTTCAGAGGCACCAGGCACCTTTGCCTCCTCCACTCTCAAGAATATTACAAAACAACAACAACATGTAGCCAGTTTCCATCACTGAGAGTAGCTTGCAAGATGATGGGCTGGAAGAGTCAAACTGTGCTGTGACTCCAGTCTGCCACGTGGCAGCTGGGCAACTTAGGCTTTGGGACTTTGGCCAAACTTTCTCTAGGGAATCCTTTCTTCAGAGACTGCTTATGTGAGCTGTGGGGCTAGATAACATAGAGTAATGCTTCTCTGTGCTGTTCTGTTTCCTCAGTTCTATTGACACCACAGAGGCCCAGAATGTCCCTGGTTTTGTCTGCTTTGTCTCTGCTAAGGATGTTCCAGGGAGTAACGTCACTGGGATTGCTAATGATGAAACCGTCTTTGCAAAGGACACTGTATGTAGTTACCTTTTTTTCTTCCTTTTGTAAAATGTGCAAAGCTGTAGCTAAGGCAAGAGTGGCTAACCCGCAGACTCTGGGCCAGATTTGGCCTGCCAGCCCCAACTGCTTTCTAAGATCTCCTGATCTGTAAATAAAGCGCAAAGTACCACAAATCTCCTCCTCCTTCTCCTCGGATATTGATATTGTATCTTTAAACAGCAACAACGCCCCTCTCCAAACAATACCCCAGACCAAGAGTCTGTTCAGCCACCTCAGCTTTTGTAGTTGGAGTCAGTCAGGGCCTTGCTTTCCCATGCCAGGTGGAAAAGGCCTGCAAGGCAGGGAGCAGGTCTTCCAGGACTTGCAGCCAAGACTGGAGATAAGATAGGAGACACACAGAGAGTACCCTGAATCTCCACTTCAAGTCAGCATTTCTGACTGCATTAACTGCTGAGTTGGTGGGGGGATGCTGGTTTTTTTTACCCTTGAAGAGGAGGCAGAGGTCTTTCTCTCCAAGCTTAATGCTATAATGCTTGAGATCAGGAGATAAAATCCATCTGCCTGTTCTTTAGAAAGGATATTCCCAAATATTTGCTTATGTTTCCTACCTAAAGGCTTCCAGTACCTTTTCACCCCCATACTCCCCTTCAGAAATTAATAGAAGAAATTCTGTAGTGAATTAGTAGATTTATGCATGTTCAAAAAAAGAAAAGAAAAGAAAAAATGGAAGAGAACCTCTACTAATGAAGGAGGATACGTGGGACAAGGGCTGGAATTAAAATAATTGCACAGTTAACCTGCAAACTAATTGCAAGATGTTGATGCCTCCCTGATGAAGTATTAACAGTTATTCATGTCAGGAACTTGTTAGTAGAATTCTAAGCATGGGAATGAATGGCAGAAAATAGGATAAGGCACAAACTTGCTGTACTTGAAATGATAATCAAGGGGAATCGAGCTGGTGCAGACGTATTGTGCAAGGCTTCCATCTTGTCTACTCTTATGTGAAAAACAAGTACTTCCACTTGAACTCAGTGGGTCACTTCTGATTGTGTGCATTGAAGTTTTACCTCCTACTGTTATTTAACTGCATATCTTAATTCAAAATCCTGCCCCACCCCCTTTAAATGAAGATGCATTTCAAAGATACTGTGTCCAAAATTAAACGCCACAGCACAAAGAACAAAACAGAACTGAGATTCCCAGAAGTCAGTGAATAAACTGAAGTCTTTTGACTTGTAGGTCACATGCGTTGGCCACATCATTGGTGGAATATTGGCAGACACACAAGAACATTCCCGAAGAGCTGCCAGAGTAGTGAAGATCACATATGAAGACCTTACGCCGATTGTCACCATTGAGGTAAGGTGACACTAATGCAATCCCCTTCTAAATGATTAGTCGAGATTTTTAAAAAAATCCTTTGGAGGCAGCTATTTGAGTTTTTACTACTATGATTCTGATACGGATGGGTGAAAATAGAAAGAGAGAATTAAGACACAGAATATTCCTTTTATTTAATAATTTATTTAGATCCATACAACTACTGTCTCTGTGCTATATGTGTATAGCCTGTGTTCTGTCCATAGGGGGCAGTCTTTTTCTGCTCTTGGGCCCCTTCTGACATACAGATGTTGGCCCCTATTCCATTGTGTTGTCCTACATGCATAAAGCCCATTCCTTATAGGCCAGAGCCATACAACCTATATCCCTGAGCTGATGGTCCTAGATTGTCTCCTATCCAAGCGTTGGCTAGACCCAGACTTGCTTAGCTCCAGCAGGGACACCGCTTGTGATTTTATCCAGTTTATATCCAATGCTGGGCAGGTGGACTTCTGCACAGTATCTAGAGGTCCACTTCCTCTTCTCCATCTTGCAACCCTCCATACACCCTCAAAACCTGCCCTGGAGGTCCTGCAAACCTCTGGAGAAGATTTTGAGGGCATGCTAGAGGCTGCACTGTGGAAGTGAGTAAAGGAAAGTCCTGTCATGTGAGTGGAAGTCTGTTGCACTTATTTCAGCAGCAGGGTTAGATACTGATGTTAATCCCGATGAATAGGAGATCCAAGTAGGGTGACTGCATCCAATAAAGAGATGGATCTTGAAGCTCTGGGAGTTGTGAAGAACGGAATTGGGTTGTGTGCTGTCGGGAAACCAGCCCACCAGGTGCGGAGGAAAAATGACGAAGAGTCATGGGTGAAGGTTTAAGCAAGGAGTGAGCTCTCTCCCCCAGCAGCCTTGCATGTTTATTAGCCTTGCGCACATTACATCATGTTGCATATACACGTGTAGCACTCGGGTGGAAAACAGCTAGGGTTTGCATTTCTTAGAATAACTTCTCTACCAGACAGCATGACAGCCGCGTAAGCTTTGCGGTTTAGGCAGCGCGACACTGACCCAGGCGTGTGGGGGAACAAGTCAGCAGATGCTTCCTCTTGCACAATCTTGCACAAGGGTGCTATTTTTCTATTGCATCCCTACATGCCCTCCTTTTTTATTTTATTTAATCAGAGTCATAAATTTCATTCCGAGGCAGAAGCTCGCCAGGGTCGCACACAGCGCGCTGGTAACCAGGTAGGCCGTCCATCCAGGTCCACTGCCACGTAGCCGCGTCCCCAGGAGATGAGTGGCACAGGACCATGCCATGTTGGATCAGGTAGCTGTCTGTAAGATACAAGAGGTCGAGCCAAAGGCTCTGCTTTTCGAAAATGAATCTCAGCCGGTGTATATTCCTTATTATGGGATACAAATATGGTTAAGAGTGAATAAAACAGTATGCACAATTGAAAGAATCTCGGCAGAGGGGGCATTTCGACCTCCAAGTTGTTTGGACAGCAGAGTCTTGAAGGTCAGGTGCGCCCTCTCCACAATCGCCTGTCCTGTTGAATTGAAAGGCAAACCATGGATTAATTTCACATTCCATAAATCACAAAAGGATGAAAACTGAGAGGAAATATAGGCTGGGCCATTATCCGTTTTAATGCTTTGTGGCTTACCCATCACAGCAAAACAGCGCAGGGTGTGCTGAATGACGTGACGAGCGGTCTCACCCTTCAATGGGGTGGCCCAGATAAATCCAGATGAGGTGTCCACTGTCAAGTGAACTTTTGAAAATGGTGCGAGCAGAGGGGTGTGAGTAACATCCATCTGCCAAACCGCAAGAGGGGACGTACCCCTAGGGTTCACCGCATCAAAGGGAATCATGGTTGGAGCCTTAGAACAGATAGAACATTGAGAGACAATGTCTCGTGCCTGTGCAATAGGGATTTTAAACATTTTTGCCAAAACTTTAGCAGGCTGGTGAAAGGTAGAATGAGAGAGAATAGGGTCAGAAAACAAGGAAAACACTTCAGATCGCAGTGCAGCGTCTGCCACGGCATTTCCCTGAGCCAAAAACCCTGGGTGATTGGTGTGGGAATGAAGGTGTGCAACATAAAAAGGATGACGGCGTTCTTGAATAAGATACTGCAAGGTAGAAAAAAGAACAAACAAATCAGCATCTAACGCAGGCGTGATATAAGAAACAGGCAGGGAAGACAAAAGGCGATACACATATTGTGTATCAACAAGCAAATTAAAAGGTTTATCAGGAAAGAGTTGAAAGGCAAGGATTACAGCAGCAAGTTCAGCCCGCTGGGCGGACCTCTGTTGCTCAGTAAATTCAGTTTTCCATTTTCCACCCTCCTCCCATGCCACCACCCCCCGCGTTTTTGACCCATCAGTGAAAAGGGTAAGGGCAGAGGGGATGGGGGTCGGAGAGAGAGCAGTTTTTAAAGTATAGACAGTTTGAGAAAGAAAAGACAGGCGTGGATCAGAGGGGGGATTATGCGTGATGGTTCCCAAAAAATCCACAAGTGCTACTTGAGTAGCCACGGAGGTGGAAATCAGGTGTTGTGTTTCTGTGAGTGAAAAAGGCAAGTAAATTTTTTCAACGTCCAGTCCAGAGAGGGCTTTTGCTCGAGCGCGCCCTTTAATTACCAAATCCATTACAGCCGCTGGAGAGGAATAAATGTTGCGCGGTGGAGTATGCGGAAGGTGGATCCATTCCACAATGTTGACACCCGAGGGGGCAGCCGATTTCTGTGAGTAGAGAATGGCTGTAGGCAGCAAGGGTGTGGAAAAAATTGCCAAGGATAACTGCACATTGTGCAGAGTGTCTATGCGATCCACCATTCGGTCTCTTAATAAAGCATTAACCTGTTGTAAGGCTTGTAGCATTTCTTCTGTAACTGGGATGACTTCTCCAGGTAGTTTGTGTCCTTGTAAGGCAGAAAACAATGGTGACAAGGTGCTAGTAGGCAGATTAAGGTAATTCTTTATCCAATTCAGGTGTCCCAAAAGTTGTTGAAGGTCAACCAGCCTTAGGCGGGCAGGAAAAGACAATTGGGGAACAACCGGAATGGCAGCTTGTTGTGTCAATTTATGTCCAAGATATAACATAGGCAAAGTTTGCTGAACCTTATCTGGGGCAATACACAGTCCAAAATCTGTCAGGGCAGATGTAAGGTCTTTTAATAATTCCATTGATATGTCCTGTGCAGCCACAAGGATATCATCCATGTAATGACAACAAATAACCTCTAGGTGGCGCTGGCGGAAAGGTTTTAGGGCTAAATTGACAAAGTGCTGGCATAAAGTTGGAGAATTTCTCATACCTTGTGGCAGAACAACCCATTGGTAGCGTTCCGTTGGTTGAGCATTGTTGAGAACAGGCAATGTAAAGGCAAAACGCTGACGATCTGCCGGGGCTAGTGGTATGGAAAAGAAGCAGTCTTTTATATCTACCACCAGAAGTTTGTGGTCTTTTGGTATCATATTAAGATTAGGAAAACCAGGCTGTAATGCGCCCATAGGTTGCATCTGGTTGTTTACCATCCTTAAATCCTGAATGAGCCTCCAATGGCCAGAGGTTTTCTTTTTGATGACAAAAATTGGTGTATTCCATGGGGAGGAAGAAGGCTCTATGTGTCCGAGGCGAAGTTGTTCCGAGACAAGCTGGGCCGCCGCTGCAAGTTTGTCTTTAGTCAGAGGCCATTGCTCAACCCAAACAGGCGTGTTTGATGTCCAGGTGAGGGCTAGCGTGGTCCTCGGGTGTGCAGGGGCGGCCCTTAGAATAAATTTGTCTGAATGGAAGAGCCTGAGGCTTCAAGAACATCCCGTCCCCAAAGACAAACAGGAATGTCCAAAATGAGAGGATAAATGGTGACAGAAAGACCCGAAGGGCCTTGAATCATAATTGGGTGAAGGCTTTGACAAGCTGGGGTTTCTCCCCTGACACCCAAAACTTGGGCAGCTGCCTTTGTAGGCCATTCGGGAGGCCAGGCTTGTTTAGCAATCACAGTAACGTCTGCCCCTGTATCTAGAACCCCCTCTACCTCACGTCCACCCAGTGTCATTTTTAAGGTAGGGCGCTGAGCTGTGAGAGGCATTGCTGCAGCAATTAAGGGGGTATCTGTAGGAGTTGTGGCATCCGCAGGGAGCAGTATGACTTTAGCCACTGGCGTGCCAGATGGGAGATGGCAGGGGCGATCAGCATATAGCGTAATGGTGATTGAATCATAGGGTCCTTGAATGGTTCCAGGCACAGCATATACCCCAACAGTTTGTGCAGAGGCAAGTGGCAAGACAAGACAACGTTGAGAATTGTCTATAGCAAATCCACAGGCTATAACCAAGGCTTTGTGAGGACAAAATGGAACCGGGAATCGTACATCCTGAGTGAGAATAAGTTGTGGCATCAAACATTGTCCCCCTATTGATTTACTGGGGCCCGGGGAGGGCCCGTTTGCCGGTTTCCCTGGTTCTGGGATGATTGTCCTTGGCTAGAGGTTTGATTCTGATTAGCAGGGTTTGAGTGGCATTGATTTGCCCAATGAAAGCCTTTCTTGCAGATAGGACACTTAGAGGGGGGGCGCTTTCCAGACTGACTGCCAGTGGAGCGGCATTGTGCGCGGAAATGGCCAGGCTTATTGCATCCAAAACAAAGTTTGTCTTTCATAGGGTTGGCAGCCTGGGATAAAGCTGCGGCAAGTAGCCGTGCCTTGTGGCTTTCTGAGCCGATGGACTGACAAGCCTTTAGCATGTCGGCTATGTTTATCCCTTGCTGGCTGATCAGAGGGCGAAGTGCCACTCTACAATCCTCACTCGCATTATCAAAGGCAAGTTGTTTCAAGATCACCTCCTGAACTTGAGTGTCTGCTATTTGGCGCTTCAAAGAGTCATATAGGCAATCGATAAAGGCAGCATATGGCTCATTTGGACCTTGGCGAACAGTACCCCAACGGGACGTACTGTCACCCTTCGTGTCAGGCACCTTTTGAAACGCTGTCTGGGCGCAGCGGGTAGCAACTTCCCAATATGCAGCGCCTGCAGCAATCTGTTGGGCGATGGTAAAAAAATTGCCAGTTCCAATAAGACCATGCATAACGTCCTGAGGAGTAAGGACTGGAGGGGGGGGGAGGTGCTCCTCCTGCGGCAGGTGCTGGAGCTGCGGCCGCTGCTGCTGCTGCTGCATTGTTTAAAGCCATGGCAACATTTGGGGCTTCTTGTTGGCACAGAAATTGCCATTCCTGCATAAATACAATGACTCCAGACGGTGGCAGTATGGTCCTAGCCAACAATTTTATGTCCTCCGGAAGACAGGGCTGCTGAAAAATAGTGTTCAACAGACCCAATGTATATGGAGCCTGGATGCCGTTTTTCTGGACGGAGTCATGCACCTCTTTAATTAGTCTATAGTCAAATTGTTCATGACGAGGTGGCCCTCCCCCTGGTCCAGCAGGTACCAAGACAGGAAAAAGTTCTGTGCCAGATGAAAAACCTAAGAGGGGGGCTGCTTGTTTAATTGCAGTCCCCAGTGGCGTCGGCGGAGGCTGATAATCTGGTGGTCGTGGCGGAGTAAAAGGTGGTGGTTGAAGCGGTGCAGCCGGATATATGAAAGGCATATTCAGGACTGTTTTTTGTTGTGGTTGCAACGAAGCCAAGAGGATGTTTTTGGGCGTAAGAGTTGCCATGCAGCCACGGACTTCAGCCCAGGCACTAAGGACGTGAAGATTTATGCGGCCATGGCCATGAAAGTGGTTGCCAATCCTATCCCAGTCTGGAATTTCCCACGTCCCCTCGTCAGGGAACCACGGACAGTGTTCATCTATGGCCAGAATCAATGCAATTAGATCACCGTCAGGAACTTGCTGTTTATTTTCCCGAAGGAGGTGCTGCATGTCTTTTAAAAATTGTTTCTGAGGGTTGGAGAGCGCAGAACCCATGATAAAAATAGAAAAATAGCTACTCACCGGGGATCCGAAGATGAGAAGGCGCCTGAGCCCGTGCCGGGCGGGTGAGTAGCAGGAAGGACCGTCTTTGACAGCACGCGTCCTGGAAGCCGTTCAGGCAATCACACGAGGTACCATTTGTCGGGAAACCAGCCCACCAGGTGCGGAGGAAAAATGACGAAGAGTCATGGGTGAAGGTTTAAGCAAGGAGTGAGCTCTCTCCCCCAGCAGCCTTGCATGTTTATTAGCCTTGCGCACATTACATCATGTTGCATATACACGTGTAGCACTCGGGTGGAAAACAGCTAGGGTTTGCATTTCTTAGAATAACTTCTCTACCAGACAGCATGACAGCCGCGTAAGCTTTGCGGTTTAGGCAGCGCGACACTGACCCAGGCGTGTGGGGGAACAAGTCAGCAGATGCTTCCTCTTGCACAATCTTGCACAAGGGTGCTATTTTTCTATTGCATCCCTACAGTGTGCTGCTTTTTTCACCCCTCAACACTTACACTGCTTCACCAAAGTGTTTTTTCTTCCACACAGCTGTCAAAGGTAGAGGATCTCTGTTCTGTATTGCCTCTAATCCCAGATGCAAAATAGGTGAGGTTATGTTTTAGAAGTGACCCAACCATGGCTAAGTTATGCAGCACTTTATCAAGCAGAATGGAAAGGCAGAGATTCGAGGGCATCTATACACAGCAAGCCAAGCTGTCTGTTGCACTTCCAAATATCCATCATTTTCCTGTAATTTTCCCAGGAAGCCATTGAAAAACAGTCCTTCTTTGAGCTTGTGAGGAAGATTGAGAAAGGGAACATCCAGAAAGGATTTGAAGAGGCTGATCATATTGTAGAAGGTGAGATCCCTTTTTCTTCTTTGTAAGGTTATGTGCATCTAAGAAAATCATTAATGTTATGCAATCTTCACATGAATCATACTAGCGTAACAAGCTTGAGATTCCAATTCTGGAAAAATGGTTAGAAATGGGAGAACCATCAGTAGAACACATTGGTTTGGTCCACGGTTTAGCCCAAGCTCTTCCCATTTCCCAGAATTGGGTGAAACTTGGCAACATTTCCTTGAGCAAACTGGTTGGTTGGAGGATCCCAACTTGTCTGAGGGCTCCTCCAGGTTTTATCCTGATTTGCTTGCACAAAGCTTATCTCGTGGAGGTTGGAGTGTATCTGATCTTCAGATATCCATGTGGGGAAGTTCTGTGACAAGGAGTTTTCATCCTGCTTGAAGAGTGTTTATACATCTCCCCATTATCATTCGTTCATTCCACACTTTTCAATTCATCCCCCCATCAACTTCTTAACTGCAAAAAGTCCATTTCTTCTTAAAAGTAGTTTTGTTGCACTTGAATTGTGTGCAAATCTAAATGTCCTGGTATGCGCTTGAAACCCACCCACCTACAAAATACCGACAGTTGGCTGTTGACTGCTCTGGCTAAGAGCACAATGGAGTGGTCTCTACTCTGGGAGGTGTGGCTCGTTTGAGGGCTCTTGTGATTGGAGACTGTAGACTGTTGCATGCCACCCCGATCTCTGAGCGGTGTGAAAGTCCAGGGAATCCAGTTTCTTCCTGTTAAGAAGAAATTAAAGAGAAGAGGGAAGGAAGAGAGATTGTTTGGGAACTGGGAGACGTTCCGCAGGTGGTGCTGTAGGTGGCAGCAAGGTGATGAAGGCAAGAGATAGACACAGGATCTTCATTTCCTCCCGAGCTCTTAGATTTTGAGCACTCAAAAGAAGAAATTTGGTGGCTGGAAGGCTCATTTAAGTCCCCAGTAATCCTTTGGACTTAGATAGTTACTACATTGGGAGGTTTCTTCTTTCCCCCTTCCAGGTGAGATATATATCGGTGGACAGGAGCATTTTTATCTGGAGTCTCACTGTACTATTGCTGTGCCAAAGAGAGAAGATGGAGAAATGGAGCTCTTTGTATCTACTCAGAACCTAACAAAGACACAGGTGAGGCAATCCCTTGTGAAAGCGTTAAGCTGGCGAATGAAGCCGTGAAATTGAAGTACAAAACCTGTGCGATATTGCTGAACAAAAACCCACCTGGTTTGCATAAGTGCTTTGCGATTATGTTTGTCTCCTTTTATAAATACTGGATGCTTATGAAGAAGCCACAGGGCAGTGCTGGAGTAAAGGCATCCTGTGGTTTTTGTGGAGTACCATCTTTTGTTGTTCTGTGATTTGAGGTTTCCCAGAGTGTAAGATTCAGTCTCCTTGGCCAGCTTGGTTAGCAGGAATTTATGGCCTGGCCTTCTATGAATTTGTGTGATTTCAGTTTATTTGTGGCACACCCATTTCCACCTCAGAAGTATTCTACCTAAGATGTGGAGCCATCTGCTGGTTGGGACAAACTACACATGATGTTAAACTCATATTTGCATCTAACATGCAGGCTTTTAAAAGCGCATTAGCATCAGTGCAGGATGGGCTGAAAATTAATGGAATCAGAGAAAGAGAATGTAACATTTCCCTCCTCCACTGTAGACCTTTGTACCAGTGAGGAATCCACCAATACAGATGTTAATTTCAGTAGAGGAATTTCCCTCAGCCTATGTTTTACTTGAGTATTAGCTGCTGAGAATCATTAGTGGGGAGAGTGCTATTGCATTTGGGTGCCTCCCATAGGCATCTGGCTTGGCTGCTTTGAGAACAGGTGTTGGACTAGATTTCCAGGGCTCTTCTCATGTTTTTAGGACAGCAGCCGGGGAAATAAAGCATTAAAAATAAATTTCTGCCTGCCTGCCTGCCTGCCTGCCCTGAAACCACAACTTATCAGCACCTCCCCTGATGAGGCTATTTGCACTTGAAAAACATAAACAAAACTCTGCCTGCTAGATCTGCACCTTCAAAAAGCTGCATGTTTGTGGAGAAATGGAGGCATTTATATTTTATTTTTCAAAGCTACCAGTCCTTCTTTCCCACTCAACTTTGTAAAAAGTCCTATGTAAATAAATGGACACCAAAGAGACCTGGACTTCGTGCTTCTTTGTACTATTAATTACAAGTGAGCCAGTAAGCTAGCCAAAGATGTTTCAGAGCAGTACTAGAAATTCCAGTGAGATGCTCATTAATTGGTGACACTGTATTGTAGTGTATATATAAACGTCTTTTCAAGAGTAGGATTGCTCTTGTGTCTTGTTCTCAGTGACTCTATTGTTGCCTGTAGGCTGATGTATTTTTTTTTTTTTTTGGTACCAGGAATTTGTTGCCAATGCCTTAGGGGTCCCGTCAAATCGAATTGTGGTTAGAGTCAAGAGAATGGGAGGAGGATTTGGAGGCAAAGAGACAAGAAACACCATTCTCTCTACAGTTGTAGCAGTGGCTGCAGATAAGTAAGTTGTGATGAATGGCCACATTGGGATAACCTGAAGTTGAATATTAGGATAACTCTTTGTTGTTTATAAGAGGATCAAGATTATGGACTTGTTTCAGATCTAGAACATCTGCATTTACTTTGGCAGGACGGTTACCCTGCTCCTTTCACCACTTAGGAGTTCATAACTCTGCATAAGAACCTAAGAAGAGCCCACTGGATCAGGCCAATGGCCTGTCTAGTCCAGCATCCTGCTTTCAGTGGCCACCCAGTTGTCTATGAGAAACCCACAAGCAGGATTCAAGCACAATAGCACCCTCCCCTCCTGAGGTTTCCAGTAATTGTTATTCAGAAGCATTACCACCTCTGACTGTGCAGACAGAGCAATAGCCATCATAGCTAGCAGGCACTGATATACTTTTCCTCCATTAATTCAGCTAATCCTCTTTTAAAGCCATCCTAGATGATACTGCAGAAGACCTCCATTTTCTATCATGCTTATAGCCTCCTATTTGACAGGCGTCTTCCGCATGAATGCTCAAAGGCAAGGGAAATTTGTGAAAGTTTCCATTCCTTTGTGTGAGAGAGAAACAGTATGAACTAGACATCCACATAACTGAGCACTTTGTGCATCTTTATTTGTGTTGCTCTACGCATGATGGGGGACTACTCTTCTCCAGCATGGGGAAGAGCAGCAGCTTCCACTGCTGTGAAGGAACATGATGGAAACCAGTTTACAGTGTGATTTGACTTTTGACTTGTTTGCTGTTAATTATAAATGTGGTGCGGTATTGTAAATGGTCAGCCCACCCATATCTTGTAGCCTTAGAGAAGGCCACTAGTTTAACAAGGACTAAGTTTTGCAGTCATTAGTCTCCTGGATCAATAGGCCAAAGGGATTCCCCCTCCCCAACACAGCGTTGATATTCAGAACTATTTATATCTTCCCTGGGATAGCCTGCCCCTCTCCCTACTTCACAACAGAACATGTTTTTCTGAGTTTTAGATGTTAGCCCCAGTTCAAAAGCAGGCCTTCAATGTGGTTGAAACTAAATCCAGAAACAAATATTTCCCCTTTTTTTGTTCGTCAGGTTTCCCCCCCTCTTTTTTTTGGGGGGGTTGGTCCTTTTTATATATCTCCTTTTTAAAAAAAGAATAAAATAAAATAAATAACTGCAAGGTTGAAGGACCAGCATTGGCTGGTACAATTGGGAGGTGAAGGAGTAAGTGCAGAATCCTATTGGAGGTGGCATGGGGTTGGGGTGGGGTGTAGTGACTTCAAAGCTGTTGTGGGGCCAGGGGAGCAGAGCTGGACAGTAACAGGTCACCGACGGACAAATCGGAAAAACTCAAGTCAAATTTAACTTGATCTAGCATGTTCATCTTCAGGAGACTCTAGGAAAAGTAGATGAAAAGTATCTTCATGGTTCATTGCAAGAGAAGAATTTCTCCTTCTAAGGCAAGCAAAAAACAAAAACAAGCTTAATTATTAAAGTGAGACTGTTAATTTTCAACACAGTTAGTTCTGGAAGCTTTGCCAACACACTAATTCTGCATCACAGAAGCTACCAGAACCACCTGGAACCCACTGGATTCCTGTAAGTTCAATGGTGGACAGAGCTGCTGTGGTCATCCAGATGTTATTGGACTAAACTCCCACCGTCCCTGAGCATTGGCCATGCTGGACCAATGGACATCTCAAATTTGTGTTTTCAGGATCAACACTGTTATTTTGACTGTAGCCTGTTTTAACTGTTTTTAATCTAAATATTAAACTGTTGTAATTGGCCCTGGGGCATGCCGATGAAGAGCAGCTAATAAATTTAATAATGACAAATGACAATAGGATTTGGAGCTCAACATCTGGGAGACCATAGTTTTGCCACCACTGATGCAGAACTTCTGGATTTCAAAACAGGCTCTGGAAGGTGTGGGGGGATCCAACCTTCAAGTTAGAACTATAGAATAAGATAATTAGTATTGGGTACTTTAGGCAGAGAAAAGAGCAGAGCCTTTAAAAGCAAGTCCTACAATAATTTGTTTTCATAGAATCATAGAATCATAGAATCATAGAGTTGGAAGAGACCACAAGGGCCATCGAGTCCAACCCCCTGCCAAGCAGGAAACACCATCAGAGCACTCCTGACATATGGTTGTCAAGCCTCTGCTTAAAGACCTCCAAAGAAGGAGACTCCACCACACTCCTTGGCAGCAAATTCCACTGTCGAACAGCTCTTACTGTCAGGAAGTTCTTCCTAATGTTTAGGTGGAATCTTCTTTCTTGTAGTTTGGATCCATTGCTCCGTGTCCGCTTCTCTGGAGCAGCAGAAAACAACCTTTCTCCCTCCTCTATGTGACATCCTTTTATATATTTGAACATGGCTATCATATCACCCCTTAACCTCCTCTTCTCCAGGCTAAACATGCCCAGCTCTCTTAGCCGTTCCTCCTAAGGCATCGTTTCCAGGCCTTTGACCATTTTGGTTGCCCTCCTCTGGACACGTTCCAGTTTGTCAATGTCCTTCTTGAACTGTGGTGCCCAGAACTGGACACAGTACTCCAGGTGAGGTCTGACCAGAGCAGAATACAGTGGCACTATTACTTCCCTTGATCTAGATGCTATACTCCTATTGATGCAGCCCAGAATTGCATTGGCTTTTTTAGCTGCCGCGTCACACTGTTGGCTCATGTCAAGTTTGTGGTCAACCAAGACTCCTAGATCCTTTTCACATGTTTTAAAGTGGCAATTCCAATTCAGTGGCATTGCCCAAACCCAGAAATTCTGGAAATGGATCAGTGAGTAAGATTCATGAAATACCAGGGATTTGGGAGGTTATAGCACTACTTCCCATGCCTTTGAAAGAACTTGGAACAGGACAGGAAATTGCCATTTGCTGATGGAAGCAAAGTGATTGATTAAAAACACTGGGAAGTGAAAGATCTACCATTAATTAAAATATGGAGAAATAAATGTTAGGATGATTTCAGCTGTCCACAGTAGACTTATTGGATAAAGAGGAAGGATGATAAAGTACACAGGATTCCTCAGTAAATTTTTCAGTATTGGAGCAGACACACTGGAAATATTAATTACAGCTTTGTCAATGAGACAACTGCACAAATTGATGAACTGGGCACCAGGCAAGAACATTTTTTAAATTTTCCCAGGCCTTCTAACTTATGTTGTAGCTTCATATTGCTTTAGCCCTGTGACATTTAAATTTCTCTGCCTTTTAGTTTTAATGCATTAAGGCTGCCTTTCTGTGTGCATTTATCCGGGAATAAGCTACACTGAACACAGTGTGATTTACTTCTGAATAAATATGTATGGGATTGTGTTGTTAGTGCTGCAAAATCTTTCCCCCTTTACTCTGTTTCAAAGTCATTTTTTTATAGTGATGCTGTATAATCAGTAACCTTGTCTCACCTGCATTTTATTAGCTTATTGTAAGTTTGTTTTTGTTTTTTAAATCCCTGTAAGCTATTCAAATTCGGTTTTTGGGATTGCCTGTAAGTTGTACGTACGTATGTATGAAAATAAATTGTGTCAATTATATGACACAGGCTCATTCTCAGCCTGATTTTGGTGCCCTTACAGGACTGGTCGCCCAGTAAGATGCATGCTGGATCGAGATGAAGATATGCTGATTTCTGGTGGAAGACATCCCTTTTTGGGGCAGTATAAGGTAAATTGAAATGTTGGTGGTTGTTGTTTTACGAGAAGTATGCCATCTTGGGAAGGTCACATTAAAAAATGTAAGGGGATCTTTAGGTACAATGCATTGTTCATTCCTACACAACAGGGATGGCCAACCTTTTTTCAGCTGACGGCCACAGTCACCCATTGCCAACCCTGTGGGGGCTGCATGTCAAAGATGGGTGTGGCCAAAGTGGTTGATTTGGAGTATAGAGCATTGGGAGATATATGGACAACCAGTATTAGCAGTACAGTCATACCTTGGATCTCAAACGTCTTGGCTCCCAAACAAATCAGCTCCCGAACGATCGAAACCCAGAAGTGAGTGTTCCGGTTTTTGAATGTTCTTTTGGAAGCCGGACTTCCGATGGGGCTTCTGCAGCTTCTGATTGGCTGCAGGAGCTTCCTGCAGCCAATCAGAAGCCACACTTTGGTTTCTGAACTTTTTGGTAGTCGAATGGATTCTGTTTGACTTCCAAGGTACGACTGTATGTGGAATGCTACAGATAGGGAGAAGAACACCACTAAACAGGACTGCTGGAATCTACCAATAGCTATCTTTTACACTTTGGGTTTATGGAGCATGAGGTATAAGACTGTAGCTCAGTGGCAGAGCACATGTTTTGCATGCATCAAAAAAATCCTGCGTCAATAAATCCTGAAGAGCCACTGCCACTCAGTGTAGACAGTAGTGAGCTAGATGGACCAAAGGGTCTGACAGCTCCCTAGATTTGTTTCTTCCTAAAACATCTGTGAAGACAGGAGTGCCTGGCGTGCTCTGGTCCATGGGGTCACGAAGAGTCGGACACGAATAAACGACTAAACAACAACAACAAAACATCTGTAATTGTAACAGGTGAATTCTGTATTCCTCCGTCCTTTGTTTCTTCCAGGTTGGCTTTAAGAAGAATGGAAGGATTACTAGTCTAGATGTGACATATTACAGCAATGGAGGGAATTCTGTTGATCTTTCTCATGGCGTGAGTCAAGGATACATTCTGCTGTTTTTCATTTCTGACTCTAAGAGGGAGAAAAAGTAGTTTGGGGTGACTGGTTGAGAAGCATACCCAAGCCTCTGTATATGTACACACACACACGCTGCACCTACCTCCTTCAGTCAAAATGGTCCCATCCTGAAATTGTGTTTCATTAAACAAAGATCAGTTGTCCCCAAGCCTTCTCTAATGGGGACAGTTTTAATGTTTGATGCAACATCTTGACTACTACTTAACCTGCAATTTCAGTTAGTGATTTAAATAGAAAGATGACAGTATTGTTGTAAAAATTTAGTGCTGCCAATAGTTATTTATTTATTGTGTCTATACTCCATCTTTGCCTCCAAGGGGCTAATAGGTCTACCTATTCTTTAATTAGTTGCCACAACCACCCTGTGTGATAGGCTAGGCTGAGAGGCAGTGACTGACTCAAGGTCACCCACTGAGCTTCATGGCCAAGTGGAGATTTGAAGCCTCATCTCCCAGGTTCTAGTCTAATCACTGCACCACGGAATATATGAGGACGAGCATACATTTGCTCCAGTTGGTGTGTTTGTGAAAAAAACATGTAAATGATTACTTGTCAGTTAGTGCAACTTATGATTGTAGAGTCAGAAGAACAAAAGCATGGTTCGTAAATTAAGTCTTTTTTTTAAAGTTCATAAGTCTATTTTTGATCTGCTTTTTATTGTTGGTCACCAGGTTATGGACAGAGCATTGTTTCACATGGACAACTCGTACAACATTCCAAACATCAGAGGCATAGGCAAAGTCTGCAGAACCAACTTGTCCTCCAACACAGCATTCCGTGGGTTTGGGGGTCCCCAGGGAATGATGGTTACTGAGTGCTGGATGAGCGACATTGCCATGAAGTGTGGGCTGCCAGCAGAAGAGGTACGTGCAGGGCTGGATTTAGGTTTGATGAGGCCCTAAGCTACTGAAGGTAATGGGGCCCTTTATATGTCCAGCTGTCCTTTGTCAACAACAAATTGTCACTGTTTTTTGTGTTGAATATATGCTATATGGTAATTTATGGACCTAACAGGTATCTAAAGCCATTTGCACGTGTTGCCATGTAACCAGTCCATGTAGGCACCCTATATATAGAAATGAGCAAACCAGTGATATTTTAGGGAGCTGGCTAGCCCATTACTTAGCATAGGAGCCTATACAACACAAAACACTTTTGCTATATGTAGGTTTTGTTTTATTTGTTTTTTATCATATATTTTGGAAACGTACATCCAGGGTTTTTCCCCCTTTAATTTTTTGGGGGGCCTCCAAGAGAGTGGGGCCCTAAGCTATAGCTTATTTAGCTTATACTGTACGTAAATGAGGCACTGGATATGTGCTCTTAGAGGAAAAGGCTGGACATTTCCATAAACTCTGCATGCTTCAGTCAAAGGATGTTAAAGAAATGAGATGTCACCAGTTCGGTACCCATGAGCTCTTTTTGCAGCTTTACATTGGGTAATGTAATCTCAGTATTGACACTGATTGTTAGAGTCCTTTATGGGTTGGATATCAAAATGATATTACATATCAAGGATGTTGTGTGTCATTCCTTTATACTCCAGTGGGAAGTGGTCGTTGGCCTCCTTCAGCGCAACACTTCACCCAGCCGGAAGAGTGAAAGAGAGAAAGAGAACGAATGGGCGAAGCAGAGAGAGGATGAGTGTCTGTGTGCTTCTGCTTTTTATGAATGGATGCATGTGTATGTTTGTGCGGATGGATGTGTGTGTTTGTGAGATGGATGAAGTGTGTGTGTGGGATGTCCTCTGTCTACATTTTGGTTTGGCTGTACTGACCACCATTGCTGTGTAGTCCCCTTCTCTGAAGGGAATGCAACCCTTGACCCTGAAATGGCTGCCCACTACAGAATTTTGGGGGAGCTGACCTCCATGTTTAAGAAGGCGTGTTTAGGATCAAGATGCCCAGCATTCCACATTCTGTTAAAGTCATTCTTCCAAAAGACTCGTTGGTGACCATGGCCATGTGGGTTTTGCTTTGGAAAGGTTCGAAAACTCAATCTCTATAATGAAGGAGACCTGACTCACTTCAATCAAAAGCTAGAAGGATTCACCTTGCGAAGATGTTGGGATGAGTGCCTTGCAAATTCGGACTATCACTCCAGAAGGAAACTTATTGATGAGTTTAACCGGTAAGTATCTTGCTTTTCAGAGTGATATCAGGTATACTAAAATATTCTATAAAGGCCTTATTAGTAAGCCTGGAATTAAAGTCTGAATCAAATTTCTCCCCCATCCATACAAATCATCTCTGCAGAAGGTGTAATCTTTTGGGGAAAACATTAACCCATTGTGTTTTAAAAGAGAAGCTCAAAATCAATGAAAAGTGCATGTTGATTTGTTGATTTCAATTCGCTCCCTGGACCCATTCCGATGAAGTCTTGTTCTGATGCAAAATTGTGTAGGAAAAGAGAGCATGCCAGAGAAAGCAGTTTAGGCATGGGTGCATGCTGCAAGGGAACAAGAGTCTGACATTGTTCTGTTTCCCCAGGAAGAATCGCTGGAAGAAGAGGGGCATGGCCATTATTCCAACCAAGTTTGGGATCAGCTTCACAGTTCCCTTCCTGAATCAGGTTGGCAAGCACCCTTAACTATTACAGCTGGGCAGCAAGGTTCTGTGGCAAAATGCTTCTGTCCATCTTCAAGATTCTCCAGTAATGGGAATGTTAGAAGCGATACATCCAAGGCACATTTTAGTTCCAGCCTTGGTTATGTTGTATGTCATCCACCAGTCCGCCTTCATTCTTGTGCATTCTTTGTGACTCTTGTTTTGCTAATGTTGTTGGGGGGGGATACCAGCCCCCACCTTAGTCAGTGAATGCATGGGCTGAAGAGGAATCAGGAAATGAAGCAGTGCTTTCTTAAGTATTGAATCAATCGAAAGTTAATTTTTAGGCTTATTGGATCATTTCTATCTTCTCTCTCTCTCTCTCTCTCTCTCTCACACACACACACACACACACACACACTTCTATCCAAAGTGGCATTCAATCTCTTGTTCTAATAGAGCAAGGATTTACCCTTGCACAGTGGAACTCCCCCCCCCCCCAAATCTGTTCTGGGGTTTCTTGCAACCTTCCAGAGCAGAATTGACGAGGGCACAATGCATGCACAGAGAGAGGAGAATCGGGAGCAGTACAGTAGCATAAATGTAAATCCTTGCGCTAATGGAACAAAGGCCTTGGATACTGCCTGAAGTGAGGAATGTTGATTTGTATGTAGACGATGTGCTTCAGGGAGCTCGTGTGTCAAAACAGTCTTTGACAGCCTCTCTCTCGGATTTCTGTTGTAGGCTGGTGCCCTGGTACATGTGTACACGGATGGGTCAGTGCTGCTCACGCATGGTGGGACTGAGATGGGCCAGGGCCTCCATACCAAGATGATCCAGGTAAACTGTGAATGCATTAATTGTCTGGTGCTGTTTTGATTAACATTATCCATTAAGCAGCCCTGTTTAGGGAAGTTTTTAATGTTTGATGTTTTATTCTATTTTTAATCTATTGGGAGCTGCCCAGAGTGGCTAGGGAAACCCAGCTGGATGGGCGGGGTATAAATAAATTATTATTATTATCCATTAAATGTATTAAAAATGTACTGCAGCATTCATTTTCAGAATGTTATCTTACAGATGCTGCAATTTCCCCCCACATCCATTCTAATTTAAATGTGGATATGTAGGGTGAAATCCAAAGAATGGGTTCTTGTGGGAGGAATTTAATAATAAATAAACTTTTACTCAGAGCAGTCATGGCCATTAATGTCTACCCTGAGTAAGAGTTGATTAACTACAACCCATACTTCCTCACAATGTATGGAGGATGTGTAGCAGGATTACAAAGCAGCATTCTTTAGAAGCTTAGCAACTTTCCTGTGTGTTTTGATTTTACTTGCAAATATAAATTAAGACGGATCAGAAAAATATCCCACAGTTGCGTAACAGGACAGAATACAGGACTATTCAAAAGTCTTTGGAGCTTTGTGGACTTGGAATAAGAAGAACTGTTTCAAGTCCTATGGATTTCATTGGTGGCGATGACAACTGCGGTGAAGTTCACTTTTGGGCATTGTCTCTCTGCAGGTTGCCAGCAGGACTCTTGGAATTCCCACCTCCAAGATCTACATCAGTGAGACAAGCACCAACACAGTGCCAAATGCATCTCCAACAGCTGCTTCTGTTAGTGCTGATATCAATGGGATGGCTGTCTTGGTAAGGGATAGAACTCAACACACTGCTCTACAAGGGATGCTACCGATTCTGTCTGCAGTGCACTTCATTTGCATCCCAGAAAGAATCTGTCTCGTTGCCTCTATGAAGATATGCCTTGTGAGGGGCTTCTAGCAGACTTTGCTTTCGGAGGAAAGCACACTATCAGCATGTGTGCTGCTTAAAAGTGCCCAGTGTGGTGACTTTAACAGTAAAGGAGCCAATTATGTGTATTCTCTGGTGATGTGGCGAATGTTAGGTTGCTTCCAAATTGAACAATGGTATTAACTTAGGAAATATGTTAATGCTACATTGGAAGCTATCATCTACTGTGTCAAACCACTGGTCCGTCTAGCTCAGTGTTGTTGACATTGATGAGCAACAGCTCTCTGGGACTTCAGGCGATAATTGGTCCCAGCCATCTCTGGGGATGCTGTGGATTGAACCTTTGACCTTGCCCATTTCTAGCCAGAGCCTTCCGTTAAAAGCATAGTTAGTCAAAAGAGTACAAGACATTCTGAAGCCTGTGATATGTGGACACCTGTTGCCACATCTAGATTGATGGAAGTGAGAATGTTTAGTCGTTTAGTCGTGTCTTCGTGACCCCATGGACCAGAGCACGCCAGGCCCTCCTGTCTTCCACTGCCTCCCACAGTTTGGTCAGACTCATGTTTGTAGCTTCAAGAACACCGTCCAACCATCTCGTCCTCTGTCGTCCCCTTCTCCTTGTGCCCTCCATCTTTCCCAACATCAGGGTCTTTTCCAGGGAGTCTTCTCTTCTCATGAGGTAGCCAAAGTATTGGAGCCTCAGCTACACGATCTGTCCTTCCAGTGAGCACTCAGGGCTGATTTCCTTTAGAATGGATACGTCTGATCTTCTTGCAGTCCATGGGACTCTCAAGAGTCTCCTCCAGCACCATTATTCAAAAGCATCAATTCTTCGGCGATCAGCCTTCTTTATGGGAAAGTGAGAATACTTGGTGGCAATTTGCTGTAATATCAAAAGATGCATTCTGTTTGCTTTGAATTATTTTTCTTGCTTTCTTTTAGAATGCTTGCCAGACCATCCTGAAGAGATTGGAGCCAATCAAACTTGCTAAGCCAAAAGGTTCATGGGAAGACTGGGTATGTTTGTGTCTGCCGCAGTTTGGAAGCATGGTGTGGATTTGCTAGCATTAGGAAAATCTCAATTATCTATTAATTCATTGTGGCGTGACAGGGGCTAAAGGAGCTAGCAGGGAACTGGCTGATATTCTTGCAACTCTTCCAGCAGTTCTGTAAGCCCCAAACAAGTATGACTTCAACAAGAGAAACTTTGGATTCCATATACCCAAGGTGGTGATGCAATTGATACACCTCTGAATTGTGATGGTTTGTGAATCTTAAGCAGCTTCCCCTCCTTGCTCCTTCCTTTAGCTTGGTCCCTGTCCCACTTTATCTCACCATCTTATGCCATCATCAAAGGGCTGTTACTGGCACTCTGTTCTGCAGTGACCTCTGCTATAGGATGGGGTGTTTTCTTTACACACACACACACCAGAAAACAGTCCGTCCATATGAGTTGGTGAGCATAATTTTGACACCATCAGTTCTTGTGATCTATTTTATTTGGGGCTTTAGTTTTTCTGTTATGAATTGTATTTAATGTTTTGTGATACATGTAAATCCCTCCATGAACTTGAGTGGCATTCCTGATGTTGATTTATATGACGATGATAACAGATGATGTTGATGATGGACTAGGCTTCCGAAGGTTGCCCTTAGATTTTTTTTCTTTGTGATTTGATGAATGAAGATATCTCTCAAGAGTGGGATCTGTTTAACAGCTCCATTTGTGCACTATTTCACAAAGTTGGGCCTGATGGGTCTAGAGGTGTCAAATGTAAGGCTTGTTGATAATGGTGCTCCCCTTTTTGCACATGGATAGAGTGCACTCATTTGTATTTTGTTGAAAACACACACCCATTGCTAGCTTTTCCAGAATACATTGTAGCTACCGTATTTTTTGCCCTATAGGGCGCACCGGCCCATAGGACGCACCTTGTTTTTTGGGGGGAAATTAATAAAAAAAAATTATTTCCCCCCCCAGCCGCGGGGCTGGGGCAGGGGAAACCCGAGCTTCCCCTGACCCCAGCCCCCAGAACAGGCTGCTATCCGCAAGCCTTGCGAGCCCAGCGGCAACTCCCACCGGGCTCGCAAGGCTTGCGGACACCTGCGCGAAGCACGGGGCGCCCTCCAGAGGGCACCCCGTGCTTCGGGCTGCAGGCTGCTGCCCTCAAGCCTTGCGAGCCCGTGGGAACTCCCCCCGGGCTCGCAAGGCTTGCAGATAGCTTCCTGAAGCCTGTAGAGCGAGAGGGGTCGGTGCGCACTGACCCCTCTCGCTCTCCAGGCTTCAGCGAAAGCCTGCATTCGCCCCATAGGACGCACACACATTTCCCCTTCATTTTTGGAGGGGAAAAAGTGCGTCCTATAGGGTGAAAAATACGGTATTTTAGTTCAGCAGAACTAATTTTTTTAAAAAAACCCAGACACAAAGAACTCTGTGTGTTTTCATTAGGTGTCAGCAGCCTACTGTGATTGTGTGAGTTTGTCGGCTACAGGATTTTACAGGTGAGTTGGAACAGGACCCAAGTGGGATTCCAAATAATACTTCTAAATGTTATTGGGTGCTCTTTATCTCTACTGGTCTGATATTTCAACTAATTTCATGAAGTGTGCATATAATAAGAAGATATGATCTAGTAATCTCTTTGAAGGCTGTATTCTATAAATTTTATGTGCCTGCTAACTTTTCCTTGGCACTAAAGTCATCTGCAGTCTCTACTTGACCCATGGCATACAAATGTAAAAGCAGTTCCCATTCATTCAAATCATACCTTAAAGTGTTAAGGCTCCAAAGTAGAACCAACCCTTTAATATTCCCATTCTGTAAATACAGAATTCAGAACTATGCATCTCCTACAAGCTTCAGAAGACCTTAGATAAGGTGTGGAAAAAGTGACACCCTCCAGACATTCAAACTCCAATTCCCATCAGCCCCAGTCAAAATGGGCAAGGGTTGGGGTGATGGGAATAGGAGTCAACAACATCTGGACAGGAACAACATTGGCTACCCCTTGCCTTGGATCTCTAACTATCTACTAACTTAGATTTCAGTTTACTTTATTTAAAGTGCCGTTTTGGTGTAGAAACTCAGGCTCCACAAGAGCTTTCAAGCTCACTTGCCAATTCTTTATGTGCAACATCATTTGCAATGCCCTAATTTCTGCAGGTGGCGCTGTGGGTTAAACCACAGAGCCTAGGACTTGCTGATCAGAAGGTCGGCAGTTCGAATCCAATCCCCACGACGGGGTGAGCTCCCGTTGCTTGTTCCCTGCTCCTGCCAACCTAGCAGTTTGAAAGCACATCAAGTGCAAGTAGATAAATAGGTACCGCTCTGGCGGGAAGGTAAACGGCGTTTCCGTGCGCTGCTCTGGTTTGCCAGAAGTGGCTTAGTCATGCTGGCCACATGACCCAGAAGCTGTACGCCGGCTCCCGCGGCCAATAAAGTGAGATGAGCGCCGCAACCCCAGAGTCGGCCACAACTGGACCTAATGGTCAGGGGTCCCTTTACCTTTACCTTACTTTCTGCAGTAGTTTTGGGAATCAAACAGGCAACCAATTTAAGCTTATAGAGCTGAGTGAAAATGATCTCCTCAAATTATCCACACTCTCTGTGGGTGGTAAAAACGGAGGAGGGCATTTTACTGAAGACTGAACTTCTCTAATAGTTTTAGGTGGAGCTGGAAAAAGAGGGGAAACATTTAAAATTTGCAATAAATTAATTTTTGAAATGTTTTGTATTGCTTAATATTGAAAGGAAACTCGATTTTTTGTTCATGCTTGTGAATAAAGGAAGTGATGGACTAAGATGGGATGACTGGAAGGAGTAGAGATCCCATCCATTGCTTTCTTCAGCATTATTAAACAGTATTAAAATTGGATCTACCATTGTATCCAGAACTGGAGCGGGTGCCAAAGGGATGTGGCCTGGGTAGAGGCCCAGGGGCCAGGCAGAGAAAGCTGGAGGGCTGCATTTGGCCCTCTGAGGTTCCCCATCCATGGCTTATCATCAGTGTCCTGGCTTGTTCCATAATAATGTAGTAGGCCCAATGTTGTAACTCCTTGGAGTTACATGAGTGAAGAGGAAGAAGCCTAGTTCTAGAGGTATATGGACAAGATGTTGGAGAGCAACTAAAAATCTGGTATGGTTGAAAGATAAAAAGGGAGAGGTGGGGATCTGGCCTGGCATACTTCACAGAGCAATCAAAGGCATGCAGATCTCAAAACTTTGGCTAATCATGATTACTGGCCTGATCCTCAAAACTCCCCGAATTCTTGTTGAGTCCAGTAACTTGCATTTTTGCCCACTAGGAAGTGATTCAGTGGAGTAAGAAAAAGACCTTTATTTCAGTCAAGTGATGAGTAAAATTCCTGCAGATTTCATTTTTTCCTTCTTTCTTGCCACCCTTAAGAATTCCAGACCTTGGGTATGACTATGAGAAAAATGAAGGAAAGCCCTTTTGCTACTTCTCTTATGGCGTGGCTTGTTCTGAGGTTGAGATTGACTGTCTGACAGGTGACCATAAGGTAAGTAAGCTAGGCAGATTTGTCAAAAGTATTTCTTTTTCTGGTGGACTGGGAAAGTACCTACTAACCTGAGTATATTTGATAAGGAAGTTTATTTCCAGCTCTGGTATTCGTTGAGTGAAATACCTGACTTCTCTGTGTATATCACGGATGGGCCACCTGTGGCCAACCAGAGGCAGTTGATGATGGGAGGTATAGTCTGAACTTCTGGAGGAAACGCATATAATTGGGCAATTATATACTTCATAGTGATTATGTTCTGAGAATGGTTTCCACACAAGCCACTAGCTATGAAGACTTATACCCAAGTTTCAAAGGCTCCAGATATTTGACTTCCAACCAAGAGCCAAGACCTTTTTGCTGAAGTACTCTTCACATCTATTTCCCCATGATCTTTGCAATAATCATGTAACTTAGGCCACCTCTCTTAGCTCAGGCTAGGCTATTAAATGGCTGCTTCTCCCAGACAACATGGCACATTCATGGCTGAGCTGAGAGTTCATCTCTTCCAAGTCGGAGTTCAGGCTCAGAGCTACTATGTGACAGTTCAGGTTCAAGTGAGACTTGGGAAAAGGCACATCTCAGTGGTAGAGCATCTGCTGTGTCTGGAGCAGGTACTGTACTGAATCCTTAGCTTCTCCAGGTAGAGCTGACAAAAAGCTCCTGCCTGAAAAGCTGGAGAACAGATTAAACAGTACTGAACTAGATGGGCCAGTGGCCTGACTCTAAGGTAGCCTATTGATGTTCATATGTCCCCCTTTTAATTCATTGCATAAAGTGAGTCCTGTACTTACTCAGCCTTTGCTTTTGCCAATATTTAGAATGTCCGCACAGACATCGTGATGGATGTTGGCACCAGCTTGAACCCGGCTATAGATATAGGGCAGGTAAGCAATACAACACGATCCTGTTCTGTGGCGCTGTAGCATGTCTGCATGCTAGCTGGATTATTAAATTGGTCAATGAGCAGCAACAGGCCTGATAAACAGCAGCATGAACTGTTGTGGCAGGAGAGATGGTTAATTGCTAATTTATTATTAGCTTGTTTTTGCTCATCAAGTTTTTGGCAAATGATTCATTTCTGCACAAT
Source organism: Podarcis pityusensis (assembly GCF_964106645.2). Lineage (NCBI taxonomy): Eukaryota > Metazoa > Chordata > Lepidosauria > Squamata > Lacertidae > Podarcis > Podarcis pityusensis. The sequence goes on along the minus strand of NC_138026.1, from coordinate 91,102,557 downwards.
GAGACAGGGGAAAAAATAGATCTAGTGTTCATTGCACTGTTCCCAAGCTTTTGTTTTGCATTCTCCAAGTCAGTTACTCTAGAGTAATTCTATTTACTTCAGTGGCCCTATTGCAGCAAGTAGTCAAAGGAGTCTTGTTTTGGAGAGGCAAAACCTCATATTTTCGGGTTCATTTTTCATTTTAACCTGCAGACCACCCGAACTCTTAAAACTAGATGTACTAGCCTAAACTTGAGGCTTCCTGTACCAGCAACTAAATACTGAAATTGGGCAGATACAGATAAATTTGTTTATGAATCATGACTCATGATGACCATATGCCACAAGGTCATTCTGCTATTATCCCATAAATATTTGGACTACCAATATTTATTACTAATACCAGCAGTGGCAGCACTCCTGCCACTCCTGCATGATGTTCATTTAGCATCAAACATGTCCTAGCCAATGAGAAAAATTAACTGAAAAGTTCCACATGGCTATGGGATGGAAACTTCCTTGGTCATTTTGGAGGACTCCTACTTCTCAAGTCAGTTCTGATTGGGGGAGCCCAGGAGACATCAGTGGCCTTGGGTGGCATTCAAATACGTTTTACTCAAAGTAGACTAGTTGAAATTAATGAGCATGACTGAGTTAGGTCCATTTATTTCAATGGGTCTTCTCTGAGTAAAATTTAGTTGAATACCACCCCAGGAGTGCTCTCTACCAGCTTTGGTTGGAGTGGGATGGTTTTGCTGTGGTGATTTGGTCATGTCCAAACAAGACTACTGTAATGTGCTCTGTTTGGGGCTGACTTTAGAGGCTGACTTTTTATTTTGTGTCTGATTTGATTTTTGTGTATTTACATTTACAGATAGAAGGAGCCTTTGTCCAAGGAGTTGGGCTTTTTACCCTGGAGGAGCTGCGTTATTCCCCAGAAGGCAACCTGTACACCCGCGGGCCTGGAATGTACAAAATCCCTGCATTCGGTGACATCCCAACAGAGTTTCATGTGTCTCTTCTCCGGGACTGTCCAAACAGCAAAGCCATCTATTCATCCAAGGTACAGTATCATCTGGAGCTGCAGCTTTTCCACAGACATTGCACATTTTGACACAAAATAAACAGCAGTGATGGAATGAGGAATGCTATTTTGCCTTATATTTCTTAGAGCCACTGGCAGAGCCACTGGCAGTCAGTGTAGGCCATGGACCAATGGTGTGAGGTGGTCTAAGGCAGCTTACTATGTTCCCAGTACAGTGGTACCTCAGGTTGCGAACACCTTGGGTTACAAACACCTTGGGTTACAGACTCTACTAACCCGGACGTAGTACCTCAGGTTAAGAACTTTACCTCAGGATGAGAACAGAAATCGTGTGGCGGCAGCGCGAGGCCCCATTAGCTAAAGTAGTACCTCAGGTTAAGAACGGTTTCAGATTAAGAACGGCCCTCCGGAACGAATGAAGTTCGTAACCAGAGGTACTGGCCATGGGTACTGCATACTGTGAGCTGTGAATTAGTAGTGGCTGGAGCAATGCTTGATGCTCTTCAATCTCTCTAGGCTGTTGGTGAACCTCCCTTGTTCCTGTCAGCCTCCGTGTTTTATGCCATCAAAGATGCCATCGTCTCTGCCAGGGAAGAATCGGGACTGAAGGAGCCATTCCGACTAGACAGCCCAGCCACCCCAGAGAGAATACGCAATGGTTGTGTGGATAACTTCACCAAACTGGTAGGTTAACTGGCCTCCTTTCTCACGATTTCATCTTCTGTAATGCAATTCAGTAATCATTCCTTGGTTGTCTGTAGCTTTCATTTCAGTGGGTTCCCCTATCACGAATTAACGAATACTTCACATTTGTATGGCATCTTCAAGTGTGCCATACAAACACGTTGCCTATCATCATCATCATCATCATTATCATTATCATTATTAATAATTTTTTATTTATACCCTGCCCATCTGGCTGGGTTTCCCCAGCCATTCTGGGTGGCTTCCAACAAAATATTAAAAATACAATAAAACATGAAACATTAAAAACTTCCCTAAACAGGACTGCCTTCAGATGTCTTCTAAAAGTCAGAAATAATAATAATAATTATTATTGCATTCCTTATAACAACCCTGTGAGGTAAGTCAATATTATTATTAGGAACAGGGGACAAATTTGATTCAGTTGGAATTTAAAGGCAAACTTACTTAATTTACAGTTTTCGAAGCGATGGGTGAACAGATATGTAGCCATCCGTTGAATGCCTCCCAACTTGCACTTTGCCAAATTTTGCAGAGAAGTTCTGCAGCCAAACAATGTGTACAAAAATTCACGTGGGACTGAACCAGATATGCCTACATCCTTATCACGTAGTCAGTGCTTCTATAATAATAATAATAATAATAATAATTTATTATTTATACCCCGCCCATCTGGCTGGGCCTCCCCAGCCACTCTGGGCGGCTTCCATAAAAACCAAAAATACACTAAAATATCACACGTTAAAAACTTCCCTTAAGATGTCTTCTGAATGTCAGGTAGTTGTTTATCGCTTTGACATCTGCTGGAAGGGCATTCCACAGGGCGGGCGCCACTACAGAGAAGGCCCTCTGCCTGGTTCCCTGTAGCTTTGCTTCTCGCAATGAGGGAACCGCCAGAAGGCCCTCGGCGCTGGACCTCAGCGTCCGGGCAGAACGATGGGGGTGGAGATGCTCCTTCAGGTATACTGGACCGAGGCCGTTTAGGGCTTTAAAGGTCAGCACCAACACTTTGAATTGTGCTCGGAAATGTACTGGGAGCCAATGCAGGTCTTTCAAGACCGGTGTTATATGGTCTCGGCGGCCGCCCCCAGTCACCAGTCTAGCTGCTGCATTCTGGATTAGTTGTAGTTTCCGAGTCACCTTCAAAGGTAGCCCCACGTAGAGCGCATTGCAGTAGTCCAAGCGGGAGATAACCAGAGCATGCACCACTCTGGCGAGACAGTCCGCAGGCAGATAGGGTCTCAGCCTACGTACCAGATGGAGCTGGTAAACAGCTGCCCTGGACACAGATTTGACCTGTGCCTCTATGGACAGCTGTGAGTCCAAAATGACTCCCAGGCTGCGCACCTGGTCCTTCAGGGGCACAGTTACCCCATTCAGGACCAGGGAATCCTCCACACCTGCCCGCCTCCTGTCCCCCAAAAACAGTACTTCTGTCTTGTCAGGATTCAACCTCAATCTGTTAGCCGCCATCCATCCTCCAACCGCCTCCAGACACTCACACAGGACCTTCACCGCCTTCACTGGTTCTGATTTAAAAGAGAGGTAGAGCCTCTAGAAAAAGAGATGCTGGAACTCACTATGAACGCCCTCCTTGTTCTCTTAGAATGGCAATGGTGCCCACCTGAGAGGTGCCAGAACTGAGTTCTGGTGAGTTCTGGCTGAAAAAGTGCTCTGCATGTAGTAAATGCCAGTCAGCCAAATTCAGTGCTCAGCTTGGCAATCTTGTTCTGTTGGCTACCCCTGATTTACACCATGTGGCTGTCCTCCAGCTGTTGTTGGATACACATCTCTCGTCAGTCCCAGTGTGGTGAATGGACAGGGATTATGGGAGTTGTAGTCCATCAGCCCCTGGTATAGAAGATAAGTAAATCTGAAGATGGTTACATTCTGTAGTTGCCCATCAAAGGCCATGCCAACTTTGGGACATGGTCTAGACATTTCAGATGAAGGCAGCTGTTTATCATCCTTCTCTTTCAATTATTTCATTCTTTTTTTTATCCAGTGTCCATCTGCTGAGCCGGGCACCTTTAAGCCCTGGTCTGTGAGAGTATGAATGAAGTAACCTCTAGGAACCATCTCCACACATCAAGCTGGTTTCACCTCAGGGGACCAAAAGGAAGCAATGACTCACTGCTGAAAACAGATCTGTGTTCCTGCACCTGCCCTGCAGATTCATGAAGCTTTGTAATTTAATAGCTGAATCGTCCATTGCCTAAGGAAAGGGTTCCTGTTGGTGGAATACAGCTGGCATGAAAAGTAACAAAGAGGGGAAAAATGTATGGTTTTGTTCTCTGTGAAATCTGAAATCCTTACGTAGTTCATTTAAGCTCATGGCAAAGATCAGCGAAACCCGTTTGCCAATATGTTCACTTTTAAAGTGTAATCACGACATTCAATGAAATGTTAATTTGAATCAGTTATGATGCAGCCAGTCCTCCCTTTTCAGTTTTCCACCCTTCATCTTTTGGATATATGATTGCAAGCAACAATGAGGGCAGGACCCCATTGCATCCTCTCTCTGAATCATAAGGATGTGGGAAGTTCATTAACATTTAGCTAATGAGATCCCAGCCTCCACTCCCATGAGATAACACTGGAAGCAAATGCACAAGGGTTGGCTAATGATCCTCAATATAGTTACCGAGTAGGTAGATATGTTGATTTCAGTACCACTTACTACAAGTGTGCTTGGAGCTGATGTTTAAGAGAATTAGGGGGAAATACCTATTACCTAGGTGCTTATGAATTATGGAGAGCCAGTTTGCATCCCATAGTTAAGAGGGCCAGGTCCAAAAGTAGCCAGGATTCCTGTATCTTTTATTGGCTGTGCAGAACAGATGACAAGCTATGCCTGCTGAAATCCTCTCTTCTACACAACTATTAGAAGAGCAGTAGTCTTGCCCTGTTTGTGCATCCGGCCACCTCACTTATGGTGCATTCCCCTCAATTGGTTTTGCTGAAAGTAGACCAGGGTAAATTGGCTAGGTTGCAAAAATATGAATGTGTTGAGGCTCACAAGGGACTGCTTTCACACATTACTTGGCCTTACAGAGGGGTTATGAAAAACACTCCATCAGAAAGATATTTAGCTAGGCTTTCCTTTATATTCTTCCTGAGCTATGATGCTTTGTGCAGCAGGCACTAAATCCCATTTGCTAGCCGTTTGCAAATCTCCTAGAGTTACCATTATATCATTCTGCAAACTTGTCGTTAAAGTTTCAGGTGAACCCCTCCGAGTGAACTGAAGCAAATTGTACAGTTATATCTGAAATTTCATGCAGATTGCTGTGATCAGTTGACAAAAGATTGGTCCTCGAACGATGGCACAATGCAGAGAGTCTCGGCCAGCTGGCCAGGTTTGCTCCGAGATTGTCCTGTGTTTCCCAAAGGTGTATCAGTTCATAATAGAGCTGTTTGAATGAAAAGTCTGCACTCCATTTTCCTAGGCCGCACAATGTTGTATTTCCTATGCTAAACACCTCCTTTTCATATCAAAACAAAACAACCTTATGGGAACTAGCTCTCAGAGAGAATTAAACATGAACGTATCCACGAAATGTTCAGGAATCAGTGCACTGCATCGTTCAAGCAAATGGATTTGCATCATGCCTTTGGGATAGAGTTGTCTTGTTGACATTGGATGTGCTATATGAAAGCAGAGTGCTTTCTGGAACTTCTGAGACAGACGCATACTCAACATTCACGGATGCTTCATTTTCTTGATTGCCGATAGTAAATGGCGTTCTCACAATGTAAGAAAATAGCCTGCCAGAAGCAAATATGTGCATGAGCCAATGACAATTGAAACACTTGCTGCTTTTCTAAGGGTTTGCTTAGTATGCTAATATGCCCATCTTGACTTTGGGGCATTAAATGCTCTTCTGGAACTGTTTAATAATTATGAGCTGACACTATTGCCATTTACCAAAATGACTCCTAGCTGTTGATAGAGAACAATTTCTGTTCTGTTGAAATAAACAGATCAATCATGTCTCCCGCACTGGTGTTAACTCTCCTGACTTTTGTGGTTTATGTAATACTTGTGGAGTGGGCATATTCAGAGTTCGTCCCCAGTGCAATAATTCTGTACTGCAGCTTAAAGTGTGACTTTCTCTCATGCCAGAAGATCCATCCTTGACAGTTTCTCTCATAAACCAACCCATGGCTTTTCTACAGGTTTCTGACCCATAAAAGGTTCTTTTTAACAGTACCTTTTGTAGGACAAAAGCTGAGGTTTCTCTCGCTAGTCTACATAATATCTTGCCAAGCATAGAAGCAAACTGAAAGCCTGTAGTGTGATATTCTGGAAAATATGAAGCAATAGTAACGCTGACCTACAATTGTTAGTCCATGGTAACAACGACAAGTTACCAGAAAGCATGTAGTTTTGCTGAAACTGAGGACTTTATAGAATCTTTTAAATGAACTCTCTCATTAATTAGTGTCTTCGTGATCTGAATGTATAAGAAACACTGCTTGAAATGAACTATTGGGGGGGGGGGAATAAATGTGATTTGAAAAGCACTTTGCAAGTTTGCAAATTACTCACTAGGAAAATACTGTCATTATTATGGGGGCTCTACATTGTGGATGGCTGTGTCACAAAATGTTGATATGGAGGGCAGAAGATTTTCTTGCCCTTTGCATTGGCATTCCCTATCCTAAACACAGTCATTTATAACACCACCCAATTTATAACATGAGAAGAATGTCAAGCATGTACACATATGGGAGAAGACAAAAGGCCGCACATATCAAAATGAGGTAGACAGGAAGCCAAATCTCCTCCCGACTCCTGATTACCTCAGAATCGATCCTTGTTGCTTCCTGCATCGCTCCATCGTGGGTCCTGGTCACTTATAAAGCAGGGAAAGAGAACCTGATTTAAGTCCCTGCTCTTAAGTCAGTACTACTAATTGGATGGTTTAGTTCCATTCCATTTAGTCGAAGGCCTTTACTAGGAACTGCAGGGGAACACAGTGCTGTTGTGCTTGTGTCCTGCTTTCGGGCTTCCCACAGGCATCTGGCTGGCCACTGTGAGACAGGATGAGCCATTGGCCTGATCCAGCAGGCCTGTCTTACGTGGCCCCCCCCACATGCTGTTAGACAAGCTCCCATCAGCCCCATCAAGCATGGCCCAATGGTTGGGGATGCTAGGAGTTGTTATCCAGCAACCTTTTAAGGGCTGCAGATTCCTTTCTCATGTTCTAGGGCATGTAGTAGCAGTTCAATTGCTATGGAAGCAATTACCTAGAGCGGCGTGGACTCTTCCCCACTAGAGGTCTTGAAACACAGGCTACACAGCCAATTGTTGGGGATTGTTTCAGCTCTGGCTTTCCTGCATCCAGGAGAGAGTTGGCCTATATGGTTTACTGGACATCTCACATTGGTGGTTCTATGCCAGAATCTTGGAGCAAAATATCGTGCGCCACATGTGGGAAAGAACATGTGCACAAAAACAGTTCCAAAAACTAGTGTTAATAGTGCTTTAAATTCCCATAGTGTTTCTCTGTTGGGAGCCGCCCAGAGTGGCTGGGGAAACCCAGCTGGATGGGTGGTGTATAAATCATCATCATCATCATAATCATCATCATCGTATTCCAAAAACAACCATGAACTTACTGCCCTTTAAGCACTGATTAAAAAAGGAATACAGTGTTACCAAAACCAAAGCGTTCCAAAAGCAAGGTTTTCGGCATTTGAGAACCAAGGTGTTTTGGAACCAAGGTACCACTGTATGGAAGGAGGGGTTCTCAAGAGATTGAATGGATACCAGATACAGTAAGGATGGATGGATTAGGTTTTATTATGGCCACAAACCAAGAAAAAAATTATATCGTGGGAAAATAACACAATCAGAACACAGCCTGTGAAGAAAACATAAGATTCACAGAAGAGCCAGCAGAAAATTTACTTTATCACCTGCTTCCTAAGAAGTATACGCACATCGGACGTGCCCAAGGATTAAGGCTTTCTGGGAAATGATATATAATGAACTGAAAAAGGTATTTAAATATACCTTCTTGAAGAAACCAGAGGCCTTTCTTCTGGGCATTGTCGGCCAATTGGTGCCAAAGAAGGACAGAACTTTTTTTATGTATGCCACAACAGCAGCAAGAATACTCATTGCAAAGTATTGGAAGACACAAGATCTACCCACTTTGGAAGAATGGCAGATGAAGGTGATGGACTATATGGAATTGGCAGAAATGACTGGCAGAATCCGAGACCAGGGGGAAGAGTCGGTGGAAGAAGATTGGAAGAAATTTAAAGACTATTTACAGAAATATTGTAAAATTAATGAATGATAGAAGGATGTTGGATAGTAATCAAGCGGTTTCTAGCTGTAATGCTTTAAGAGAATATGAAAAAAAGGGTTATAAATGGGTTAAAATCTAATGGTAAGGATTTGCTGAACCAATAAATTGAAGTGGAATACAAAAAAGGGAGGTACGAGGAGGTCCGGGAAACAAGCTAAAGGAAAATAAGTAACTGAAAATATGTGTGTTTTTAACTGTTTTCATTTTGTATTTTTCTCTTTTCTTTTTCATTTTTACTGTAATATTTCAAAAAACCTTAATAAATATCTTATATATATAAAAAAAGAAGTATACGCACATCATTCATTTTGTTCATCACTGCGAAACTTTTATTAGGTCAGCAACTGGAGACCTGTAAGTAAAATCCAGCCCTGGGAGGCGCTGCATGCTCCATGTTGCCAACCTAGAGGCAAGAGATATGGGGAAAGTGCCATTTATGGCAATAAAACATATATGGAGTTCACTATAGCAGGCTGAGGCTGCACGCTCGCTCTCACCCATGCTTTCAAAGTAGCTCTCCAGGAAAAATAGATGCTGACCAGGAATCCCTGCTGACCAACAAGTAACGTAGATCCCCATTCTGTATACAAAAGAGGCTGTCACTAGACCAGCTAATTTCTGCTGCATTTGTCCTTGATCACAGTAAAGGCCTTTCTCTGTTCTTCCAGCCAAAACAACCCTAACCACTTCCTGGAATGCAAGTGAGGTTCCAGAGCAAACTGCGGGGAAAGCGAAATGCTTGATAGTCAAACCGGAAAAAGTGGCATAGTCCTTTCCTCTCCCTGAGGGACAGTTGGCTGAGCATCTGCTCTTCTAGCCAGCGATAGGTCCACCGGATTTTGGAGTCTGTGAACTCGGGGATCCGGATATTCTCCGGAAGCCCAGCCCGGAGCATTAAATGGCGCACCTCGTTGTCAAGGAACCCAAACATTATTACGTAGTCATACTGCACGAGGCACGGTCTGCACAGACTGACCGACGGTGTCCACTCCATGCTGCGATTCCTGGACCCGCTGTATAAGATGTACTGAACGAACTCCTTGAAGTTTAGGCCGTCTGCCATCCCATGCATGTAAGCGGAGATAAGTCTCTGGAAAGGCTCCCTGACAAACATCACTTTGGTGTAGGACTGCATTATAGCCTCCATGGAGGTCCGGTTATACTCACTCAGTGTCTTTTGGCTGCCAAACTGCTGGTGGTGAGGAATTGGCAGCTGCAGGCTAACGTTTTTCTCCAGAAGCATCTCCAACAGCCGCTCCCAGCCTTCCACCCCAGTGGCTGGGGTTTTGCAATACAGGAAGTGCAGTTTGTGGTCCACCATAATTGAAGACAGGGCCTGGGAAGCTTCCTGTTGGGTAAGTGGGAGTCGGGTGATTTTACCTCTTTCGCTGCAGAAGGACCTCAGCGCCTTTTTCCTGAGCTGCTGAATATGCAGGAGACTGTCAAACGTCTGTGGGGCATCTTCTTCCGCATCCTCCATGGCCAATCTGCCTGCAAAATAGGATCGGAGGAGGGAGCGGAGTTTGTCTGTGCAAGGGAAGGGTGCTAAGGACTGTGGACCCGGGATTAAATTATTCTCACTGGCTTGCACGGCGGCAGAATTACTATTGAGTTGTTTTATTGCCTATTACTAATCGAAATAGAGTCCCCTTATATGTGCTTTGTTTTTTAGATGCCATGCATGAATCTGTCAAATGCTTTCAAATTATTATTTCGTTATCTTATTGCATTTATATCCCATCATCTTTCCCTCCAAGGAGCTTGAGGTGGTGTACCTGGTTCTCCCGTCCCCATTTTATCCTCACAACAACCCTGTGAGGTAGGTTAGGTGGAGAGGCAGTGACTGGCCCAATGTCACCCAGTGAGCCTCATGGTTGAATGAGGATTCGAACACTGGTCTCCCAGTTCCTAGTCTAGTACAATAACCACCATACCACATTGGCTCTCCAGTCAATGTGAATGTTAAATAGAAGACTAAAAGCACATATAATTTACTTGAGTAAACAGGACCAAGGAATGGGCATTTATGAATATCTCACCATATGAGATATTCTACAGAACTACCACAACTACTACAGCAAAAGGCTACAGAGGTGCGAAAAGCTTCCTCTGTCAGAATCCTTCATTCTAAATAATTATTAAAAGTACAACCCCTGTCCTCTAGTACGCTTGATGACTGAACTCAAAGTCACTTGGCAGAACGAGAAGACATAGGTGGACTGCATTAGGCTATAATTGTTTCTCGGATTGTCTTCTTATGGTAGCGGTGAATCCTACCTTGGTTCTGTCGTGTGTTTCTCCAGAGAAGGTGGCTCCACCACAACAGGGAAATGAAACCCAGAGAAGCTAAGGTGAGGAGTCGAGCGAGGAAGCGCATGATCTTGTCTGCGCTATCAAAGTGAATGGCTGCTAATGGAAGCAGAGAAAGCAACCTGAAGCAGTGTCAGCAGGAGTCCCCTTGAGTGTTTACTCTGGGATGAAGCAACTGCGAGGGTCAGGTTAAAGTACTGTTTGTACATTCGTGGGCATTGCCTGCTTATCTGACTCTCAGGAAAACTGGGACTGATTGAAGAGCCCCAAATCATAGCTGTGCTTCCAACATACATAAGAATGATATAGCATGGGAAACTACAAACAGCTTCAGGTGTCTGTAGGAAATGGCCAAGGCTGGCATCTTAATCTAAATGGAGCCATTTATCCTCTTAATACATAGTTGTAAATGAAGCCTATGAACATCCCACCTAGACATTTGGGATGCTTTGGGGAAACCACACGCTTTAAATAGATGTGAATGGCTCTCCGATTGCTTTCTTTTGCAGAATATTTGTTATTGTTTCTAATAAAGCATTTTTAGCCACCCTTCAGGGCTAATACCTTTAAGGCGGCTTACAATACAATAAAAACTATTTTAAATGCAACAGATTGATAATCCCAGCTTAAAAAAAAGGAAATACTTCAATTACCGTATTTTTCGCTCTATAACACGCACCTGACCATAACACGCACATCGTTTTTAGAGGAGGAAAACAAGGGAAAAAATATTCTGAATGAAACAGTGGACGTATCATTTTTGTGCTTCATGCTGTGGCCACAGACATGTGATCTGAGGGTGAATTTGGGGTGACCCAATGCAAAAATCCTGAGAATCCCTGTGGATCCATGCTTTGTAACCACGTTTTTGCACCATTGCAGCCCCAGGCAACAGTGGGTGCGTGATTTTGGGGGGGGCAGGCTGTAGCCATGGACATGCTATGTGCTCTGATGGTGAATTTTGGCTGACCCAATGCAAAGATCCTGAGGATCCATGTGGATCCATGCTTTGTAACCACGTTTTTGCACCATTGCAGCCCCAGGCAACAGTGGGTGCGTGATTTTGGGGGGGCAGGCTGTAGCCATGGACATGCTGTGTGCTCTGATGGTGAATTTGGGGTGACCCAATGCAAAGATCCTGAGGATCCATGTGGATCCATGCTTTGTAACCACATTTTAAGTGGGGAGGGAAGGAAAAACACAGAAGGCTAAGAATGCAGGAGAGGGCTATAACGTGAGGAAAGGAAGGCAAAAGTTCCCCCCCACCCACCCACACAAGCCAGCCAGCGCGCTCTCTCTCTCTCTCTCTCTCTCTCTCTCCCATCTGCATGTTTTCCGGCTGCCTGATATTTATTTTTTTTAATTGCCTTGACAGAAGAAAGCATTTTAACTGCATTAAGAACTATTTAGCAGCGAAACCTAAGCTTTGCCATCCCTTAAGAGGTACAGACACTGTAATCTTCCAGATCGCATGAATTTACAGGCAAAACACTGTTTAAGGATTTCATCCTTTTAAATTGAAGAAAGCATATTTGAATGCTGTGTGTCCCCAAAAACAAAAAGCAGGAAGTCAAATCAGAATTTTAAGCTGAACCTGTAATCTCTCTTCCCTTCACAAACATTGTTCCCTCCGAAGCACAGAGAGGAAAGCAGACACTCTGCTTTCCCCTCTGCTTGCCTGGAGGGGAGGGGCTTTCCCTGCTCTTTGTTCCGTTTCAGCAAACACAGCAACGAAACAGAGCGGGTGGGCAGTAAGACCCTGAGGCAGAATGCAGGAAAGCAACCACTTCCTCTTTTCCCCTCTGCTTGCCTGGAGGGGAGGGGCTTTCCCTGCTCTTTGTTCCGTTTCAGCAAACACAGCAACGAAACAGAGCAGGTGGGCAGTAAGACCCTGAGGCAGAATGCAGGAAAGCAGCTGCTTCCTCTTTTCCCCTCTGCTTGCCTGGAGGGGAGGGGCTTTCCCTGCTCTTTGTTCCGTTTCAGCAATCGTGAAGCCCGATTTGATTTTTGTCTGATTTTTCGGCTCCAGGGACCACACATTCGCTCCATAACACGCACAGACATTTCCCCTTCCTTTTCAGGAGAAAAAATCTGCGTGTTATAGAGCGAAAAATACGGTACTTCAATTAGGAAATACTTCAATTACATTTCCACATTGCACCCTTATATTTCCATCAAAGGGTGCTCAAACCATGATACTTTTAAAAAGCTGTGGATGCCAAAGCATCAAAAATTGTGGATTGTCTAAAAGGTATCACCCATTTCCTCTCCTACAGACATGTCTATGTGTGTTTTTAAACAAAGCTTCAGTATGTGAAGATTTTGATGGAAACAATTCTTACATTCAAGAACAAGGAAAGGAAAGGAAAGGAAAGGAAAGGAAAGGAAAGGAAAGGAAAGGAAAGGAAAGGCTTGCCTGCTGAAATTACCTTCAGAAGACTCAGAACTTCACACTGAGCTTCATACTTTCTGGCTAAAAACAGAAGATGCACCAAAGAGGCTTACATGGAAAGGTGGAATTCACTGATTTTACAGGAAAATTCAGGGGGTGTTCTGGCTAGCTTGCAGACTTTTGCAGTTTAGTAGCATGGCACACAGTGGGGAATGGGGCACAAAAGATTGCCCCAAATTTATCGAGTTCACACTTTAGAGCTATCACTTAGGCACTGCTGAAAAAGAGGACACAGATCTGTATAAAAACTGCAACTGCTAATTTATAGGGCACAGATACAAATTTATTTATCAATTTAAATACAGAGTACATCTCACCAAGGTGGAGAATAAGACTGTGATCAGGATGAATGCATAAACATAAGTCGTGATAAATGCATTGCAATAAGGTTGTTTTTACACACTGAATATTTATTGTTAATTTTTTTATAGTTATATAGCCAACTATCAACACATCTCCCCTGGGTGGCTTACAGGACAAAGCCTAAAATACAATATTGACATACAATGCAATCAATGAAAACAATAAAACGCACCAAATAACTTTCATTTTTGTCAGAGAGAAATACAATCCTTCAACAAACAGCTGGATAAAATAAAAACACAGGCCGCAAAATCAAAGCCCAGGTTTTAGTTGCTTTACAAAGCTAGTTGTTTAAAGTCCCAGGTGAATAAGTTTCACTTGATAATGAAAAGACCACAGAGAAGGGACCAGCAAGAAGGTCCTCTGCTTAGTAGCCCCCACCTCATCTCAATTGGGGAGGCAGGAGCTTTGAAGAGAATCTTGTTTGCCTATAGAATATTAGTGCAGGTATAAAACAAGTTATTTTGTTCTGTCTTCATCCACCTTCTCAGCATCAACAAAACCCACATAGACTCGAACCTCTACCCAGACACCAACTAAATAATGGGGTGGAGAAAAAGGAATGATGTGAAATAAGGCTGAGAAAGAGCAGCAGAAAATACCTTGGCTATTCTGTCTGGACAAGGTTCAGAATACTTATCCTAGAGGCCTGCTGGGTCAGATGAAAGCTCTATGCAATGCAGCATTCAGTACAGTGGCCAACCAGATACCTATGGGAAGCCCACAAGCAACAGCAAGATCACTGTCCTCTGACTGATGTGCAAATGGGTGCTCTGGGGACAGATGTCTTACATGGGCTGAACAGACAATGAAAGAGTAGAGACTTGTCATTTCTGTTGTAACATCAAGATCAGTGATGGAATGTAAACACACTAAATGATATTAGTCCAAAACCATGCTTGACCTTAATTCAAAGAGATGTGAAATGCACTGTCCCGTTTTAGGGATAGGAAATGCCAGGAAGAGCTGCTCCCCTTGTCAAAAACCTTGATCCCTGCCTCTGATCTTGCCATCATTTCCTTGCAAGGGACTCACTTGAACTCCTAACCTCTCACTCTTTCTACCCCATTCTCCCAGCTGCACCGCTGTTCTCAGACTAAAGTCACAGAAGTACAGTGGCACAGACTTACAAACTGGCACCCCGTTAACTAGAAAAGGATTTAAGGCTCTTGATTCGAACCTAACATTTCCAAAGCATTGGAATGATGTGACATTTTCAGTGCAGGTTTCTCACCAAGAACCTATAAGAAAATGCAGGTGCCTAGGGGGGTGATTTTCCCTTGGACTGCTTCTCCAGAGATATTCTGCAGACAAATGTGTACAGTAAGCCTGCAACATACATGCATTTAACCTGTGCACATTCAGTTTTAAGTGGCTGGCAAAACAAAACAAAACAAAAAATTAAAAAGGGCATAGAAAGGGGGCAGGTATCGGGGGGGGGGGTGGCTTTGGCAATTCCACTTGCCATTGAACCCACTGTGTCTTGACTATACATGCTTTTGGCATTCCAGAAAGAAACCCCCTTGTAAATTGTAGGCTTCCTGTACTCAATAAAAAAATTTTAAAAGGCACAACAGACAGGAAGGCTGAACAGAAAGTAAAGACTATTTCACAAAAATACTAGGTATGTTTTAAGCACAACTCCCACCCAGAGTTTTGGGGTCTATCAGGGATTAGAATGCTTTTCTAAAGCATCAGGGATATATGCAACAGGAATTTCAGACATTGCTTGACTGAACAGTGACAGAAACTATCACAAAGCTTTCCAGATCCCAGCCAACTTTGCACCTTCAATCTGTATCAGTTCTTATCAACAAATACATGGAAGCCTGGAAGATACCAGGATAGAGCTAGTTGCATCTCATCATGAGAAAGTACTGGGGCTTTGCTTCACATCAGTTTCCTCTTCACATCTGAAAACAGTTCTAAGCCAAAAGGTGACCTAGCATCACTGCAGGCACAACTTTGGTACATTCCCTTCCCTTCCCTTCCCCGTTCCCCATTTTCTTTCTGGTGGCTTCTCACCCAGCTAGTTTCCTCTTAGATGGGGGGATGAGATGGGATGGGAGGTTCCCAGGAAGCTCATGACCTTCCAGCTTCACTTTTATAAGATGATTCGCCAAAGCAAATTCCTCATCGTCCAGCATCCCATCCTCATCGATATCAGAGAGTTTCCATATCTTGCCCAGCACTGAGTTAGGCAGCTTGGACTTCACCATCTCCCTTTTGGCATTGGCCCCGGTTATTTTCCCATCAACGGGCGATAGCGTGTAGAAGATCTCGTCGTACAGGGGCTTATCTTTGGCCACCACCCAATCGGCGTCATCAATTCCTTCTCCTGCCCCTTCCCCATAGCCATGTCCAAATGGGCCGTGGAGGGTGCCTTCAAAGGCTCCCCCTTTCACCATCTGAGCAGGCCTCCGGGACTCCTCCTGACGTACCAGGACCATGAGCTGAGCGATGTCATTGGTCAGCATATCCTCTACTGCATCCAGCAACTTGGTCTTTAGGGGCTGGAACTTGCTGAAATCCTGAGCTTGGAGCTGTTCCTGAAAAGAATGTCACAAACAGAAAGGGGGGGCGGCGGTGAGGACTGTTTTATTGTTCAGTGTACCATTCAACATAAGAGGAGTGGCTACAACAATCCAGGCAGATCCCCTCTTCATTTGCTATCAGCTGCTTATTGAATACTTTTATATTTCAGTCAGCCGTATGGTGTGTGTTTTAAAATGCTACCGACCTTGGCTTTTTACAGCTTTTGATTCTAACACCGTGATCCTTTCAATTTTGTTTGCCGATCGCTATTTATAGATCTGTGCTCATTTCTATTTTTATATTGCTTCAGTGTTTGCAATCGTCTATTCTGTAAGCCACTGTGAATAACTTTGTGGGAAAATGGAGGAAAAGTAATAAACTAAACCAAGCCTATTGCTATTGTTAGCCTCACACTATATAAATCTGCCTACTTAGAAGACCACCTCATGCATTTGACAAAGTGAGATTTGGCCAGCGAAAGCTTATCCTGCATTGTGTGCGCTGTCTTTTGGGTGCCATGGGGCACTTATGTTTTGACTACGACAGACTAAGATGTCTGTCATTCTGGCTTTTAGAAGCACAGCAGCTCTTCCCCCTCACAATAATATTCTAAATGAAAAACTAGGTTGTCTTTCAGGTTAAAACATTCCTTTTGAACCAAAATGTCCCAACAGAGCAGAGGTTGGTGAAACCAGCCTCCGATGGGGGCACACCAAAATCACCTATCAAACTACGGAGTGTATGACATATCTCTGTGTGGCGATGCGCCACTGTGATCGTGGCAAGCTCAAACATGAAAGTAGCTTCCAGCCCTTCTTGCACTGTGGCTCAAAGGTGATTTTTTTTGGGGGGGGGGTGTGTGTATGTGTGTACATGTGCCAATACAGCTCCTTTCCAAGGGTGCAAGGGACCCTAGGTATGCCTCTGCAACAGACGCAGCAGCAGTGTTCATCTTTGCTCCAAACCTATTCTGTGCAATTGAAATGGAGCAGATTCTGCCATGATTCTTGGATTATTGTTTCTGGCCCTCACCTGCATCTTCTTCAGATTAGGAAAGTCTCCTGGTGAAATCTGATGCTCCTGTACGATTCGTCCATAGATCTCCCTCAAATTGTTCACGAGTTCTTTCTTCTTATTGTCTTTGCCAAACACCGATGGCATTTCCTTCTTAAGTGAGCTAATGATGTACGCATGAACCTAAGGGCATTTCAGAGGGTGGATACATATTTTATGCATTTGCAACAATGGGATCACCAGAACACAGCTAACATAACGTACCCTCCCAACGGATCATCTGCGCTTCATTCTCATTTTTTCTCCCTTCTTTTTCCTTTCCTACAGCATTTCATAGTTACAAATTGCTTTATAGTTTTTCTGCCTCATTCATTCTCACTATGACTCTGAGGGTTGTTTGGGCTGAGAGGCTGTGATGTGCCCATCAAGTATGTATCAACAATCAACAATGACCAACTAGCCAACCAACCATTGTGAGAGCTGCCATGAAATCGTTGATACTGTTGGAGATAGATGTGGTGGTGTGGATTCAAACCTCCATTCTGCTGTGGAAATGCACTGGGTCTATCAGTCACACTTTCTCAGATTCTGAACGTGAAGAAAACCCACCCCATGTAAGATCCCCATGGCAATTTTGTAGGATCACCCAACATCCTGCCTCCGTTTGCGGTACTTCTCTGTGGCTCAGACAGGGATAAACTGCCCTCGAGGATAAAATTGAGGCCCCTGAGATTTCTCACTTTCAAATCTAGAATTTTGCATAGGATCCCAGTCTGATCTGTATTCACTTTTCATTGGGTACTACTACAGCAGTATTATTACTATTGCTACAAGGGAAGACCAATGATTATGAACAGTGGTTCTTTTTCCCCCAGGGTATTAAGTGGCCATTGTGCCTACATTGCTTGTGCATCTCATGCCATGCTTTGAACTGACCTAATCTAGTTACGCCCGGGATCTAGCTCCACTATAAATCCACCCTATGGGCATATTTTGTCATCCACACTTGCGCAATAATGGCATGCAGAGGATTTATAGATTTCGATTTCTGTGCAATTTTGGGACTGATTTCTTCCTTGCTAATTCCTCCATGACGGGGATGAACTTACTGC
This sequence comes from Podarcis pityusensis, assembly GCF_964106645.2. Taxonomy (NCBI): domain Eukaryota; kingdom Metazoa; phylum Chordata; class Lepidosauria; order Squamata; family Lacertidae; genus Podarcis; species Podarcis pityusensis. Next base: position 91,084,719 of record NC_138026.1, on the reverse strand, counting down.
CAGCCTCCCTATAGAAAACTTCCTTCTGTGTCCAAATACCAAACTACCTCAAGAAATCAAAAAGAATTACAGATCTCAATTTTGACCACATAGGTGGGAAACTGTTTTAACTGCTATAACAAGTCTCTGGATCTTAGACTGAGGCTCATACAACAAAAAATAATATTTAGAATATGCTGGACCCAATTACGTTTGTTTAAAAAAGGGCTATCAAAGGTATCTAACTGTTGGAGATACAATAGAGACAATGCTTCTCTGAAACATATGTTTTTTCACTGTCCTATATTGAAAGATTTTTGGCAGAAGGTAACTGAAACCATCAACAGAACTGTATGGAACAGCCTTACATTTACAGAGCAAAATATCCTCTTGAATTATATACCCAGCACATGGAACCTTACAAAAGGACAATATGAGTGGACTCTCCGTGTCCTTACCACAGCAAAAAGACACATACTGATGAATTGGGAAAATAAAAATGCGGCTCCCTTCTACAATTGGATTGAATACATATAAACTCACAGCATATAAACAACTCACATATAACCGCAGACTTGCCATGGACAAATTCAATGATATTTGGAATCCATTCTTACAATACTGTAATAGGTTAAGATCTGGTGAAGTACAACAACCACCTTGTAAAATATACAGTTTTGGGTTCCCCCCCTCCCCCCTTTGTTTTCCCTTCTGCATGGGTTCTGCTTCTCTTTTTCATTTTCTCTTTTTTGTTTGCGTCTCACCATGTCTGGTGCACATATAGCTATGTACTTTTTGAACTTTCAGTAAAGATGTTTTAAAATAATAATAATAAAAGAAATCAAAAAGTAAAGCCTGGGCAGAGCCACTTGGAGAGACTCACCTTGGCTAGCCGTGCCCGTTTAATGAGATCATTCAGTTTCCGAAGAGCAGCATTGCGGGGCAAACTTTGGATATCTTTGAAGAGGTCTTGCTCCTCTGCCTCAAAAAGCTTGCGGTTATCTGGGATGAGCAACTGGTGTGACCAGAAGGAACCGATATAGACTCTGACTACCTCAGGCGTGTTGACAATCTTCCCCAGAGACCACATGAGAGCGCCATAAACCCTCATAAGCTGTTGGGTCTCGATCTGGTCTGCTTTGTTGAGCACGACCCTCATTTTATCTTCATGGTTCTTCAGGGCTTTGATGACTTCCGAGAACTCGTCCGAGATGTCTAGCTTGTGGGCGTCAAAGAGGAGAATGATGCGGTCCACCCGCTCGGCAAACCACTCAAGGACAGCAGCAAAGTCATAACCTTTTGGGAAAAGAAGACATCCCCATAAGAACAGAGACAAGGCCGTATGGCAGGGGAACCTTCTGCAGTCTGAGGGCCACATTCCTTTCTGAGCAGCTCTCTGGGGGCCACATTCAGTTATTTAATATAATCTTGCAAGGTGGTGGAGATCTGGTAACATGGTTTACAGTTATAATCATAGTTATTCCAACACCTGGGGAAAGATAGGCAAATGGTGGGCTCTAACTGGTCCATCAATTTACTTAGATCATAGAATTGTAGAGTTGGGGGTCATCTAGTCCAACCCTGTGCAATGCAGCAGTCTTTTGCCTAACATGGGGCTCGAACCCATAACCCTGAGATTAAGAGTCTCATGCTCTACTGGCTGAGCTATCCCAGGGTCTTAGCCAAGACCAGAGGCTCTACACTTCTATTTTGGCAGCTAGGCTGAACGGGATAATTTCTCTTCTTTAAGCCCCCTTAACAAACTATTGTTCCACATATACTGTGGATGTGACCATAGCCCAAGGCTACATTTTAAAGGTCCTAGCATCACGTTTTAAATTAGCAGTTAGAAACAAGCTCTCCAGTGCTGTGATAGTAAGAAGCTGCAAGTGAGTTGCTGCTGTTAAAATTATGGCTTTATCTAGGAGTGTGGCACAGCTGTGGCGACAGTTGCCTAGCTTACACTAGGCCAGAAAGCCTGACCATTTCCCCTCACTTCCTGTGAACATACCAGGAAGCCTTAATCTGCACATGCTAGCGTTGCCTCTGTTATGTAAGCCACTCAATATCAGAAGCTAAATTTGGTGAAAAGTCTTTATTTGATTTCATCATTAAATTTATATCCCACCTTCCCTCAAAGGAGCTCAAGGTGGCATACATGGTCCCCCCTCCCCATTTTATCCTCACACAATCCCGTGAGCTAAGTTAAACTAAGAGACGGTGACTGGCCCCAAGGTCACCCAGTCAGCTTCAAGGCTGTGTAGGGATTTGAACTCTGGTCTCCCAGGTTCTAGTCCAATACTCTATCCACTAAGCCACACTGACTCTCTACTTCAACCAAGTCTTGTGACTAAAGTCTCTGCTTTCGTTTAATGCACAATCAAGTTTTCAGATCCCATTAAGGAAAGTATCTCAGCAGGCCAAAATTCTCAAGAGCAATCTAAATGTGTAATTAAGCACGCTTGAATTGTTATTAAACAATCACAGGGTGTTGTGGGGCCAATGAAGTTGAAGAATTCAACCATTTTAGTTAGGCCTGGACCATTTGGTGATTTTACCTTCTAGATCAATCCTACGTTTTCTTTGACTAGACTGAAGCCAAACCCACAATCCCAAATATTTAGTAACAGCAACCCTGTTTAAAAGACCCCCAATGCAGTGCATATGGTGAGGATTAGTTTGCTACATGCCTGAATAGCTCATTGCTCTTTTCAAAGCATTTAGCTTTATGAACAAAATAGCCAAGGCTATAGAAAGCAGGTGGCTGCTCTGATGTAAATACCTCCATATGGGCATCTGTGCAGACTGCTATAACCCATTTCTTTGGCTGGAGGAAAATGAAATCAGACACTTGTTAAATGAAGAAACCTGGACAATGGAAATCTGGATAACAAACAGCCCATCTAGAGGATGCTTGAAGGAATAATGGCCTAAACGAACAGGCCTTGTGTCCCAAAAGGACAACAGCTATTTCCTAGACTCAGAACTGTAGAGTTGGAAGGGACCACAAGAGTCATCTAATCCTGATAAACACTGATTTCTAGTTGAGGGAATATTTGTGCAGAAATTTATAGAAAATATTTTATTTCTGGTTATTTTTTTAACATGGCAAACAAACTCAGGAGAACTGAAAGAAGAAAATGATATAAATCAAATAATATAACAATTACACACATTTACTTTAAGCTTGTAACTTACAATGGACACATTCATAGAAGTTAATTGGTGCAGGTTCCAAACTACTGGGCCTGAGGGGGAAGCATCTCAAGTTTGAATGATCTCCCATTTTGAAAAACATGCCTACACACAGAAATGAAGTATAAGGTTCCAGGTGTTGTTGGACTACAACTCCCATCATCCCCATCTAGCTTGGCCAGTGGTCAAGGATGATGGAAGTTGTAGTCCAGCAACGTCTAAGAGCACCACATTGTCTACCCCGAGTGAGGTTAAGACTCTTTCCCCTCAACAGTGCATGACTCTTCTCTGCGTTGAGGATTTTTCATATTGCGGAAAGCATTCAAAACATGAGCTATTCCCTTCTGCTGCAGTGGTGCAGTAAATTTTACCTAGGAGATGCAGAAAGTCTGTCCCGATTTCCCCTCTGAGATCTGTTTTAAAGCTTTCTAGAACATTCCACATCAGTGATCAAATGAACAGTATTGTAAGGCCGCCATCTTGACTTGTGCATTTTGAAACAAGTCATAAGCTGAAACCAAAAGAACTGCACCTATGTTAATCCGCCTCCTCCAAAATAAGAAGCTGCACCTTTACCTTATGTCAGGGAACTGCCATCGGAAGGAAGGGAAGTGAAAGGGCTCACACAGGTTGGGAGAGACTCAGCAGCTGAAGAGGGAACCAGTAGGGGGAGAGGAGCTGGGCTGAGGGAAAGGGAGCTGGAGGGATGGCTCAGAGACACTTCCAGCGAAAACAGTGGGGAGGTTTCAGGACCTCCTGTAGGGACACCCACTCCTCGCCGGAAACTGTCACGCAGAGAGTCCAGAAGACGTGTTTCCGTTAAGGAGCTTTTATGTTGGAAGCGATTCCGAAAGCAACCACTGTCGGAATCTGCCAGCGACTGACGGAGCCATGTTTAAGGGGCTCCGTTACAGACAGAGGTTTGCAAACTTGACCAAACTCTGAGGGACTAGGATTTTACACACAAGCAGCTCATCGTCCCATCACAGCATTCCGACAGTCTTCGTGAGCAGCTTGTGCAGGAGAAGGCATCATGAGCAACCCAGCCGGAACCGGAGAAGCAGGAGCTGGAGCGGGTCCAAGCCTGGAAGAAAGGTACCGGGTGTTGGAGGTCCAGCTAGCGCTGCAGACGGCGAGGCTTGAGGAGAGGAGGGCTCAGGATGCAGACAAAAAGGGGAAAGACACCCAGCTCGTCAGAAAGGTACCAGGATTGGTGCAGAAGTTTGGGGGGGAGCCCAAAGACTATCATGGCTTTCGGACAGAGATGCAATATGCCCTCAATCTGCAGTTTGATGAATTCCCTGACGAGGAATCAAGAGTGGCTTTCGTGATTGGGCATCTTGAAAAGGGGGCGAGAGACTGGGTTAGACCCCTGATGGCAGCGAATAGTGACGTCCTAAAGGACACGATGAAGTTCTTTCGCGCCATGGATCTGATGTTTTCCAGCGATATTGAACAGGGAGTGGTCCGCAGACAGTTAATGGCTTGCAAACAGGGGAGCCGATCTGTCCGTGAGTACTGGACTGAATTCACCATGTTGATCCATAAATTGGGGTGGGATCTATCGGCGGAACCCATTCAAATGCTTTTTGAAGAAGGGCTTTCTTCGGCTGTGAAAGACGAACTTTCCCGGGCGCCCAGGGCGGAGTCTATGGACCAGCTGACCAAATCAGCGCTGACCATAGGAGCGCGCCAGGAGGCGAGAGCATTGGAGAGGCGGGAAGGGAAGGGGGAACGTTGGAAGGAGTTCCGCATTCCAGACATTCCAGAGCCAACTTTCCCGCCGGCAGAGCCGATGGAAATCGGAACAGCGCGCGCACGCGCAGTTTCAAAGCCCAGTGAGGGGGGAAAGAAGGAGGGAAAAGGCGCCCGGAAATGCTATCTCTGCCAACAGCCAGGTCACTTTGCCAGAGTCTGCCCCCAGAGGAAGGAATGGCAAGGGATGGTAGGAGCTGTGGAGGGAAGAGAGGAAGAAATACCGAAGCAAGTAAAAGCCAACGCCTGGCTGCCACCGTCGGGGCACAGCAGTCAGGCCAAAGAGCAGTGAAAGTGCCCACGCCAGAACCTCCTAAACCCGCCCTAGTGATAGAAGTGGCGCTAGAGCTGCCAAACGGACACCCTCTAAAGATAAAGGCGCTGTTGGACTCAGGCAGCTCCTGCAATTTCATGAGCAAAGAGTTTGCAGCTGAACACCAGATACAGACGATCCCTTTAAGCAACCCCCTGCAGGTGACCACGATCGATGGCAGGGAGCTGTTGGGAGGAGAAGTCAGCTTGCAGACCGTCCCAATGATAATGAAGGTGGCAAGGCACACCGAACTGATAGCGTTTAATGTGGCCACCTTGGGAGGAGCTCCCATTATATTGGGGATGAGCTGGCTAGCGTTACATGATCCGCTGGTGGGCTGGCATCAGAGAGTGGTTTCTTTTGGTTCAGCACATTGCTTAGAACACTGCAAAGAGGGAAAGGGTTTGGCAGGGGCCCAAGCCACCCTAGCAGGGACTGAAGTAACGGAGAACGTGAAGGTACCACGACAATACGCAGATCTCCGCGACGTCTTCAGCGAAAGGGAAGCTGACCAATTACCCCCGCATAGACCCTTTGACTGTCAAATCAATTTACTCCCTGGGGCACAGCTCCCTGTAGGCAAGCTGTACGCCATGTCAGACAGAGAGATGCAGGAGCTAAGAGAGTTCATTGACAAGAACCTGAAGAGAGGGTTCATCAGAGAGTCCAGGGCGGTGGGGGGCAGCCCAGTGTTTTTTGTGGATAAAAAAAACACGAACAAGCCGAGGCTTGTGTGTGACTTCAGGGCCTTAAATGCAGTGTCAGAACCAGTGGCTTTCCCTATGCCCAGGATTGACGACATTTTGACAAGGGTCAGGAAGGGAAAGATTTTTACTAAACTGGACCTAAGGGGGGCGTACAACCTGATACGAATAAGGAAGGGGGATGAATGGAAAACCACCATGTTCACCCCTTTGGGGGCATTTGAATATTTAGTTATGCCCTTCGGCCTACAAGGAGGCTCCGCGTGCTTTCAATCGTTTATGAACCACGTCCTGGGGCCTTTGCTTTACAAGAATTGTGTGGCCTTCTTAGACGACGTGTTGGTGTATTCTGAGAATGAGGAGCAGCATGTGAGAGACGTCAGAGAAGTGTTGAGCAGGCTGCAAGCCAACCAGCTGTGGGTGAAACTGGAGAAGTGTCAGTTTCATACCAAGGAGGTGGAATTCCTGGGGTATCGCCTGTCAGACAAGGGATTGGCCATGGATCCCGGCAAGGTCCAGGCGGTGCTGGAATGGAAAACACCCAAAACAAGGAAGGATGTGCAGAGGTTCCTAGGATTTGGGAACTTCTATCGTAAGTTCATCCGAAACTTTGCCCACCTGACGGCGCCCATTACGGACTGTCTCAGCAGTAAGAAGAAGTTCGTTTGGACTGAGGAGGCGGAGCGAGCATTTGAGGAACTAAAAAGGGCCTTCGCCTCGGAACAACAACTCCTGCATGTGGATTTACAAAAACCGATGAGAGTGGAAACTGACGCATCAGACAGAGCGATTGGGGCGGTGCTTCTGCAGCCAGGGAAGGAGGAGTCAGAGTGGAGACCGTGTGCCTTTTTTTCGCGAAAGCTGAACAAATCCGAGAGGAACTACACGGTGTATGACCGAGAACTACTAGCCATTCATGAGGCGTTCCGGAGATGGAGGCACCTGCTAATTGGCGCACAACATAAGGTGCAAGTGTGCACTGACCACAAGAACCTAGAGTATTGGAGGACGGCACGAGTGCTCAACCAACGGCAAGTGAGATGGGCCCAGGAGTTCTCCAAATTTAACTTTGAGATTTATTACGTGCCAGGCCCAGAGAACATTAGGGCGGACGCTCTCTCACGCAAACCTGAATATTTGGAGGAGGAGGGAGCACCCGAAGAGAGACATGTCATTCCAGAGGACCGCTGGGTGTGTGGGGCGGCATTGGTGGGACAAAGAGAACTGGTAGAGGAAACAGAGAATGATGAATACGCCCAGAATAAGCTCAGAGGTCTTAGGGGTGAGGGAGAGGAACCAGGGGGTTTCGAGGAAAGAAATGGAGCTTTGTATTACAAAGGGGCACTGTATATCCCTGAAGGAGACTTAAGGGGGAGGGTACTCAAGCAGTTGCACGACAGCCCCACGGCGGGGCATTTTGGACAACACAAAACCATGTGGTTGGTCACCAGGGAATTTTGGTGGCCTAAGGTGAGGGAAGATGTACGGGAGTATGTAAGAGGGTGTGAGCAATGCCAGCGAGCCAAAGGGGAGAGGCGGGCACCGGCGGGGCTATTAGAACCCTTACCAACCCCAGAACGACCTTGGGAGGCAGTGTCGATAGATTTTATGACTGATCTGCCGAAGTCCAAGGGGAAAACAGCCATCATGGTGGTGGTAGACCTACTAACAAAGATGTGCCACTTTGTAGCCTGCTCGCATGCAGTCACGGCGGAAGAGACAGCGAAGTTATTTGTAGAACACATTTTTAGGTTGCACGGGGTGCCATTGAGGGTGGTCTCAGACCGAGGAAAACAATTTACTTCCAGGTTCTGGAGGAAGCTCATGAGCTTACTGCAGGTGGAGGTCAACTTTTCGACTGCCCGGCACCCTGAAACCAACGGGCAGGCGGAAAGAGCAAACGGGGTCCTCCAGCAATACCTGAGGTGTTATGTCAATGACAGAGAGAATGACTGGGTAGAAAAGTTGGCGCTGGCGGAATTTGCCTACAACAATGCCGAGAATGTGTCCACAGGGATGAGCCCCTTCTTGGCTAATTATGGGTGTCATCCCAGGGCTTTCCCAGGGGGAGAAGGGGAGAGATGGGGTGTCCCGGCAGCCGAGCATTTTGTAGAAGAAATGGAAGCAATACATCGTCAGCTCCAACTCAACTTAGAAAGGGCGAAGGAAGAATACAAGAGGCAGGCAGACAAGAACCGAAGGGAAGGTGAAACCATAAGGGTGGGAGATAGGGTGTGGCTGTCAACCCAAGGGTTGCCGTTCAAAGGAGGTTGTAAGAAATTAAGACCCAGGAGATTGGGTCCCTTTGAGGTCATTCAACAGGTCAACCCAGTGGCTTTCAGGCTCCGGTTACCCAACCACATGAAACTGCACCCAGTATTTCACAGGTCGTTACTGTCACCGTATGAGGGGGGACGAGAAGGGATGGCCACTCGGGGACCGGTCATAGAAGAAAGGGAATGCAGCAGCCATGTGGCAGAAATCCTCGACGCCAGATGGAAGGGGGATCAGGTGGAGTATTTGGTAGCGTGGGAAGGAGAACCGGAGTCAGAAAACACTTGGGTAATGGCAGAAGATATCAATGACGAGGTATTGATAGAAACGTTCCATCAAAGGTTCCCAAGGAAACCTCAGCCTGTGGAGAGGTTCCGGAGGGAATACTTTGGGACCACCGATGAGGAGGATGAGTTGGAAGGATTCTCGGAATCGGAAGGGGAAGGGGAGATGGACTCTGAGGAGGAGGAGTACTTCGAGACCAGGAACCGCAACAGGTGGAGAGAAGTGTTCGGGACATCGGAAGATGAAGGAAGTTCATTCCGGGGTTTTGCCTCCTCACCGCCAGTAGAGGAGGGGGCGAGAGGGGATGAAGGGGGCCCTGGAGGGGAGGTGGATGTCAGGGAACTGCCATCGGAAGGAAGGGAAGTGAAAGGGCTCACACAGGTTGGGAGAGACTCAGCAGCTGAAGAGGGAACCAGTAGGGGGAGAGGAGCTGGGCTGAGGGAAAGGGAGCTGGAGGGATGGCTCAGAGACACTTCCAGCGAAAACAGTGGGGAGGTTTCAGGACCTCCTGTAGGGACACCCACTCCTCGCCGGAAACTGTCACGCAGAGAGTCCAGAAGACGTGTTTCCGTTAAGGAGCTTTTATGTTGGAAGCGATTCCGAAAGCAACCACTGTCGGAATCTGCCAGCGACTGACGGAGCCATGTTTAAGGGGCTCCGTTACAGACAGAGGTTTGCAAACTTGACCAAACTCTGAGGGACTAGGATTTTACACACAAGCAGCTCATCGTCCCATCACACCTTACCTCGGCTTATTCTTTGTTTCTCCCCTGAAAGGATCCCTGGTGTATCAATAATACTGATACTCTCCAAAACAGGATTTGGCAGCTGAGCACACATAAATCTACGGAGAGAGGTGAAGGGAGGGGAAAAACACAATAAAACGTTACAGCAAGTACAATAATTGGGTGGAGTGGGGAAGATAACAGATTTTAACAATGACTGCTTAGATGCCTACTTTGGCATTTCATGGCATATAAACACACACATACGGTAAATAAATAAAAAACGAGTGTCTACCTGCCAAATATTTTTTGGAAGCTGGACATTTTATATAAGATGCCTGTCAAAATCCAGACAAAACCAAGTGCTTGCTCATTGGGGATCAGCTCTTTATTCACAACCCTACATTTTTGAAGTATGAAACGTCTTCAGGAGGAACAGAATGCTTATTCATGCAAAATGTTGCATGTCAGTCTTCAGATTTATGTGCAAATACAAGGGCAGAAGAGGGTCCACTGGTCCAGGCCCCTGCATCCAGGCAGGAGCTGTCAAAGCTGACAGTCAGAAAAAGAGATCAGTCTATGCCACCCAGATTATAGAATGCTAAGCACGAGTTCCCATTATTTAATGTGCAGAGAAAAAGATAATGAAGATTCTTTAGCAGGTTACCACAATATGAAAATATATCAAGATTTTAAAATTTAGTATGATGATTAAAAAACAACAACCAGAGCTAGAGAAAAAAAAGGTAGGATTTCTGGAATAAGAATCTGGTAAGTGTTTGGGATATGAAGCTTCATATGCACATACTGCTACATTAAAAGATATAAATAGTAGGAGTGACTAGTATAATTTACATCGTGTTTCAAGCACATATGTGTATTTCCAGCGCAATCCTTGGTGAGGTATTCAAGTTCTCCACTCTAGCTATTTGAATCATATTAAACATAAATCTCTTTGCATGAACAAACAAAGCATCTTCTTTCAAAACCCATCTTCCCACATCAAGTGGCATGCAGTCCTGTTCATCGCCTACCTTCATTCTATCACAATTATATGCACCACCCCGATCTATTCATTACTGACGAATCAGCAGAAAACAGTACTAAAATTTCAACACTGAAGCATAACACTATCCTTTGATCGAGGGACGTGGGTGGCGCTGTGGTCTAAACCACTGAGTGTCTTGGGCTTGCCAATCGGAAGGTCGGCGGTCCGAATCCCCGTGACGGAGTGAGCTCACGTTGCTCTTTCCCAGCTCCTGCCAACCTAGCAGTTCGAAAGCATTTGCCAGTGCAAATAGATAGATCGGTACCGCTGTGATGGGAAGGTAAATGGCATTTCCGTGCACTCTGGTTTCCGTCACGGTTCTCCGTGCGTCAGTAGTGGTTTATTCATGCTGGCCACATGACCCGGAAAGCTGTCTGTGGACAAATGCCTGCTCCCTCGTCCTGAAGTGAGATGAGCGCTGCAACCCCAATAGTCGCCTTTGACTGGACTTAACCATCCAGGGGTCCTTTACCTTTACCTTTTATCAGTGTGGTGTAGTGGTTAAGAGTGTGGTGTAGTGGTTAAGAGAAGTAGACCCGTAATCTGGTGAACCGGGTTTGTGTCTCTGCTCCTCCACATGCAGCTGCTGGGGGACCTTGGGCCAGTCACACTTCTTTGAAGTCTCTCAGCCCCACTCACCTCACAGAGTGTTTGTTGTGGGGGAGGAAGGGAAAGGAGAATGTTAGCTGCTTTGAGACTTCTTTGGGTAGTGATAAAGTGGGATATCAAATCGAAACTCTTCTTATCCCTTGATCTGCAGCGGGCTTACTTCAATCATCTTCACAAATTGGTGAAACAGGAACCCGCGGAGGCTACTGTACATTCAGAAGGTAGAACAGATGTGAGAGCGGCTGAGTCACGGGGAAAGGAAAGAGTGCCAATGCATGTCTGAAGGAGCATGTTGCCAGTTTCCATCCTCAACTGGGTGCCCTCCAGCTGCTATTGGACTACAACTCGCAGCAGCCCCAGTCACTGTGCTCAGTGATTATGGATGAAGGAGAGGTGCGAGTCCCACAATCTCTGGTGAGATAGGAGGAGGGCGAGTTATTATTATGATTATGATATATTTATTTTTACCCTACCCTCTCCCCATGACGAGACTAAGGCCAAAAATAAGAACTGCTAGAAACTTTGCGGGGGGGGGGGGGAAGAAACAATCATTAGAAAACAAGTAAGCATTGATAGAATTAAAACTATATATATGTGTGTGTGTTTGTGTGTATGATCTATTACAAACCATATAAATAATTACAATAAAAACAGAATAGCACCAGTTACAGCTACAGCTGCTGCCTGCATCCAAAGGCTTTTGTTCTTCCATTCGGTTCCACTCTGTCAGGCAAGAAGGAACATGAACTTTCAAGAACAACGCGCATAGATTTCTAGGGAACAGGAAAAACATTTTAGCCATTTCTAATCTGGCTGCTTGTTCCGCATACCATACATCTTAAAGAACTGGGTGGGAGGGAACTCGATAAATCATCCAGAATCCACTGTCTGCCAAAGGTTCTTCCTTCTTCCTAAACCACTAGAGTAATGCATATCTCTAGAGTATTCAAGTCATGACTCACATTGTACAGTTTAACCCATTTCCCCAGCAAAGAGCAGGACGAACTGAGTGAGTGGCAGAAACTTTGCAGAATACCAGCTTCATTGCAGCATGGTCATTTGTTGACTTTGACGATAAGAAGAACCAAAGGACCATGTAGACCAGCATCCAGATAGCACAGAATTCTAATTAGCATACTTTTCTCTGTATAAGACTTGTTTTTTTTCTGTAAAAATTATGCTAAAAAGTTGGGGTCGTCTTATACATGGATAGTGCATAGGGTGGATGTTTGATTGGTTGCTGCCGTGGCTGTCAGCGGCTGTTGGGCATGTAATTGGTTGCTGCGTCAATGGTTGGCACTGATTGGCTGATGCTGCGGCAACTGGGCGGGCGATTAGCAGCTTCTGCCGGCGAGGAGACAATAGGTGAAATTTGTGTCACATGCGGGGTGTGCGATTTTTTGGCAACCCCCCCAAAGAAAGCTCAAAAACTCTGGGTAATCTCCCCCCCATTTTCTTAAATTTGAGTCCCCCAAAATAGAGGGTGCCTTATTCATGGGGGTGTCTTATACATGGAAAAGTACGGTAGGTCTGCCTCTCCGTTCGATTCCCATGTTCCCCACCAGAAAGCTGTGTCTACTAGCCCGGGCGCTTAGGGCCACAGTTTCCAATCTCAGTTTGTTGCCTCTCCGCTTTTTAAAAAGATGTTTCGGTTACAAAGAGGTGGAGACCCTGGCAGCAAACATAAGAAGAGTCTTGCTGGATCAGACCAAGACCCATCTGGGCCAGCATCCCATTCTCACAGTGGCCAACCAGATGCCTATGGGAAGCCCGGAAGCAGGACCTCAATGCAGCAGCACTTTCTCCACTTGTGAGCTCCAGAGGCTCCACGGTGGAGGCAGAACATGACCACCACGGCTATTAGCCACATGTTCCCTGCCCTAGAGCACGGTATCTCGCATTGCTCCCAGCAGATCGCAATGCCCAGCTATGGCCTCCTTCGTTTATGTTCATTTCCCACAAAAAAAGTACGCTTTGTCTAAGTTCTTTTCAGAACTACTGAAATAAATGCACCTAAGTTAGTCATATCTGTTAACATCAATATTTCCACTCCAAACAGGACAATCACTCGCTATAACCTATGTGGGGATAGATGGTAAAACAAATTAGTGCAGGCCTGCTCCATTTCAGGAGCAAGATTTATACTTATACATTTTACTTTTTGTTTTTTAAACTTTTATTTATACTTTGCAGATTTATACATTTCACTGATTTTATAATCATTTTAACATTTTAAAACTTGACTTCCTTCCCCCTCTTTCTGTGGTTCCTTAAATTTATTTTTAGTATCTTCTGCATATCCAAACTAGCTTACTCATTTATTTATTTTCTTTAAATATATACTCTTATGTAGCTGCAGGTTATTACAATAATCCTGCCATTGTTTTTATCTGTTTACAATTTATCTGTAAATATTAAATAGACCATTTCCATTCTTTTATAAAAAGTTTGTTATCTTGATTTCTTATTCTTCCAGTAAGTTTTGCCATTTCTGCATATTCCATAAGTTTTTGTATCCATTCTTCCTTTGCTGGGACTTCTTCTTTCCATTTTGAGGCAAGTTACAATCTTGCCGCTGTAGTTGCATACATGAATAAATTTCTATACAATTTAGGTATCTATCCCTAAAATTCCCAAGAGAAAGGCTTCTGTGGTTTTTTTTACAAATGTTATTTTAAACATCCTTTTCATTTCATTGTATATCATTTTCCAATAAGCCTTAACCTTACTACTGATACATTTTATAGCTGTTAGGGGATATTCTGACCCAGGAGGTGCTTCTTGTTGGGTTTTGCCTCCCCTCAAAACAAGTGGCTACTCTCTCTTACAACCATCTTTTCAAAGCTACAAGCTCAGCAAATTGTCCTCTGTAGTCTGCATTGCATAGACAGAACCACATTCCATGTGCATGGCTTGTAGTTCTTTTCTTGTACTGGAGGGCCAGGCTAAATAGTGACAATAGGAATTCCCGCTACTCTGTTATTGTCATTTCTCTCATTCACTTTGGCCTGTGCCTCACTCCTTCAGAATTCTTTAACTACAAAGAGTTTTAAATTAATCTCCAGAACCAAATCACACAGTTTGTTGCAGCTTTCAGCCCCCTCTCTGTTTTTTCTTTTCCTGCTCCCATTTCAATCTCCATTGACAAAAACACAGCAAGATAGCAATTCTGATGCAGCAATTGCATTATGAGACTTGTGCGGCATTTTACCAATAGCGCACACAGTGACATCAATGCTGTTTTGTTTTGTTTTTTGGTTGCTGCCGTATTTAATAATGCATACGAGCTCAGAGGCAAATGAACAGTTAGCTGCAGCAAAGAGCAGACTGTTATATAAACTTTGAAAATCAAACAACTGACTAGTGGGAAACTCCTGCTATATTGGCTCCACACTGAAGACAGGGTTAGGTATTAAATCCAGCAAGAAATTTGGAAGAGGATTTCTGAAGTATACTTAGAAGTAGATAGATTACAGGTTACTTCAGAGACTGGGGTCGCCGGGTACAGATTTTTATCCACAACACCCAAATTTGATCCAATTCAAGCCCAATATCTTTCTGTCATGGCAGTAGCATTGCAAAGCATCTTGATATCATACTAACCTGTTCAAGAAGGCATTGCCAAAGGCATTAAGTTTCCTGAAGGGCTTTTTGGGATCCACTACCAATGCATTTCCAGGAATGATGCCCTCCGTATCGCCCTGCATCACAGCAATGAAGGAGTCAGTTGTAGGTTCTGGCCCAATCCTCATCCCAGGGAAATCTTGTTCAAGAAGGTACCTAGAAATAAACAAGAAGCACAGGATGTGTCATTGGTTCAGCTTAGATGTGGAGATATAGAATGCTCAGAGGCTTGTTAGTGGTTGCAGGTGTGGAGCTAGATTCCTTCAAAATTTTTGGACAGCACCAAATTTGTGATATTAAAACTATTTCATTTTGTTATAGGGTTGCAGGGAGGTGTGTCAATCTGTAGGATATCCGTGGGTCCCTTCCAGGGCTACGATTTTGTATCAAGGGAAACTTAGCATCTAGTAGAAGGGGCTGCGGAACCAGGAAGACCAGTTTCTTTTCCCACCTCACCTGGTTGGATGGAAAATATTAGGCCAAAGGGGGACTGTGTGGGAGACAGGTTTTTGCTGATGCTGGAAGCTGGAGACACAGAGGTTTGCCTTGCTCTGTGCTAGACCCAAAAGTATGACTTGGGGATCTCCCTGGGAACCTAAGGGGGAGGCAAGATCTATCAGATGTTCATACACTCATAGAGTATAAAGGGACACGAGGGTCATCTAGTCCAACCCTCTGCAATGCAGGAATCTTTTGCCCAACATGGGGCTCAAACCCATAACCTTGAGATTAAGAGTCTCCTGTTCTGCCAACTGAGCTATTGTGCTGTGAATCTGCAAAGCCTCTTGTGTTTGAAGAGTCAGGGGAGTTAACTTCCAAAAATAATAAAGCCTTTCAGTATATTTCCTGCCAAAAGACAACCATAAACCACCAATTACACAACACTTTCCCTATCACTCACTTCTGTGTCTTCCTGAAGACACTCAGAGGAGCAGGGTGGGGAATCGCTTATCGTATATAAGCAGTCTCCATACATCACAAGCAAGCATGTGATATATGGAGGCAGGCAGCAACTGCGTGGACAGCCTGTCTGCTGGCTCGAGTCATGAGGCAAACTGAACATGATCATTCTTTTGCAGACAGCAGAAAATCCAGGGGGAGCAGGATGTGGATCCAGACAGCTAGGAATATCACAAAGCAAGCGACAGTCAGATGCAGGCTCTGCCAAACCTCTGGAGAAAGGAAGGCTCGGAGCCACTTCAACAGCAAAGGTTCAGCATCATAGCAAGCCTCCCTAAAAGAACCACCTTCTCCACCCTCAGCAGTTTTTAGCAAGTTAGCAGACTGCTGCCTGGAAGTGCTTTCTATTGTAATCTATTTGACTCCTGGAAGAGGATAGATTCAAAAGAAGCAGGGAGGAAGGTCAGGATAAGAGTCTTTGGAAATCCTAAGGACTGCTCAACTGGAGAAATATCCACACTTATTGCCAGCACCAACCACTTATGCTTTGCATTAATCAGAAGAGGGGTCTGGGAATCTGGTGGTTTGCCTTCTGGACCAACCGAGGTCGGGTCTCCACTGGGAGGGCATCCTCATGCTTTAAGAGCCCTTGGGTTTGAAAGCATCTCTTATTTTTTTGCCAATTTCCCCCCAGCACGTTTGATACAGCCATTCAAAGCAGGCAATGTTAGTCTAATTTCTTGGCAGATGCTAAATAATCCAGAGTCCCATCATCCAATTATCCAGTTTTCCAGATATCCAGAGTCCCTGAGATCATTAGTTCTGTAGGATGCTGTCCCTTCATTCAAATGTTTTCACAAATAAGGGGGAAAGGAACATGTCTCTGAAGACATAACATTCAGTGAGGCACGTAGACTCAAATTTCCAAGAATTTTTTAAAAATTGCTTATTATAAGTAATTTCTTTAACCTATGTGGACATATACAGCCTAAAATCTACAGGTAGAATTCAGCATCACACCATTACAAATATTCTGTTTTTGCAAGGTGGACTTATTTCCCTGTGCTTCTCCTGATCACCCCCAAGCATTTTTTTTGGGGGGGGGGGTATTGCAGGGGAGAAAAGCCCCATTTCACAAACAGAAGTCCTTGCACAGGGTTTCCACAGGGCTGTTTATGTGAATGAATCCTGCTTAATATCATGAAATGAGGATGGTTAGGATATTTGTATTGTTGATGTTAGTTGGCAATGTTTGCATTTTGTTTCCTCTTTGTTATATTTACATTAAAAAAAAAAAATAGTGGGCAGTGATGGATAGATATATAAAAATATTAATGGGGTGATGTGCTCCAGGAAATATGCTGGCTTGACGAAACAGAAGGAGGTGTTGCCACTGCTGCGCTTAGTAACAACTTCTTTTCAAGTTGTTCATTAAGGAAAAGCACTAAATTATGAGAAGATTCAACACTGTCTGGGAGCATCAGAGTTGATTCCACTTCTGCAACGATGGCTATTGCTCTAGAAACCAATGCTCACGGTTCAGTGAGTACCATAAGGTCAGAAGGAAATCTGCATATCTGAACCACTGAGTGGACATGTGCCAGAAGTGGCTAGGCATGGCTCTCCTTACCTCTTGTCCACTGCGTGTCCAAGTGTGTGGAGGGTTGTGTCTTCCCTGCAAATCATGAGTATGACGGCAAAGCATTTCTTTGTGGCATGTACAGTGGTACCTCGGGTTACATACACTTCAGGTAACATATGCTTCAGGTTACAGACTCCGCTAACCCAGAAATAGTGCTTCAGGTTAAGAACTTTGCTTCAGGATGAGAACAGAAATCGTGCTCCGGCGGTGCGGCAGCAGCAGCAGCAAGCCCCATTAGCTAAAGTGGTGCTTCAGGTTAAGAACAGTTTCAGGTTAAGAACGGACCTCCGGAACGAATTAAGTACTTAACCCGAGGTATCACTGTACATAAATGTAACAATTTGTGCAGGCGAATCAGCCCACAGTCAAATTAGCCAGAACACAGTCCAATCTAGACGTGGTGTTGTTGATGTTGTTTGGTCTTGTATAGTTATAGTTCGCAGGGTGTGGGCCACAGCTGGATCAGGACTGTGGTGCGCAGGGTGTGTGGATTTAATCCTTTGCCTCTGCTGCATGCCCAGTGTGAATAATCTCCTCCCCCCCATCCCACTATTTGCAAAGAGCAGAAAGGATTGTGTTTTCAATCAGCAATGGGTGCTTTCTTCCCATAGCAAATAACAGCCCCCACCTGTCTTACACAGTGCTAATCTGGGTCCACACACACGTAATCTCTCTGGAGTGTGTCTCTGTAAGGGGGGGGGGGCGTACACGCAAGGCTGAAATGATGTGAACAGCATCACATCTAGTCTGGCTCTGACTGAGACTTTTCAGAGGAATCTGGTGTTGCATGAAGTACAGAAGAAAAAGGGAGAGCCAGTTAGGTCAAATGGCAGCAAAACCTAGCCAGCAACATTTGCCCAAGGAGAGCCGAGGAAATGGTGCAACAAGAATTCAACAGAACAAGGATTTTATTATATTCAGACTGAGGAAGAAGAGAGACAAGGAAGTTGTTGTGAGCAACAGACTGTGCCAGGACATCAAACAACACACCAGTGAAGCATGATGCATTCACTACTGGTGGAAGAATCACATGCTGGCAAGTTGATATGCTTCTCTGTGTTGCTAAAGAGCAGTGGTGCCTTCTAGATTCAGCCTGGTCAAGTGAAACAGAAGCACCTTGGCAACTTTTTCAGTTAGACTATTGCAGTATGTTCTAGGTGGGGCTGCACTTGAATCAGCTCAGAATCTTCAGCATTAACTTCCCACCAATAGCACCTTAGGCTTATATAGATTGAGCTTGGGTTTGTTGGCTCTCATCCAGTCCATTACTGAGGCTAGGCTGACTGAGAAGTAGACTTGTGTGTCATCAGCATATTGATGGCAACACACTCAAGAACTCCAGGTGACCCCATGCAGCAGTTTCATGTAGATATTAAACAACATAAGGAATAAAATTGAACTCTGTGGAACTCCCTTTTTGAAGACATCATGGGGCCAACCATTATCCCCCCCCCACCACAAACACAACATCCCGAAACCATCCAAGTAGGCCTGGACTCACAGCAGTGGTGACCCCTACTCCCAATTCAGACAGTTTCCACAGAAAGATACCATGGTTGATGGAATCATGAGGCTGAGAAATTGCAGAGAATCTTCTGACATAGGTCATCATAGGGGGCAACCAAGGCAGTTTTTGTGTCAAAACCAGCATGAACCCTGGTACTACTGGTTGATATAGACCTAAAATATCCATCTTGTTCAAGGCTGTCTGGAGTTGATCCACCCACTCAAGGGCAATGTTCAGGAAGGGAAACAAGCAGAACCTATAGTTCTGGGTCTAAAGAGGATTTCTTAAGGAGTAGTATCACTGCTGTAGCTTTCAGGTGGCCTGGGACCAGGGCTTTTTTCAGTCAGAACTCGACAGAACTCAGTTCCAGCACCTCTCAGGTGGGCACCATCACCATTCTAAGAGAACAAGGGAGGTGTTCATGGTGAAAAAAACATCAAGAAAAATAGCACAGCCTGGGACACTTCTCTCAGAGAGATTAATTACCTCCCTGCCAGATGTTATCAGCCATGAGGGCCAAGGGTTGAGAACACACAATGCCTGCATCCATCCAAGAACCTTGACCACAGCCTTCAGTCTTAACAAGGGAAACGCACCAATTAACACCTGACCAGGCAGTACTCTGGACAGCCCTGTGTGAACTTGTTGGTTTAATTTGGCCTGCTCTGTTCACAATTTTTATTGCTGTAGATACTTCACAGGCCAGAACCTGGGCTGGTTTTTGTGGTCATTTCTTCTCTGTTGAGATCTGTAGTTCAATGACAGGTGTGTGTGTCTAGAGATCTCTAACAGCACATTTGCAGCACGTTCTCTAAACTCCAACTCCCAGGATACTTTGAATGAAACCATGACAGCCATATTGGTTTTGTGCTATTTTAAGTTTTATACCATTTTCAGTATTGCAGAGGGTTGGGCAATCCTTTCCAAGTCTACAATTCTAGGGTAGATATGCTCAGGGAAAGGAATGGCACAATGAAAACAAAGCAAAACTTGTGGGTTATATTGAGCCATAGAATTGTAGAGCAAGAGTTTCAACTAAATCATACATAACAGATGGACATCAATTTCAGCTTAAAAATCTCCAAGGAAGAAGAGCACATCACCTCCAAGGTGGAAAGAGTGGTTAAGCTGCAAATAAAAGGAGAAGGGTTTTTAACACAGCCCACATGGGCAGCCAGCACTGCAGTAGTCAGTTTGTGTTTATTTTATTAATAACATTGATATTAGGCAGGTGCCTTGGTTGTACTGCTTTTGACATCTGCTAAAACCCTTTTCTGCTTAAGCGAGCTTACCCAGGCATGCAATTTCATTAGGTGCATTTGTTTTTAAAACCTATTGATTTCATCTATACTTGGATAATTTTATGATGTCTGAAGGATTGTATCCAGCAAAATTGGCCCATTAGTGCAGGGATTTCCACCTGCGCAATAGGACATTTCCTCTCCCCCCATGCACCTCCCCCCCAAAAAAGTGTTCTGGAGAGTTAGGGGAACCCTCAAAACAGACTCAGGGAACATGCGGGGAGAAGAAGTCTAATCACACAGGAAGAAATCCTTGTGTTAATAGGATAACTTTCTTTGGATACAACCCAGTATTTTAAAAGTCTACTTTATGGTTATTTTCAATGGAATAGTTAATACAATTTTTATGTAAGCCACTTGCGATTTCTGTTTTGATTAAGTGGTATAGAAATCTTGCTAAATAAATAAAAAGGAAATTTGTTATGAACGAGGTTAGTGGACTCAAACCAAAGCTATCTTCTTCTTCTTCTTCTTCTTCTTCTTCTTCTTCTTCTTCTTCTTCTTCTTCTTCTTCTATCACTTCTAGCCGAGTAAGCAGGGATGACAATATACAGAGCACTGTGACTCTACTGTCCCTTCTTGCCTTCTCATTCCCCTGCAAACAATATATAAAGGCTACTGCATTTAACTACAGTTTGGATCATGCTCATTAGCAGATAGTAATGCACTTAAATTTCAAAGGAAGGTGCAACTGGAGAGTTCAGCTCCAGCAGGCAGTTTGCACACTTTTGAACTCAGAGAAGACAGCCTGGGGTGAGAAAATGAGTACACAGCAGGAAGGATTTTAAGGGAGAGCTGGCAAAAGAGACCATCTCTTGGATCTGCAAAGAAAACGCAGTTGGATTCCCCTGGAACCAGACAGATATACTCCATTGACCTTAAGCACAGCAGGCCTCTTTTTCCTTTTCAGTTTCCAAACCTGTCTAAGAATACCAAAAACCAGCTTTCCCGGCCATGCCTCTGCAACCTCATCCACCGGTTGTGACGCTGACAGTTTTGTTTGACCCTTCGCCTTGATCTAAAGCAGATAGCTCAAGATGTCGGGAGGAAGGCTGAAGACTACACTGAGGCTCTTCAGCCAATTGTCTTTAGATGCAGCTTAAAGCATTATGGTTTCACGGATAGCCACTAAAGGTTTTTAATCTGTTGGGTCCAAATTTAATCTGGGACTGGATAGCTCAGTTGGTTAGAGCGTGGTGCTGATCATGCCAAGGTTGCTGGTTCACTGCAGGGGATTAGGCTAGAAAGATGATCCTCAGGGTCCCTTCCAACTCTAAACTTCTATGATTTTATATCATGCATCTTTTAATTGCATCTCTAAAGCCCTGCTTAACATTCTGAAGGACTTTAAAGGAGACCATTATGTGCTGCTATTCCGTTTGGAATAAAAGCAGAAGACAGTGATGAAAGATCAACCATGTACAATCCATTTTGGTACTTACCCCCCAGGTAAAACAGTTTCACATCAGAATAAGCTACATTGATAACAAGGAAGACTGCTGCTAACTAAGCTCCAGAGACAGCACAACCTCACTACAGAATAGGAAGGAATGGGTGGGTCTGAAGCAATGACATGGAAGAGCAAAAGAAGTGCCCGTTTGGATCATCTCACCTCTTCCTCACCTTTCCCCTAGACTAAAAAGTCCCAAATGCTGCAACCTTTTCCTCCATCACCTTGATCATCAAGGTGTTGCTCTTTTCTGAACCTTTCCCCCCCCAGTTATATGCAAAAGGTAACAAATGTACAACAGTGAGTTTCTGTCAAAAACAGAATTAGCACAACTTGTTTTCCAGCGGTGATATGATCATTTGAATAGCCTTTCATTCTTGCATGGATTAATTCATTCATGTTTGCATAGAGGTCTTCTACATTTCACCAGACGACTATTTACAGAGCTGCTGGAGGGACTTCCAGACTGCTGCTATTTCCGGGCTAGATTCAGTCACACACCTGCAAATTCAGGTAGTGCAATTATAGTTGATAGGCAGGTCTTGCACAGCAAACCTGCTCCCCCCCCCAAAAAAAAACCTGGACTGTTTGCAATAAGGAAAGTGATGGGAAAAGGCATAGGAAAAGCGTGGGATAACCATTACTTAAACCCAGCACCCTCTAACCTCCCTACAAACAAATCATAATGATTTGTTGCCTGGAAGCTGACATGTGAGATTTTCCTTTGAACCAGTGTTTTTGGAGTCTGATCAAACCACAAGCCGGAAGAATAACAACCTTCAAAGTCACAAGCCAGAAACAAAGAACACAATTAGCAGCTAAATATTTATCCTGAAAGATGAACATAGGGCTATTTCATGCATGCATGCACTTCTAACAATACACCGTAGTGTACACCTGGAAGGTAAAGAGCTGCCATGTTTTACCTTATGAAGGTGGTCTTCCCGGTGGAATACTGCCCAACAAGAAGGACCATAGGCTTGTTGTCAAAGTCCGCATCTTCCAAGGCAGGTGAATGAAAGGCGTGGAATTTGTAGTATTCTTCCAGAGGGAGAAGCTTGGTTTTGTACAGTTTTTTAAGACCTCCACTCACAGTCTGATACACCTCCGGGTCCTTCCTTCGCCCGTCTTCATTACCCAGCCAGCTGAACATTTTTGTAATTTAGCAAGAAATGCTACCAATTGTTCCTGTCCTGTCTGATCTGCATTAAATGGAAGAAGAAGGTCATTAAAAAAATCAAATCAAATAGATAGCTCTCTAGTGGAAATCTCCAAGGTGCAGAGCTAAATCGATTGCCAGTATTCTTTCCTCCTTATCACTTCATTGCTTGGCCTAGGAGCAATTTTATGATTGTTGAAAATAAGCTCAGAAAGGGGGATGCTTTGATAAATCAATTGAGTTCTGAGCTCCAATTTCTGCAGGCTTTCCAGTTGAAGGGCGAGGGCTGATGAGCTAATCTGCAAAGAATAAATTCTTCTGCCGCAGGACCAGCCGGCAGCAATAGCAGCCAGCAGCCTCTCTTGCAAAACAGCAGGCTGTTTAAATGGAAATCGACCGGGAAGCAGGGAGCCCGCCGCTGCAAGTGGAGAGCGACGGCAGCGGCCCTCATCGGTTGCGCAGACTTGT
This sequence comes from Podarcis pityusensis, assembly GCF_964106645.2. Taxonomy (NCBI): domain Eukaryota; kingdom Metazoa; phylum Chordata; class Lepidosauria; order Squamata; family Lacertidae; genus Podarcis; species Podarcis pityusensis. The sequence continues at coordinate 91,061,781 of NC_138026.1, read as the reverse complement.
CACCTCCACCTCTGCATTTTTCATAGCTTTATGGCCGCTCTCCCGGAAAGACTTTCTGCTCAGCCGTCAGCAAAAAGTCACCGTAGAGATAGAAAGCTATAGAACGCAGCACCGATGTGGGTGACGGGATCAGCTACACCCAACCCCAGCCTAGCCAAAGCTTCCTCAGAGCTGCCTGCAAAGCCAAAGGCGCGGAGCTGGAGGACGCATTGCGCCACCTAGAGGGCAGAACGAGGATTTGAGCGAGGATTTTAGAAGTCTCATAAGAAAATACCGCAGGCAGAGTCTGTCTGAGGGCGCTTCTAGTGATTATACTGTACACCCCAAGTAACTGTTCAAGGCAGGCAAAAGAAATGACATCTTTACAAACTAACCACATAACTTGTGGAACTCACTGCCACAAGGTGTCTCTTGACAGCCTTAAAAGGAGATTTCTCAAACCAATGGAGAATGAAAGGGCATCAAAGGCTACGAGTCAGGAGGAAATGCATGCTAACTACGGGATGAGAAGGGCAGCGTTGCTCACCCAGCACATAGCTGAAGTGTGGATCTTGCTCCCACAGAAGCCAGCCAGAGCCACCAACTTGGATGGCTTTAAAAGAGGATTAGGCAAAATCATGGGGGTTAAGGGATCAGTGGTTACTAGCCAAGGGGAAGGCCTTTTCAGTGGTGGCTCCCAGACTTTGGAACTCCCTGCCTAGAGAAGTTAGACTGGCTCCCTCCTTGTCTTTCTTCTGGCAGGTGAATACTTTTTTGTTCCAACAGGCTTTGGGGAACTGTCTGCTTTTAATGAAAATGCTAGTGCCTGGCTGTTCTTCTTGCAATTATCTGTTATGTTTTTTATAGATTATAGATAGATAAAATCCTATCAATCTTTAACTGTTTTAATGATTGTTTTCCTGTATGTTTTGGCTGTTTTTATTTTTTTTATTTGTAAGTTGCCTTGAGTCCCTGTCAGGGAAAAAGGTGAGGCATAAGTAAATATATAAATTCAGGGTTTGCTTGTTTTTTAAACCAGAACTTGCTGGAACTCAGTTCTGGCACCTCTCAGGTGGGCGCCATTGCCATTCTAAGAGAACAAGGGAGGCGTTCATGGTGAATTCCGCCACCTCTTTTTCTAGAAAAATAGCGCTGTATATAATAATTATTATTATTCAGCTGGAGGCAGTGATATCAGTTGCTGGAAACCACAGAGTGTTTAGGGACTGCTTTACACATATCTGGAGTCCTCTGCCATGGATTCGGCGATTTTTTGGGGGGGGGGCAGTCTGCTGTATAAAATGTTGAATTGTTTTCTAGCATTTAAAACTATTTTCTGTAATGTTTCCAGAATGCTTTCTAAACTTAATTTCTTAGTGGCATTCTACATTTCATTGACATGTGTTGTACATATGGCTGGGATCACTGTCGTGAGTAATGCAGTTTTAGTCCTTGCTTTGTTTTTGTGACATACGTGGGAGAATGGATTGTGCAAGGACAAGGTGAGCAAAGTGTTTGCCCCAGACTGTTACTAATTTTCGTTGTGCTTTGGTCCAAATGCATAGGATCTGACCCTTTACAGCTCTACGCACAAAACTTTATCCGTTGACCCTGCTGGGCCTCACTCCAGGTAAGGGAAGAAACTTAATTCAATTCGCATTTAAAGGCAAAGTTACCTTTTCTGAATTCTGCAATGTACTTCTCCTGCCAAGTAGTGTATATATATAAAAAATGCATATGCCAGGAGGAAGTGTGCAAATTAATGCATATAAGATTGAAAATACCATTCAAAAACACATTTCTTTAAGGAAAATTGCTTTGGAAAAAAAGGTGTATATTAGAACAAATTCCATACAAAAATATATTAGGAAAAAATTATTCTGCTAGCAGAAGGACTTTTAGCTGCACAACAGAACTTCCTTGCTCTCTTTTCTTCCTGCATGTCCCATAATGCCCCAGAGCATTAGAGGAAAATCCTGGAACAGATTTAGGGTTCATGGGGAGGCACGCAAGGAAAGAAAAGGGTGGAGTAGTTCTATGGTGCAGCTGAATGGCCTTGTGATAGGGTTGCCATAATTCACAAAGTTGTTTTTCCTAATCTGGACACAAAAGTCCTCTGCATTTGGACCAAGGCACGATGAACTTTTTTTGGAGCAAAGTTGTTGCACTTTTTTTAGATTTGCCCAAATTTGTTGAGCTTTCTGGACAAAATCACAAAAAAAGAAATCTTTGAAAATCGCCAAAAATGACAGTGCCAACAATATGTCTGGATTTTCCTGGACGTTTTTTTTTTTTTAAAAGCAATTTCTGCCTGGACACTGTTTCTGGACATATATATGGCAAGCCTACTTGTGATAGTCATACTTAATGGAAAAAAATAGAAACGCTGAGAAACCAAAATGGAAGGATTCACCCACCACTCCTGCTGGGTGCGTAACTCTGCCTTATGACCCTCGCTGGGCTCTACCCCCAGAGCCACCCAAGTCCCTCAGTAGGTGGCAACTGAGTGATTGTTGCTATTTTTCTCCTTTCACAACATTCTGTCTCTATATTATTCACCTGTACGTGTTTTTCAGCATGTTTCGTACTGTACTGTGCTTATATTAATAGACAGCCTTTGGTATCTATTATTTATTGAAGGCATTTATATGCCACTTTATTATTTGCATTTCCTAGCCATGCACATAAAACAGTCTACAGAAGATGGATGGGACAGTAAAACAATAAAAAATGATCATAAAACCAAGCACGACCTTGACAATGTCTGCTGGACTATGAGCCTGAAGTTCAAGGAAGGGACCTGTCTAATCCCAATTAGGGGGAAGTTCCACAGGTTTGGGCCCATGACACTGACTGCACAGCTTCCATTAGTTAGAAGTCATGTATCTGAACCATGGGGGGCTACCAACTAGTGTTAGAAACAGAAATGAAATATAGGAGCTAAATGGCACCTTAAACCTAGGTTATGGGTGCAACAAAGGAATGTCTAGGCATGTTTTTTAATAACAAGAATACAAAGCTGAAAGTAAATGAACTTCAGCTAAAGTATTACGTTCATTTTTCACAGGGTCTAGTCCTTCCCCTGCCCACCCCACTAATATTCCTAAGAGGGGCTCTTCTCCAGTCTTCAAAGAGTAGCTGGAAGCGGGGAGACAGAAAAAAGGTCCTCCTTTCCTTCCACTCTGCAGTTTTAATTTGAAATCTTAGGCACAGTACTGCACCCAGAGCTCAGAAACTGCTCATGCTAATGAAATTCCCTGTCGCATAATGCACCTAGAACAATGGGAGTTTCGAACATTGCTACCAACAGAAAGTCCCCCACAAATCTCAGTAATTTGGCAGGAATATAAGAGATCGGGTGGTGCTTAAGATATCCTGGACCCATGCTGCTTGTTGTTGTTGTTGTTTAGTCGTGTCTGACTCTTCGTGACCCCATGGACCAGAGCACACCAGGCACTCCTGTCTTCCACTGCCTCCCGCAGTTTGGTCAAACTCATGTTGGTAGCTTCGAGAACACTGTCCAATCATCTCGTCATCTGTCACCCCCTTCTCCTTGTGCCCTCAATCTTTCCCAACATCAGGGTCTTTTCCAGGGAGTCTTCTCTTCTCATGAGGTGGCCAAAGTATTGGAGCCTCAGCTTCAGGATCTGCCCTTCAAGTGAGCACTCAGGGCTGATTTCCTTAAGAATGTTGCTTAGGGCTAGTAAATTAATACAAGAAGATTGAACATGGCCTGGTAACACATGGGCAACCAGTGCCAACTTTTGAGCACCAGAGTTATGTGGGGGGTGGTTACGTACCGATCAATGCTCTAAATGCAGCCTTTTACAGGAGCTGGACTGAACCAGGTGCAAGGATAGCCTTCATAGAGTGCGTTGCAATAACCAAGTCTTGAGGTCACCACTGTATGACTCAGCGCAGCTAGGCTATCCCTGTCTTTGTTGCACTAGCCATAGCTGGTAAAAGCCACCCCTAGCCACTGAGACTACCTGAGCCTCAAGTGACAAAGTGGACCCCAAAATTATACACCTGTTGTTTCAGAGGGAGATCAACTTCATCTAGGACAAGCAGAGGATCAATCTCCTGGACACTGGAGGAACCCACCCACGGCGCCTCCATCTCCCCAGGGTTCAAGCTCAGCTTACTAGGTCTTATCCGTTCCACAACTGCATCCAGATGTCATTCCTGACCATGCTCAGCCTCACCTGACTCAGATATTATGGAGAAATAGAGCTGGACATCATCAGCGTATCTCCTCATAAACCACAATGTCTCCTAACACAGACAGTGAGGTTTATGCAGAAGTGCATTCCCTCCAGACCTGAGAGTGACTAACTGCTTACTCATTATCTGCTTGAAGAAAGAGACTCGCTACCTTTACCAGTGCCTCAAAATTAGTCACCTAAGAGGAAGTAGATAAATTTTATAAAAATATTTTCTCGTGTTTGTAATAGTAAATTTGGTTTCATGTCTACAAACTTGGCATGTTAATAGGGTTGCCATGTTTTGAAGAGCAGAAAAAAAGACGCTGTTACCCCATTCAAAGCAAATAAATGCGAATTGTCTCAAATTCTACCCCTGAAAAAGATGACGTGTGCTGGAAAAAGAGGACACATAGCAAAAATAAAAATAAAAATATTATTCCTACTACTACTGTATTTCTACATATCATTTTTGGGCAAGCTTTCACAAGGCAGCTTACAATACATATAAAAGTTTAAAGCAATGTAGCAATGATTTTTTTAAAATACAGCATCCAATAAAACTGTATATCGAGGATGGGAAAAGTAATTAAATCAACAAAAAGCCTGGCAGAATAAGGCAAGTGAGAGAACTATGCAAAGTTCTTGCGATGGTACATTGGGCCCATCACTGAAAGAGCCCTCTCCCTGGTACTAATAATAATAATAATAATAATAATAATAATAATAATAATAATTTATTATTTATACCCCGCCCATCTGGCTGAGTTTCCCCAGCCACTCTGGGTGGCTCCCAATCAAGTGTTAAAAAACAGTACAGTACAGCGTTACATATTAAAAACTTCCCTGAACAGGGCTGCCTTAAGATGTCTTCTGAATGTCAGGTAGTTGTTTATCTCTTTGACATCTGATGGGAGGGCGTTCCACAGGGCAGGCGCCACTACCGAGAAGGCCCTCTGTCTGGTTCCCTGTAGCCTCACTTCTCACAATGAGGGAACCGCCAGAAGGCCCTTGGCGCTGGATAACAGTCTGATTGCTCTTAATGGGAGCTAGAGCAGCCTTTCCCAACTTTGGGTCCTCAGATATTGTTGGACTACAGTTCCTATCACCCTGACCATTGGGTCATGCTTGATGGGGGTTGTAAATCAGTTGGTTAGAGTGTGGTGCTGATAACGCCAAGGTTGCAGGTTCAATTCCTGTATGGGACAGCTGCATATCCCTGCATTGCAGGGGGTTGGACTAGATGATCTTTGGGATCCCTTCCAACTCTGTGGTACTATGACCCATAGTTTAGGGAAGGATAGGACACCTGAAGCCAGTTGTAGGACCCATGTAGTTTTCCATGGGCTGTAGTCAGTGCAATGAAACCAATTAAATTTAACGAAATGAATTCAGCAAGAGAAGCTATTTGTTTTATTTGACCAATGATTTTTGGAAATGTTGGAACCTCAGTTTTCCATTTGCAACTTATTCTTACCCGCTGCAAGATTTCACTCTCTACACAGAGTAGTGTAACCCCCCCCCAAAAAATAATGCATATTAAACAAAATGTCTAAGAAGAATTAAAAGAGGATTTTTAAAAAAATGATATTTATTAAAATTTCAGAAAAAAGAGTTACATAAAAACAAGAAAAGGAAAAACAAAAGACAGAAATAAAAATACAAGAAAAATACAAAATACAAAATACAGAATAAAAGAATAAAAAACACTTTAAAAAAAATAGATCAATCTTTCCATGCCTTACATTCATATCCTTGTTTCCCTGACCTCCTCATACCTCCCTTTTTTGTATTCCAATTCAATTAGTTAATTCAGCAATTTCTTTCCCTCTTTATTTTCTCTTAATCCTTTAACTTAATATACTATAACTTTAAATTCCACCTGTTATCAATCCATTTTTACATACACCTTTATAGCATTACTGCTTAAACCACCTAACTTCATTCTAACATCATTCTAACATTCATTAATTTTGCAGTATTTCTGTAGATAGTCTTTAAATTTCTTCCAATCTTCTTCCACCAACTCTTCTCCCTGGTCTCGGATTCTGCCAGTCATTTCCGCCAATTCCATGTAGTCCATCACCTTCATTTGCCATTCTTCCAGAGTGGGTAGTTCTTGTGTCTTCCAATACTTTGCAATAAGTATTCTTGCTGCTGTTGAGGCATACATAAAGAAAGTTCTATCCTTCTTTAACACCAATTGGCCCACTATGCCCAGGAGAAAGGCCTCTGGTTTCTTCAAGAAGGTATATTTAAACACCTTTTTCAATTCATTATAGATCATCTCCCAGAAAGCCTTAATCCTTGGGCACGTCCACCAAAGGTGAAAGAATGTACCTTCAGTTTCTTTACATTTCCAACATTTATTGTCGGGCAAATGATAGATTTTTGCCAGCTTGACTGGTGTCATGTACTACCTGTATATCATTTTCATAATATTCTCTCTTAAGGCATTGCATGCCGTAAACTTCATACCTGTGGTCCATAACTGTTCCCAGTCAGCCATCATTATGTTATGTCCAACATCTTGTGCCCATTTAATCATAGCAGATTTCACCGTTTCATCCTGAGTATTCCATTTCAACAGCAAGTTATACATCTTTGACAAAATCTTAGTTTTGGGTTCTAACAGTTCTGTTTCTAATTTTGATTTTTCCACCTGGAAGCCAATTTTCTTATCCAAATTATATGCCTCCATTATCTGATAATAATGAAGCCAATCTCGCACTTTGTTTTTTAATTTCTCAAAACTCTGCAGTTTCAATCTATCTCCATCTTGTTCCAAAATTTCCCAATATTTCGGCCATTTGGCCTCCATATTGAGCTTTTTCAGAGCCTTCGCTTCCATCGGTGACAGCCATCTTGGAGTTTTATTTTCAAGTAGATCCTTATATCTTATCCAAACATTAAACAATGCTTTCCTGAATTAAAAGAGAATTAAAGCAGAACTTTATTTGGTAATCAGGGTTGTCAACTGCAAACAAATGAAAAGTGGATTCTGGGCATTTCCATCAGAAAGTAGGCTGGTGGAGATTAGGGATGCCCATATGGAACAGAAAAAGGGTTTCCTGCCCCCTAAATAGTAGTGTAGAAGAAAGAATTTCAGGAGGTGTCATTTGCACAACAAATTACATATGCTGAAATTCCTTCTTCTATACAGCTACTGAAGATGCAGGAGACCTGCTGTCGTTTACATCTGGCCTATGGAGATTTCATTAAAAAATAATAATGAAAGGAGGAAATGTTCCAGCCAACAGCAGTCCTAGCATAGATTAGAAGCCTTACAAAGGCATATTTCTGTGTGATCTAAATAGATAGATCAAAGTAATTGGTAGCCATATTGCGCTCACAGAAGTAAAGAGCAGCAGCAGCAGCAGCAACAGCAGCAAACAAGGCAATGCCTTTTATTGCACTGATTAAACTGCGGAATGAGAATGCAGTAATCCCCTACTAGGAAAGCATTTGGGGCTTTTTAGTTTAGAGAAAAAGCAAGCAGCAGGTGATACAAGTTTATAAAATTCTACACAGCATGGAGAGAGTGGATAGAGAAAAGTCCCCCCCCCCCCCACAACTCGCGAACATCCACTGTAGCTGAATGTTGGAAGATTCAGGATAGATAAAGTAATAACAATTTCTTTACACAGTGCAGGATGCTTCAAAGGAGAACTGGGCAGATTCATGGAGGATTATCCTATCAATGCCTAGCCATGATGGAGACTTTGCTTGGCCTCCATGGTTGGAAGTTGTATATTTCTGAATACCACGTTCATATTTTTATGTACAGGGTCTTGGCCTCAGCTGATGCGCAGATACGTGGCAACTGTCACAACCTAGCTGACTTCCTCGCATGAAAACCAAACTCTAGTTTTTTGTGTACTAGTCCCAAGTTAAATAAGCCCATCCATCATGCTGTGGCAGGAGGCGTTTCTGTCCACAGAGTCACCTGTTTACACTTTAAGGTTTGGAGAGAAAAACAAGCCATAAACAGAGAAGGAAGTGCTCTTTCTTTTGGGCAACAGCTGTGTCATTTTCTGTCAAGCTGCCAGGTCCTTCCAGGTAAGTCATGTGATTGACGTCGAAAATGCCTACTGTTGCAACACTTTCAGCAAACCCATTCCGTTAACATTTACCTTCCTTGAACTTTTGCTTGGTAGGTGGAGATTACCTGTTAGATTTGCATAAGCAGGATGTACGTACACATAAATGTTTAGATGAGAGAAATCGTCGGAGCTTTACTGCCAGTTAGGGCGAAAGATAAGGTGCTACTTGAGACTGAGACTGCTACTCTGCTAGGATTTATTACTAATCTCTTGTGAACAGAAGAAAATACTTGGAATGAGGTAAGATGTTTCAATGTTCTTTTGTGCTACAGAAACCAGAAGTCTAGAAATTGGAGCTGCGTTGCTTTTGATAGTTTAGATTTAAAGATGCCTAGGGCCCAATCCACAGCCCAGTGGAACTGAAATGGTTAAATTTAAACAGATTACTGTCCAATTGAAGTTGCCCATCAGCTTAATCCAGAAACCTATTTGATCACCAGGTATACATTTCCATCCTATTATCATTATTGGCATCTTAAATGCCAATTATATTTTATTACATACAGTCTGGTGGCTGGCTTCCTGGGCTTTTATACTAAACAAAGTGATGGAAAAACTTGCTGGGATCCCCAATCTCTTTAAAATTTGGCAAATCAATGAGATGTGTGTTTCTGTTGAGAGATGGTCAGGACGAAACACTGGAGGAAGTGGATTTAACACTTTCCCCTGCAGCTATTTGGAAAAACTATATATCCACGTAAGCTCCCCTAATGGAACAAATACCTTGCGGGAAAGTAAGTATTATGGGGGAAGACTGGGCATGGATTTCCTTTGTCTCAAAATTTGGCCCCTAGCTTGGGTATGAAGGATGTAAGCACCTTCCAACCTGTGTTTAGATCTCATTTGATTGACAGATCTTGTATATCCTTGTATATTTCCCTAATTTGTTTTAATGACAGATATGCCGCATACTTTCTTCATTTGATTATCTAGTTTAATTTGGTTTGCAGCGTTCTCCCTGGTATTCTGACCATAGCTGTCAACTTTTCCCTTTTCTTGCGAGGAATCCTATTCGGAATAAGGGAATTTCCCTTAAAAAAAGGGAAACGTTGACAGCTATGATTCTGACCCTTCTTGATTTTGTAACTGTGCTGGATCATGTCATTTGTTTTCACACGTGACTGTTGTATATTTTACACCCGCCCCCCCGCCCCCCAAACCCACTACTCAACATAGTGTTTTTTTAACAGTGCAGTCTTAGTGAACAGAATAACAAAATGTTTGAAATGGCCGGATTAATGTTAGGGGGTTTCTTTCAGAAATTATTTTGTATGTAGAATATCCAAGAAATGAAACAAAATGACACTGACATGTAAAGCTTCTACTTTCAGTTCTTGCATTATTTCAGTAGCTGTTACATTTGTGTTTCACTGGCAGTTTCCTATTGGGGAGGGGTAGGTCTGAGTGTAAAGAAAAGTTGTTATAAGGACAAAGTAAGTGAAGTGAGTGGAAAAGAGAGGACATATTTACCACCTCAGAAATTAGATAGGAGAATGTCTTTAACTGCACAGTGCAGTGGTATCTTGAGTTAAAGCTTAATTCATTCTGGAGGTCCATTTTGAACCTGAAACTGTTCTTAACCTGAGGTACCACTTTAGCTAATGGGGCCTCCTGCTGCCACCACACCACCGCCTCACGATTTCTGTTATCATCCTGAGGTAAAATTCTTAACCTGAGGTACTATTTCTGCGTTAGCGGAGTCTGTAACCTGAAGCGTCTGTAACCCGAGGTACCACTGTAACTACTTTAAAAATGTTTTTAATAGTAGCTACTTTTATATGTTTTTAATTGCAATTAGTTTTAGAATATTTTAACTGTTTTAGAATGCTTTTGATGTCTTTGTTTTTAAATTGTGCATGTGTTTGCTGCACTGGGCTCCTTGGGGAGGAAGGGTGTGGTATTAATAATAATAGTAATAATAATAATTAATCTGTCATAATATGGAATTCCAAGGCCTGGGGGCATTTATTTATTTATTTACTTACTTACTTACTTAAGCAATTTATATACCTCTTAGCCACAATAGTCTCAAAGCAGTTTAGAAGGATACGATACAGATTGTTTTTGCTTTCTTTGTGTTTAAATTGTGCATTTGTTTGCCACCCTGGGCTTCTTGTAAAGGAAAGATGGGGTTTAAGTTCAATTATAAATAAATGAATAAATAACCTGTTACAATAGCCTATATGGGATCTGAAGGCCTGGAGACATTTGTTTGTTTGTTTGTTTACTTAAACAATTTACATTGCTATCTACAATAGTCTCCAAGCAGTTCAGAAGGACGCAACACAAAAAGTAAAAACCCTTGGATGGTTCAAATAGAGACTTAATATGGTTTTTTTTAATGATATGAACAGTTTTAGTATCATCATTTATTCAATTTATTTTAAGCTTCCTGCTGCAAACGGAATCTTACGTAAACAAACAGATCATGACAAAATATCAAACAGATACAAATACTCTAAGGGCTGACATTTAAGGCAGCATACTTTACAGAAATACAAGATATTATTTTCTTGAACATTATAAAAGAAAATATTTGTGAAAGATAGTTCTTGGAGCACCCCACAATTGCCTAACCTTGACTCCCATAGGTTCAGGTCAGGGGTCACAAGCGAGAGACTTCAGCCAGGTGATAACAGGCAAACCAGCGGCCTGTAGGCCTGATCTTTATTGTTGCAACAAGACTTTCCACTACCACAAAGACGAAGCAGCCAGAAGCCCTGATCAATCGTTACATCAGGTTTTTAAAAGTTTCCCAAATCTTCCCATAATGCATTTCCAGAAGCATCTTCAAGATATCATAGATATGTCACAGAACAGGTGTGGTCTCAGGTAGAACCTGAGATCCAGGCATGCCCCTGTCAATCAAATACAGCAGGGGTCGGCAAGGTTTACCTTGCCTGGGCCGGTTCACTCCAGTGGAGATCCTTCCGTGGGCCGTATTGCGTGCACCTGCCCACACGCGCACCTGCGATTTCCGGCATCTGCACAGACACGATTTTTGGCGTCTGTGCATGCACAAACGCAATTTCCGGCACCGTGGAAGAGAGTCCTCACGCTACACTGCGCTGGTTTAGCGCAGCAGGCGGGGATTTGCTGAGTGGGTGGCTTGGTTTGGGAACGGCTCATGGGCCAGTTAAACGAACCCTGTGGGCCACTTGTGGCCCGTGGGCCTGAGGTTGCCTACCCCTGAAATACAGTCTTTCACATTTACTCCATCACAGTACAAAGGAAAGTATTTACAGTTGCTTGGTCCCTGAGTCAAGTCAAATGCACCCCTTTGTCTTGTCTGGTCTTCATCCCACTATGAGATGGGTATGCATTGTGACTGAGATGGTAATCTGTCTGACACTCTTGGGGCAGGATCAGGGCCACATTTAGGTTTGATGAGGCCCTCAGCTACTGAAGGTAATGGGGCCCTTTACCGTATTTTTCACTCTATAACACACACCTGACCATAACACGCACATCGTTTTTAGAGGAGGAAAACAAGGGGAAAAACTTTCTGAATGAAACAGTGGATGTATCATTTTTGTGCTTCATGCTGTGGCCACAGACATGTGATCTGATGGTGAATTTGGGGTGACCCAATGAAAAAATCCTGAGAATCCCTATGGATCCATGCTTTGTAACCTCGTTTTTGCACCATTGCAGCCCCAGGCAACAGTGGGTGCGTGATTTTTGGGGGCAGGCTGTAGCCATGGACATGCTATGTGCTCTGATGGTGAATTTGGGCTGACCCAATGCAAAGATCCTGAGGATCCATGTGGACCCATGCTTTTAACCACGTTTTAGCACCATTGCAGCCCCAGGCAACAGTGGGTGCGTGATTTTTTGGGGGCAGGCTGTAGCCATGGACATGCTATGTGATCTGATGGTGAATTTGGGGTGACCCAATGCAAAGATCCTGAGGATCCATGTGGATCCATGCTTTGTAACCACGTTTTTGCACCATTGCAGCCCCAGGCAACAGTGGGTGCGTGATTTTTTTGGTGCAGGCTGTAGCTATGGACATGCTATGTAATCTGATGGTGAATTTGCAGTGACCCAATGCAAAGATCCTGAGGATCCATGTGGATCCATGCTTTTTATCCACATTTTTGCACCACTGCAGCCCCAGGCAACAGTGGGTGCGTGATTTGGGGGGGGGGCAGGCTGTAGCCATGGACATGCTATGTGCTCTGATGGTGAATTTGGGCTGACCCAATGCAAAGATCCTGAGGATCCATGTGGATCCATGCTTTGTAACCACATTTTAAGTGGGGAGGGAAGGAAAAACACAGAAGGGACAAGGAGCACGAGAGGGGTGTGCAGAGAAGCAGCTGGCTAAGAATGCAGGAGAGGGGTATAACGGGAGGAAGGAAAGGAAGGCAAAAGTTTCCCCCCACCCACCCACCCACCCACCCAAGCCAGACAGCTCTCTCTCTCTCTCTCTCTCTCTCTCTCTCTCTCTCTCTCTCTCCCCCCCCTCCTGCATGTTTTCCGGCTGGAGCACGGAGAGGAATTAGAAGGAAGGACGCTCTGCTTTCCCCTCTTCTTGCCTGGAGGGGAGGGGCTTTCCCTGCTCTTTGTTCCGTTTGAGCAAACACAGCAACAAAACAGAGGAGGGTAGGCAGTAAGACCCTGAGGCAGAATGCAGGAAAGCAGCCGCTTCCTCTTTTCAGGTTTCCCTTCTCCGAGACGCGCGATTTGATTTTTGCCTCCACTCGCGCCAGTCGGCTCCAGGGACCACACATTCGCTCAATAACACGCACAGACATTTCCCCTTCTTTTTTAGGAGAAAAAATCTGCGTGTTATAGAGAGAAAAATACGGTATATGTCCAACAAATTCTCGCTGTTTTTTGCGTTGAATATATGCTACACAGTTAAGTACCTTGGGTTAAGTACTTAATTCGTTCCGGAGGTCCGTTCTTAACCTGAAACTGTTCTTAACCTGAAACACCACTTCAGCTAATGGGGCCTCCTGCTGCTGCTGCGCCGCCGGAGCACAATCTCTGTTCTCATCCTGAATCAAAGTTCTAAACCCGAAGCACTATTTCTGGGTTAGCAGAGTCTGTAACCTGAAGCGTATGTAACCCGAGGTACCACTGTATGGTAATTTATGGAACTAATAGGTATCTAAATCCATTTGCATATGTTGCCACGTAATTAGTCCATGTAGCATGTAGGCACCCTATATATAGAAATGAGCAAACCAGTGATATTTTAGGGAGCAGGCTAGCAGGCGGGGCCCATTACTTACATCATAGGAGCCTACACAACACAAACCACTTTCTGTATGTAGGTTTTATTTTATTTGTTTTTTATCTTATATTTTGCAAATGTACATCCAGTTTTTCCCCCTTTATTTTTAGGGGGCTCCGAAGAGAGTGGGGCCCTAAGCTATAGCTTGTTTAGCTTATACGTATATCCTGCTGCAGGATATCACCTGTTATGACTTCTTGGTGAGCCCCTGGGACATGACTGTACATCTCAGGGATTATGGTGGGTTCACTCACCCCTCGCCTTATACCTCACTTCCCTGGGCCCTAAATGCCATTGGAACTGAGAAGATTGATATGAGTGATTTCTTAAGAATTTCTAAATTTTCCTATTGAACCAGTACGTAGATAGATTTATCAGCTACATTTGGTATTGACACTTTCCCTGCTTTCCTCTGTTGGAGACCTGGGGCTCAGCTGGGACTCTGGACTCCTTCAAACTGGGCTGAGTTTACCTTGCAGATGCAGTGCTTTTGCAGATATATTGCTGTTCATTTTCTTACCATTAGGGGCTGCCGTCAGGGTTCTGGAGTTTCTGATTAGTCAGGCCCTTTGTAAATGGAGTTTTGAACCTAAATGAATGAGGTTTTGGTAATGTGCAGCAAAGACCCCTTATCCTTGCCTCGTGGTGAGGCAAGGCTTGGGGGGGGGGGTAGGGCAGTCTCTCAGCCTCTCTCATCCAATTTCCCTGTAACATATTACAAATGAAAACCAAATGCAAAAAAAAATTTAAAAATCCAACATTATTAATGACTCAGAAAAAGGAAGAAAGAAACAGACGTTGCACCCACATTCCTCTCGACAAAAAGTTCTTTTCTTGTTATGAGCCATTTTCATTTTGACCGAAAGCTGGTGTAGAAATATTTTAAAAATGCATTTATTCGACAACACCATAAATCTGGCTGCTCTATCAAACAAAAGCAAGTCCAAGAGAAAGCTTTATCCTGAGGCCTAGGGGTGCAAGAGGCAACTGAGTATTCTAATAATGTTATTTTTTGTTTGTAGCGTATTCCCTTAACACCCAGACCTGGCTATTGTCAAGAGACAAGAATGCTGGGTGAAATGGCGCTACTTGCCTGACCATTTAAGGTTATCCTGCCTTTTGGTTTCTGGCTTCCGGGGAAGCTGCTATTGTGCCACAACAATAAATTTAGCTCATTGACAACAGCAATAAATCTGTCCCGAATTGTTTGACTTGCTTAATCAGTAGCCCAGTTTCATGAAGCTACGGTGCTGTCACACAGTGTTGTATATTTGATGCAGAGTTGCCTCCCAAATAGTCAGTATTTCATTATATCCTGTGAGGCATTTTTACAGTCTGACGTCTAACTTGTTTTCATTCTATGTCACAATAAATCATGGCTCCTTAGGATTCTCTCATCTGCCACCCTTCTCAACCCTCCCGCTACATGGATATTTGCCCAACAGAGACATACAGTACAGCTAACATACAGTTAAAACTCTCTGTTCTCAAAAACAAAGAAAGATTGTTTGTCACAATAATTTATTTATTTTTAAAGGAACAAGTCTTTTTATTATTTGTATTTTGTCATGTGCAAGTAACACGAAATGTTCTCATCTCACTTATCTACCTGGCTGGCTTTTATTTATTTCATTAATAATAATAATAATAATAATAATAATAATAATAATAATAATACTGTTATTATTTATATGCCGCCCATCTGACTGGGTTGCCCTAGCCACTCTGGGAGGCTCCCACCAAAATATTAAAAACACAAAAAGCATCAACATCAATTTATACATTGTTTTTAAGATATGTCCAAGGCATTTGGATTTTAAAGCTAGAAGATAAAAATCAAATCAAATCCAGAAAATAGATTTTTAGCTGTTACAGGCAGCCCTGTATTGGGACGTGTCAGGGAACTGCCATCGGAAGGAAGGGAAGTGAAAGGGCTCACACAGGTTGGGAGAGACTCAGCAGCTGAAGAGGGAACCAGTAGGGGGAGAGGAGCTGGGCTGAGGGAAAGGGAGCTGGAGGGATGGCTCAGAGACACTTCCAGCGAAAACAGTGGGGAGGTTTCAGGACCTCCTGTAGGGACACCCACTCCTCGCCGGAAACTGTCACGCAGAGAGTCCAGAAGACGTGTTTCCGTTAAGGAGCTTTTATGTTGGAAGCGATTCCGAAAGCAACCACTGTCGGAATCTGCCAGCGACTGACGGAGCCATGTTTAAGGGGCTCCGTTACAGACAGAGGTTTGCAAACTTGACCAAACTCTGAGGGACTAGGATTTTACACACAAGCAGCTCATCGTCCCATCACAGCATTCCGACAGTCTTCGTGAGCAGCTTGTGCAGGAGAAGGCATCATGAGCAACCCAGCCGGAACCGGAGAAGCAGGAGCTGGAGCGGGTCCAAGCCTGGAAGAAAGGTACCGGGTGTTGGAGGTCCAGCTAGCGCTGCAGACGGCGAGGCTTGAGGAGAGGAGGGCTCAGGATGCAGACAAAAAGGGGAAAGACACCCAGCTCGTCAGAAAGGTACCAGGATTGGTGCAGAAGTTTGGGGGGGAGCCCAAAGACTATCATGGCTTTCGGACAGAGATGCAATATGCCCTCAATCTGCAGTTTGATGAATTCCCTGACGAGGAATCACGAGTGGCTTTCGTGATTGGGCATCTTGAAAAGGGGGCGAGAGACTGGGTTAGACCCCTGATGGCAGCGAATAGTGACGTCCTAAAGGACACGAGGAAGTTCTTTCGCGCCATGGATCTGATGTTTTCCAGCGATATTGAACAGGGAGTGGTCCGCAGACAGTTAATGGCTTGCAAACAGGGGAGCCGATCTGTCCGTGAGTACTGGACTGAGTTCACCATGTTGATCCATAAATTGGGGTGGGATCTATCGGCGGAACCCATTCAAATGCTCTTTGAAGAAGGGCTTTCTTCGGCTGTGAAAGACGAACTTTCCCGGGCGCCCAGGGCGGAGTCTATGGACCAGCTGACCAAATCAGCGCTGACCATAGGAGCGCGCCAGGAGGCGAGAGCATTGGAGAGGCGGGAAGGGAAGGGGGAACGTTGGAAGGAGTTCCGCATTCCAGACATTCCAGAGCCAACTTTCCCGCCGGCAGAGCCGATGGAAATCGGAACAGCGCGCGCGCGCGCAGTTTCAAAGCCCAGTGAGGGGGGAAAGAAGGAGGGAAAAGGCGCCCGGAAATGCTATCTCTGCCAACAGCCAGGTCACTTTGCCAGAGTCTGCCCCCAGAGGAAGGAATGGCAAGGGATGGTAGGAGCTGTGGAGGGAAGAGAGGAAGAAATACCGAAGCAAGTAAAAGCCAACGCCTGGCTGCCACCGTCGGGGCACAGCAGCCAGGCCAAAGAGCAGTGAAAGTGCCCACGCCAGAACCTCCTAAACCCGCCCTAGTGATAGAAGTGGCGCTAGAGCTGCCAAACGGACACCCTCTAAAGATAAAGGCGCTGTTGGACTCAGGCAGCTCCTGCAATTTCATGAGCAAAGAGTTTGCAGCTGAACACCAGATACAGACGATCCCTTTAAGCAACCCCCTGCAGGTGACCACGATCGATGGCAGGGAGCTGTTGGGAGGAGAAGTCACCTTGCAGACCGTCCCAATGATAATGAAGGTGGCAAGGCACACCGAACTGATAGCGTTTAATGTGGCCACCTTGGGAGGAGCTCCCATTATATTGGGGATGAGCTGGCTAGCGTTACATGATCCGCTGGTGGGCTGGCATCAGAGAGTGGTTTCTTTTGGTTCAGCACATTGCTTAGAACACTGCAAAGAGGGAAAGGGTTTGGCAGGGGCCCAAGCCACCCTAGCAGGGACTGAAGTAACGGAGAACGTGAAGGTACCACGACAATACGCAGATCTCCGCGACGTCTTCAGCGAAAGGGAAGCTGACCAACTACCCCCGCATAGACCCTTTGACTGTCAAATCAATTTACTCCCTGGGGCACAGCTCCCTGTAGGCAAGCTGTACGCCATGTCAGACAGAGAGAT
This sequence comes from Podarcis pityusensis, assembly GCF_964106645.2. Classification (NCBI taxonomy): domain Eukaryota; kingdom Metazoa; phylum Chordata; class Lepidosauria; order Squamata; family Lacertidae; genus Podarcis; species Podarcis pityusensis. Next base: position 91,044,260 of record NC_138026.1, on the reverse strand, counting down.
GCAGGAGCTAAGAGAGTTCATTGACAAGAACCTGAAGAGAGGGTTCATCAGAGAGTCCAGGGCGGTGGGGGGCAGCCCAGTGTTTTTTGTGGATAAAAAAAACACGAACAAGCCGAGGCTTGTGTGTGACTTCAGGGCCTTAAATGCAGTGTCAGAACCAGTGGCTTTCCCTATGCCCAGGATTGACGACATTTTGACAAGGGTCAGGAAGGGAAAGATTTTTACTAAACTGGACCTAAGGGGGGCGTACAACCTGATACGAATAAGGAAGGGGGGTGAATGGAAAACCACCATGTTCACCCCTTTGGGGGCATTTGAATATTTAGTTATGCCCTTCGGCCTACAAGGAGGCTCCGCGTGCTTTCAATCGTTTATGAACCACGTCCTGGGGCCTTTGCTTTACAAGAATTGTGTGGCCTTCTTAGACGACGTGTTGGTGTATTCTGAGAATGAGGAGCAGCATGTGAGAGACGTCAGAGAAGTGTTGAGCAGGCTGCAAGCCAACCAGCTGTGGGTGAAACTGGAGAAGTGTCAGTTTCATACCAAGGAGGTGGAATTCCTGGGGTATCGCCTGTCAGACAAGGGATTGGCCATGGATCCCGGCAAGGTCCAGGCGGTGCTGGAATGGAAAACACCCAAAACAAGGAAGGATGTGCAGAGGTTCCTAGGATTTGGGAACTTCTATCGTAAGTTCATCCGAAACTTTGCCCACCTGACGGTGCCCATTACGGACTGTCTCAGCAGTAAGAAGAAGTTCGTTTGGACTGAGGAGGCGGAGCGAGCATTTGAGGAACTAAAAAGGGCCTTCGCCTCGGAACAACAACTCCTGCATGTGGATTTACAAAAACCGATGAGAGTGGAAACTGACGCATCAGACAGAGCTATTGGGGCGGTGCTTCTGCAGCCAGGGAAGGAGGAGTCAGAGTGGAGACCGTGTGCCTTTTTTTCGCGAAAGCTGAACAAATCCGAGAGGAACTACACGGTGTATGACCGAGAACTACTAGCCATTCATGAGGCGTTCCGGAGATGGAGGCACCTGCTAATTGGCGCACAACATAAGGTGCAAGTGTGCACTGACCACAAGAACCTAGAGTATTGGAGGACGGCACGAGTGCTCAACCAACGGCAAGTGAGATGGGCCCAGGAGTTCTCCAAATTTAACTTTGAGATTTGTTACGTGCCAGGCCCAGAGAACATTAGGGCGGACGCTCTCTCACGCAAACCTGAATATTTGGAGGGGGAGGGAGCACCCGAAGAGAGACATGTCATTCCAGAGGACCGCTGGGTGTGTGGGGCGGCATTGGTGGGACAAAGAGAACTGGTAGAGGAAACAGAGAATGATGAATACGCCCAGAATAAGCTCAGAGGTCTTAGGGGTGAGGGAGAGGAACCAGGGGGTTTCGAGGAAAGAAATGGAGCTTTGTATTACAAAGGGGCACTGTATATCCCTGAAGGAGACTTAAGGGGGAGGGTACTCAAGCAGTTGCACGACAGCCCCACGGCGGGGCATTTTGGACAACACAAAACCATGTGGTTGGTCACCAGGGAATTTTGGTGGCCTAAGGTGAGGGAAGATGTACGGGAGTATGTAAGAGGGTGTGAGCAATGCCAGCGAGCCAAAGGGGAGAGGCGGGCACCGGCGGGGCTATTAGAACCCTTACCAACCCCAGAACGACCTTGGGAGGCAGTGTCGATAGATTTTATGACTGATCTGCCGAAGTCCAAGGGGAAAACAGCCATCATGGTGGTGGTAGACCTACTAACAAAGATGTGCCACTTTGTAGCCTGCTCGCATGCAGTCACGGCGGAAGAGACAGCGAAGTTATTTGTAGAACACATTTTTAGGTTGCACGGGGTGCCATTGAGGGTGGTCTCAGACCGAGGAAAACAATTTACTTCCAGGTTCTGGAGGAAGCTCATGAGCTTACTGCAGGTGGAGGTCAACTTTTCGACTGCCCGGCACCCTGAAACCAACGGGCAGGCGGAAAGAGCAAACGGGGTCCTCCAGCAATACCTGAGGTGTTATGTCAATGACAGAGAGAATGACTGGGTAGAAAAGTTGGCGCTGGCGGAATTTGCCTACAACAATGCCGAGAATGTGTCCACAGGGATGAGCCCCTTCTTGGCTAATTATGGGTGTCATCCCAGGGCTTTCCCAGGGGGAGAAGGGGAGAGATGGGGTGTCCCGGCAGCCGAGCATTTTGTAGAAGAAATGGAAGCAATCCATCGTCAGCTCCAACTCAACTTAGAAAGGGCGAAGGAAGAATACAAGAGGCAGGCAGACAAGAACCGAAGGGAAGGTGAAACCATAAGGGTGGGAGATAGGGTGTGGCTGTCAACCCAAGGGTTGCCGTTCAAAGGAGGTTGTAAGAAATTAAGACCCAGGAGATTGGGTCCCTTTGAGGTCATTCAACAGGTCAACCCAGTGGCTTTCAGGCTCCGGTTACCCAACCACATGAAACTGCACCCAGTATTTCACAGGTCGTTACTGTCACCGTATGAGGGGGGACGAGAAGGGATGGCCACTCGGGGACCGGTCATAGAAGAAAGGGAATGCAGCAGCCATGTGGCAGAAATCCTCGACGCCAGATGGAAGGGGGATCAGGTGGAGTATTTGGTAGCGTGGGAAGGAGAACCGGAGTCAGAAAACACTTGGGTAATGGCAGAAGATATCAATGACGAGGTATTGATAGAAACGTTCCATCAAAGGTTCCCAAGGAAACCTCAGCCTGTGGAGAGGTTCCGGAGGGAATACTTTGGGACCACCGATGAGGAGGAGGAGTTGGAAGGATTCTCGGAATCGGAAGGGGAAGGGGAGATGGACTCTGAGGAGGAGGAGTACTTCGAGACCAGGAACCGCAACAGGTGGAGAGAAGTGTTCGGGACATCGGAAGATGAAGGAAGTTCATTCCGGGGTTTTGCCTCCTCACCGCCCGTAGAGGAGGGGGCGAGAGGGGATGAAGGGGGCCCTGGAGGGGAGGTGGATGTCAGGGAACTGCCATCGGAAGGAAGGGAAGTGAAAGGGCTCACACAGGTTGGGAGAGACTCAGCAGCTGAAGAGGGAACCAGTAGGGGGAGAGGAGCTGGGCTGAGGGAAAGGGAGCTGGAGGGATGGCTCAGAGACACTTCCAGCGAAAACAGTGGGGAGGTTTCAGGACCTCCTGTAGGGACACCCACTCCTCGCCGGAAACTGTCACGCAGAGAGTCCAGAAGACGTGTTTCCGTTAAGGAGCTTTTATGTTGGAAGCGATTCCGAAAGCAACCACTGTCGGAATCTGCCAGCGACTGACGGAGCCATGTTTAAGGGGCTCCGTTACAGACAGAGGTTTGCAAACTTGACCAAACTCTGAGGGACTAGGATTTTACACACAAGCAGCTCATCGTCCCATCACAGGACGTTTTTAATGTTTGATATTTTATTCAATGTATGATGTATGATATTTCTGTGTATTGGAAGCTGCCCAGAGTGGCTGGGGCAACCCAGTCAGATGGGTGAGGTTTAAATAAAAAATATTAGAGGGATGGGAAACCTGTGACCCTCCAACTCCCATCAGTCCCAGCCAGCATGGCCAGTGATCAAAGATGATGGGAGTTGTAATCCATCAATATCTGAAGGACCACGTCCCTGGGTTAAATAGTGTAATCCTATGCATATCTACGCAGAAGCAAGAGCTACTGAATTCAGTGGGACTTACTCCTAGTTAAGCAGGTGCATGATCACAGCCAAAGTCTGAAAGTCTCCCTGGAAGAAGAACTAGGACAAAGAACATTGCTTGGCATTATTTGGATGCAGTGAAATAATAATAATAATAATAATAATATTTATTTGTCTCCCATCTGACTGGGTTGCCCCTGCTACTCTGGGTGACTTCCAGCAGCACAGCAAAACATCCAATATTAAAAATATCTATAGTTTTAAATGAACATCTATAGTTAGTTTCATTCTGGGCCTACAGATATGGGTTCATTAGAATGGACCAGTTTTTGTTCCCACATACAACTTGGCTTGTTTGATTAGAGATTGGCTTTGTCCCTCATTCCACATTTCAACTAGGAAATATGTGGGAACTAGGAAACCGTTTTCTGGGTTAGTGGCACAAGATATGATGGCATAGTTGCTGTCACTTACCGGGCTGGGCTTGGCCAGCTTCCTTGAATCATCCTCACTGACTCCTCTGTGGTTTACATTCAGTGCAGCACATTCGCAGTGTGGCACAGATGTGGCTTCCCTGAAGTTGCTCCAGTGACATTTGAATAACAGATTGCTTTTAGAATCCTATGAGCCATAATTGAATAATAATAATAATAATAATAATAATAATAATAAGGCTCAGCACTAGGTTTTGGGAAACCCTTTGTCATGTTATTGGATTGTCTTCTGCTAAAGCGGACATGGAGAACCCCAGAGTTCTTCACAGGCCACATCCCTCCTCATCGGCTCCGCTTCAAATCCTTGGCCGAAATGCATCCTCGAACTCTGGTGACTCTCGCTTGTCTGAATGGATGAGAGAGGGAGCTGTGCGAGTGTGTAGACATTTTGCAAAGGTAAAACATTATATTCATAACTTCAACCCTTTTTGCCTCTGGCCCCATCTACCACTGTCATGTGATCTCCAGAAGGCCCTTGGTGGCTCATACCCAACACATGTAGGCAGAGGTTCTTACGTCGAAGTAAAAAAGGGATCTTTATTCAGAGGGTAACAGTGGACAGGTTGGGCAGTGGACTCAAGAGTCACAATTCAGGAGCTCAGGGATCAGGCAAGATGTTTAGGACTGGACAGAAGCCACTAAGGTTCCTCAATAATTTTCACACCCTGCCCACCAAGCATTTAAAAAATGAGGCATAAGGTACTTAACTGGTGAGATTCACTTGCTTTGCGAGAATGTTGGGATTTCAGGGCAGGTAGATTCAAAGGTGTAACAAGGTCAGGTGGTATCTGGTGTGAATTTTTTTTGTCACCCCTCCCCCACATTGCAATTTTTGGGAACGTTGCCCAGAGTTTTTAAGGGAGGGTACCTAGCATCCCCGGCGGGCAGATTTTCGCGATTGGTGCAGTCGTCGTCATGACACCCGGGGCGGACCGCACCCCCCTTGTGATGCCCCTGGGTGGATCTGCTCCCACCTATGGAGAGCAATGTCTAGTTCTAGGAAACAAATTTGCCCCTCTCCTGAGACCAGGCCCCCCAACTGTCTCAATTTGATCAGGACGTCCCACAATTACCGAAGCCATCCCGGCTCCTGATTGGATCTCAGAATGTCCCACTTTTGGGTCTGCCGCGAGTCAGCTGATTGGCTGCCGTGAGAGCTCAGGACCAAAAAAGAAGCAACCCAATTATGACCAGCAGGATGTTGGAGGGTATGTGAGACTCTGTTAGAAGGTGGTGATGGGGGTGATGGCATCCCTGCTCCCCGTTCTGAAGTGCCTGAAGTCGAGGCACACTGCAGAGAGCCTCCCTCCTCTCACCCCAGTTCCCACTGATATTTGGCATCAATGTGAAAGAGATGTGCATGTGTCCAGATGTACATGCCTGTTCAGATGTATGTGGCCCCTTTACCTTGATGCCCAATATTTAGACAACAGGGGGAAATGTAGGGGCATGTGGTCCTGTTTCCTGCGCCCATGTTCATGAATTCAAACAGTCTGCATCTGTATTGGAATTGTTTTGGGATGGTTTAATTGCTTCACTGCTTGTGTGTTTGCCACCTTGGTCTCCTTTGGGAGAAAGGGTGCGATATAAAATTTAATAGTAAGAATAGTGAGATACACTGCCCTCTGGAAGTTATTTTAAGTTGCCCATAGAATGTGAACCAACACAGGACTTTAACCCAGCCAGTGTGGTGTAGTGGTTAAGAGCGGTGGACTTGTAATCTGGTGAACCGGGTTCGCTTCCCTGCTCCTCCACATGCAGCTGCTGGATGACCTTGGGCTAGTCACACCTCTCTGAAGTCTCTCAGCCCCACTCACCTCACAGAGTGTTTGTTGTGGGGGAGGAAGGGAAAGGAGATTGTTAGCTGCTTTGAGACTCCTTCGGGTAGTGATAAAGCGGGATATCAAATCCAAACTCCTTCTTCCTTCTCTGGTCCAAGGCCAATATCTTTTCTACATACCTCCTAAGTATTAAAAGGGTGATATTTACTATTAGTCATAACCCTCTGTACATAATTACAGTGCACAATAACTATCATGTATGTGACAGTTTTACAGATGCGCAAAGGGACACACTGTGATGATTATGATCAAGTCCAAACAAGAAGCACTTCTTTTTAATGAGGACTGGGTTCTTTCCAAGTGTTGTAAAATGATATACTCACCCATTAAATTTATTAGAAACATCCATTAAAAAAATGGTTTTAGTCTTGATAATTTCTGGCAAAAGCCAGACTCTTCAGGTCAAAAATGAAATGGCACATAACATGACCCCTACATGTACAGCTGCTGTTAGTAATGCAAAAATCTATTTATAATGCATTTGGCTAGGGGAAAAATAATAACAATAATAATGTAGATTTCTTACCTACCCTTCACTACTGTGGTCCCAGGCCGGGTTACAACAATTAAAATCCTTGGGGTTACAACAGGATTCATAGAATCATAGAGTTGGAAGTGACCATGAGAGTCATCTAGTCCAATCTTTTTGCTCAACATGGGGCTCAAACCCACAACCCTAAGATTCTGAGTCTCGTGCTCTACCAGCTGAGCTATCCCAGGAACTGATACTTGGGATTAACATAGTCAAGAGTTTGGGGACGCCAGTGGGAGTTTGGAACTAAGTATTATAACATCCAGCAGCTAAAGTAGAACACATGCTTAATAAATAAAAGCACCGGTCTTCTTCACTTTGCTTTTCCTTAAAAAGATTCAACTTCTTGGCTATATTTTATGGAAAAGTTGAATCTTTTTAAGGATTAGCAGTCACTTTCTATTTATTTATGATTTACAGAACTGTAATTTTTGTGGGGATGTTCTTGATTTGTGTGCAAGTTTTTGCTTGTTGTACAGATGCCCTTTACTCAGTAACAGCCACACTCCCTCCCCAAACTGACCTCTATAGGCTCCTGCTAGTTTAGGGCCGTTAGCTTGTTCTGCTCACTGCAATATAGTTGTGGGGTGGGTTGGGAACTGGGCTAGTAATACCTATGTTTTAACCAAACGTGATCTCAGCAGCACCTGCCAGCCAGCAGTTTAAAAGTACTCCTTGTACAGCCTAGAATTTTCTTCAGGATATCCTTATTTTATTAATGTTCAACATCATTGGAGGTACTTATTTCCCTGGCAGGGCATGGGCGGGTAATTTATCCTTACAACAACCCAGCAGGGTAGGCGATGGTGACAGGCCCAAGATCATGCTGTGGGCTGAGTAAGAACTTGAACTGAGGTCTCCCCCCTGTCCTAGGCTGGATCTAGACACATCAAAGAAGCGTTTCGGTTAAATGTGCTGTAAACTCATACAGGGAAATCCGGTTGGGAAAGACGGGACTCCACAGTGCCATCTGGTGTCACGGTGTTATATCGCATGTAAAAAGGTAGAGAGACCCCTGACCGTTAGGTCCAGTCGTGGCCGACTCTGGGGTTGCGGCGCTCATCTCGCTTTATTGGCTGAGGGAGCCGGCCTTTGTCCGCAAACAGGTTCCAGGTCATGTGGCCAGCATAACTAAGCTGCTTCTGGCGAACCAGAGCAGCGCACAGAAACACTGTTTACCTTCCCGCTGGAGCGGTACCTATTTATCTACTTGTACTTTGATGTGCTTTCGAACTGCTCGGTTGGCAGGAGCTGGGACTGAGCAACGGGAGCTCACCCCGTCGCGGGGATTCGAACCGCCGACCTTCTGATCGGCAAGTCATATACAATGCATATAAAACACTTTTTCTTTACCAATCTAGCTGAGTCCCTAGTCCAACACTCTTAACTATTATGCTGCACTGCTTTGTTCTCTGGAAAGTAAATATACCTCTTGCTTTTTAAATTTCATACCTAGGTTGTGATGGTTGAAAAGAGACAGTTTGCAGTTCAGGCCATGATGGCTCTGCTCTGCCTCCACGGTCAGTGGCAGTAATGCTTCTGAATACCAGAAGCCAAAGGAGGGGGGTAGGATCAGGTCCTACTTGCAGGTTTCCCACAGGCATCTGGTTGGCCACTATGAGAACACGATGCTGGACTAGATGGGCCATTCAGATGTCTGATTTGTCCACAGTGACACAGTTACATCCCATGTGGATTACTGCAACGTACTCTACGTGGAACCGCTTTTGAAAAGTGCTCAGAAACTTTCACTGGCTCAAAGAGCAGCAGCCAGATTGTTGACCAGGGCTGGTTAGAGCGAGCTGGTTATAACAGTTCTGCTAGCTAGTTTCCGCCAAAGTGTTGTTTATAACCTATAAAGCGATGGCTTATGTCCAAGCGATCTGAAAACCCATATTCACTCATATGAAACTGTCTGCATTTTGAGATCTTCACGGGGGGCCCTTCTCTCAGACCCGCCACCATCACAGGGGGGGACATGGGAGAGGGCCTTCTCGGTGGCGGCTCCCACAATTTGGAACTCCCTCCCTAGAGAAGATAGACTGGTTCCCTCCTTGCTGTTGTTCTGCTGGCAGGCAAAGACTTTCTTATACCAACAGGCTTTGGAGAACTGACTGGTTTTAATGAAAGGGCTGGTGCTGTGCTATTTTTATTGTAATTATCTGTATGTTTTTTTAGCAGATGAGAGAGAGAGAGAGTGAGTTAATTCTATCAGTGTTTAATTGTTTTTTAATGGTTGCTTCCCGACCCCAGCAGTGTTTTTAGCTGTTCTTATTTTTATCTTAATATTCTTATGATTATTCCTATGAGGATAGCTTACACTGCTAAACCACTCACTGGTTCTGTATACTTATGAATTAAGTTCATCTTTCTGCAAATCCAGCTAGCTTCTAAGACGTATCATCGAAAAATAACTTAGTTTAATCATTAATGTGCTATCCTGTACATTTTTAATTCACTTGCTGACTTTTTACATTATTTCCCATAGGTGCACATTGCATTGAGGAAGACTTTCATCTTCAGGAGGAAGCTAGAACGAAATATCCCAGTCCCTGTAGGGACAAATCCTGTCAGGTTCCCCTGTCCACCTCTGCCATGGCTCTTTTCCCTGTCCTGCACTCATGGAGGAAGAAGAGTCGTCGTCAGTGGCCTACGTGCGAAATGGGAGCCGCTCAGAAGCCCAGCAGTCTTAGCCAGCAGAATTACCAAACTTTGCTGGAGGAATGCTTGAAGAAAGGATGCCTGTTTGAGGACGAGTTCTTCCCAGCCGATATTAGGTCCATTGGAAAGGGACCATTGCTCCAGAAACTACCTCAGAGGTTGCTGTGGAAAAGACCACTGGTAAGTGATGGAAATTTCCGGAAAGGGTTGGTTTGGAGAGCTGCACGCCACATTCTCAGAGGGATTGGATGGATGGCCTGTGGCTCATGGGTAGAACATATGCTTTGTGCATAGAAAGCGTGAATCAGGCTGCATTTGACAACACCTAAGACACACAGGGATGGGTAAGCAAACAGTAGCAATTTCTGCTCTTGTTTCTGTTGGAATTCTCTGACATCCCTACTTTGCACACAAAGGGAGCACTTTGTACAAAACTGCCATTAGGCCACAGGGTGTTATTCTCACAGTGGTTTCACAGGCCTTGTTTTCCATTGAATGGCATACCGCTCTTCAAAATTGGGATGCTCGGTTTTTGGTCCTGAGCTCTCATGGAAGGCAACTGACTCATGCAAGGGCACTGGACAAAAAATATGGGACATTTTGGCATCCAATCAGAAGCCAGGATGGCTTCTGTAATTCTGGGACAACCAGCTCAAATTGGGAAGGTTGAGGGGTATGGCATGAATGTATGAAACCTTCTGGCTTGGCATTTCCTTATAAGACTGCTATTTTCTTTTAACCTTTCAGGAACTGCATAGGACCCCAGTGTTTTACGCTTCGAACAAAAAAAGGCTTGATCTGTGCCAAGGAGTGATAGGTAAGGACCTTTGTCTGCGTGTCACAAGTATCTCCTGGAATCCTAAACCCTCTTACTAGGGAGTAAACCCCATTGAACACGAAAAGATCTGCTTCCAAACAAATATGCACTGGATTACTTCTCGGGTTTTCTGCTGTATTTTGTACAATATTGCCCCATTCTCAGGCAGACCTCTCCCCCAGCCCTCCTACCTGAGACACCAGATTGAACATCAGACCTTGATCCATAAGTAGCTAGACAGAACCAGCAGAGCTAATCCAACAATACAATTTCTACATTTGTTGTTTTTTGTTTATATTTTACGCATGATAGAATAAAATGAATTTAAGGGGAAAACCCTTCACTCATGCCCTGTTGGGTTCCAGGCCAAACATTTCAACACGGATATTTGCATGGATGGAAATTGTGCGGAGGCAGAATAAAATTTTAGGTACTGGCACATAATTCCAAAGTGCTCTGTTTCATGGAAGGTTTGCTCCCTAATCTAATTTTAAGTTCAATAAAGAAGTGGCAAAATCACCCTTGAATGTGAAATCAGGTCTACATAATAAGGCAGGCACCAAAACAAGCCTGTTCTAAATTATCCAGTTACATGCTAACGATATAGTTAATAAGTATTCAAACTTACATTGCTTAAGTCCTCTGAAATAGGTTTGTATTTTATTCCGGTTTTATGCTTGCTTTTAATGTTTGCATAGCTATGTAAGTTGCTTTGGGTCACTCCTTATGAAATTAAAAAAGATGAATAAATGCTAATAATGATGTTAATAATGCTGTTTACATGCAGTTATTTTATGTTGTCGTGTTTTGAATAGAGGACTGCTGGTTTCTGGCTGCCGTGGAAGCGTTATCATTTCACCCAGATATCTTGTCTCGGGTCGTGCCCATGAACCAAAGCTTTGAGAGGAAGAAGTATGCTGGGATATTCCATTTCAAGGTAAGCATCACCCTCGGCAAAGCTGATACGGCAAAGGTCTCCTAAGGTGCTTTCAGGTTTCGCTGTTTTCAAGCAGGATCCAACCCATGCTGTCCAATTCGGGTTGTGTAATCACTTTCATAGGTATTCTGAGCATTCAAAGGCAAAAACCACCTTTGTGAGATGAAGCCTTGTGTTTGAATTTGACTATCCATTGTGGCCATTCGATGAAGTTCAGTGCTCCTGTTTGAAGCCGACGCCCTTGCCGCGTTTCCAAACCCACGCCCTGGTGGCACAGCTGGGGCTTGTATGATCCAAGCTCTTCTGCTCTTGTTTTGCTCTTTTTGTCTCTGGTCTACTTCTCTCAGTCATCCATCTATCACGCTGAAGCAGTAAGTCAGAAAAATCTCCTCATGTTTTCCTAAAGCACCAGCTGATGGGTCGATGATGACTAAGTGTGAAGGCATGTCAGGGCTATAGCTGAGTCATGGCTTCAGTCCTCTCTTTAAGAATGGCCTCTTAGAAACGTGATCACCTGCTGAAGAAGATTCATGCCCTCTTTTCTTTCCCAGTTCTGGCATTTTGGCGAATGGGTTGATGTGGTAGTCGATGACCGACTGCCAGTGAACGAAGCCGGACAGCTTGTTTTTCTCAGTTCCGTTTATAAGAACCTGTACTGGGGAGCTCTTCTGGAAAAGGCTTATGCCAAGTAAGTGGGCCTTCCTGCATTCCACATTGAATCTCGCTATGAAATGGGGTCCATATACAGTGGTACCTCTGGATGCGAACGGGATCCATTCCAGAGTCCCTTTGCATCCTGAAGCGAACGCAACCTGTGCTGGTTGCGATTCACTGCTTTCACGCATGCGCGTGACATCATTTTGTGCGTCTGCACATGCGTGAGCGGCGAAACCCAGAAGTAATGCACTCCGTTATTTCTGGGTCACTGTGGAGCGTAACCTGAAAACGCTCAACCCGAAGAACATTAACCTGAGGTATGACCCTCTCTCTCTCTCTCTCTGTGTATATATGTGTGTGTGTGTGTGTGTGTGTGTGTGTGTGTGTGTATATATATATAACCTGTTCATCCTTGTCTCATCCCTTTGTAACTTGATTGTAGGGATGGGCAACCTTTTCGAACTCGAGGACTGCATTCCTCTCTAGGCAACCTCCCAAGGGCCACAGGCATAAAGGTGGGCGGGGCCAGCATGAAAAGTGGGCGGAACAAGTAATGCGAATTTTACCTTTGTACAGTAGGCTAGTTTCCACACCCACCCATCCACCCTCTCTATCTTCCATCCAGATAAGCAGCAAGCATGGTCAGAGTTCAAGGATGCATTCCATCCAGGCATAAACACTCAAGGAGGGCCGCATAGGGGGCGTGGAGGGCCATACTCGGCCCCTGGGTCTAAGGTTCCTCATCTCTGCCCTATTGCAATAATCAATAGAGTGTCATATATCTATAATGCTTGGCATATTTTTATTGACAGGCTGTGTGGCTCTTATGAAGACCTGCAGATTGGGCAAGTGTCAGAAGCTCTGGTGGACTTCACAGGTGGAGTTACTATGACGATCAAGCTGTCTGAAGCTCCGCCTGACCTCTGGGATATCATGACAAGAGCAAACTACAGCAGATCTCTGATGGGTTGCCAGACACAGCCAGCCAGGAGAGTGGCAGATAAGGTATGCAGCGTCCAGGTCAGTTTATGTGGGGAGAGGTGTTTCTGAGGTGCTGGAGCCACATAAGGCTTTTATAAATCAAAACCATTACTCTGAATTGGGCCCAGAAACTATGTGGTGGTTAATACAGTTACACCAAGATCGGTATTAAAGGTTCAGACCATCTTGCCCCAGGCAGCAACTGAGCTGCTGATATTTTCACCGGCTGCAGTTTCTGAAGTACAGTGGTACCTCAGGTTAAGTACTTAATTCGTTCCGGAGGTCCGTACTTAACCTGAAACTGTTCTTAACCTGAAGCACCACTTTAGCTAATGGGGCCTCCTGCTGCCGCCATGCCGCCGGAGCATGATTTCTGTTCTCATCCTGAAGCAAAGTTCTTAACCTGAAGCACTATTTCAGGGTTAGCGGAGTCTGTAACCTGAAGCGTATGTAACCTGAAGCGTATGTAACTCGAGGTACCACTGTATCTTCAAAGGCAGCCGCATGTATAACACATTATATTAATCCAACCTAGAGTTTACCCAGTGAGCTTCTATGCCAAGCAGGGATACGAACCCATCTGTCCTGGGCCAAAATCAATGTACTACACTGGGTTTTGTGTTGTTGATATCAAAATGGGAAACAGATTTGGCCCTTTCCCAGAAATAATTCCCTCCTATACACATTACTACTGTGATTTTCCTTGTATAAGACGCCCCCATGTATAAGACACCCCCTCTTTTGGGGACTCTAAATGGAGAAAATGGGGGGAGATTGCCCAGACTTGTTGGGCTTTTGGGGGGGTTGCCAAAAATCGCTCTCCTGTAGGAACGCAACAGCCAATCGAACACACATCGGCAAAGCCACCAATCTCTTGCCAAAAGCAAGCACCGATTGCCCACCCAATTGCCGCAGCAGCCAATAGCCAGTGGACCTTGCAGCACCTGCCAATCACCCGCAAAAACGCCACGAACAATATCCTGCTTGCAGCAGCTACCAATCCCCCGTCCCACCTCTCCACTATCCATGTATAAGACGACCCCAAGTTTTTAGCACAATATTTTAATAAAATAACCTAGTCTTATACATGGAAAAATACGGTAAATCCCCCCTAATATAGAAAATGGCTCTACCGAATCTTAATTGCTATTGTTCTAATATAGTATACACAAACTCTCTTTTGCAACCATTTTTTTGTACGCCTTCTCTTAACCCAATTCAATTAGTCAGTTCTATCATATGATCAGTTCCATCATACAAGCCATATGTCACGCCATACTTAGCAGCAAATCAATGGAAGGTGGAGAAGGGCATTTCTGATTCTGGTGTATCATCAGTTTCACTGCTGTTAACAGATGGATTGCCATTTAGTATACTGAAGGTACTCCAATATCACTACTGGTCTCTAGAAATATTTTGATGAGTCTACAAAAACAGACTCCCCAAAAGCTTTCATCACTGGGCCGTCCCACATAAGATGATAGATATTTGCTTTTGGGAATATGTCTTGCAGAAGCACCTAAAGCTATTTCACTTAAATATGCAGCTTCCCTTTTGACCCTGAGTTTTTCATGTTGGCAAAAGGAAGTGTCTCTCCATAGCAAGCACCATCTTGTAAACCTCTATTTCTGTGCCTCAACTCGATAATCTGTAGTTTTTCTTTCCTGAATACTTTTCTTTATATGGAAGGTGAGTCACCCCCTAATGTCAAAATAGACAAAGCAGGAAGTTTGCTGAGGTGTTTAGTGCAAACTGTGAGTGGCATTTACAGTAAACCCAATGGAAACTACTCCTGTTTACTCACTTTAGTTTTCTGCTCTCTCTCTCTCACCATATATTGAGTAGCATAAAAATGGTCACCATAATACAGTGGTACCTCGGGTTACATACGCTTCAGGTTACATACACTTCAGGTTACAGACTCCGCTAACCCAGAAATAGTACCTCGGGTTAAGAACTTTGCTTCAGGATGAGAACAGAAATCATGCTCCGGCAGTGTGGCAGCAGCGGGAGGCCCCATTAGCTAAAGTGGTGCTTCAGGTTAAGAACAGTTTCAGGTTAAGAATGGACCTCCGGAATTAATTAAGTACTTAACCCGAGGTACCACTGTATCAGAGACTAGAGATGTGATCAAATTTCTGCAGTGTTTTGCAAATGGGCCCAACAGGGTTGGCACTTCCTGGTTTACAGCATAGCTAAATGTTTTTATGCCCTTCGCTCCAGGAAAGAAACGTCCTGTCAAATGGATTAGTGTCTGGCCATGCCTACACTGTGACTGGCATTCGAAAAGTAAGTTCCACCTTTTTTTTGTAGTTTCAGCTATGGTTTTATAATCTTCATCATCATCATCATCATCATCAACAGCAACAACAACAACATTATTTTAGGTTGAAGCCTATTCTCCCACTGCTTCACGCCAAGGCAATGCCCATAACCAGTCCTTTTTTTTTCTGGGGGTACGCATACCCCTAAACATTTTGTGAATTGAAGTTTGGCCTCATCGAGGGGCAGTATTTTAATATGAGTAGGAACATGAAAGTACTCCTAAACATATTTTTTTTTAGAAAACAAGCACTGCCTGTAACATTTTGCAGCCGTAGGTGAAATTGAACAATGGCACCCTGGATGGATCTGGAAACCCCTGAGTCTTGTGGCATCCTCTGATAGTCCTTCAAACTGGGCACTTTAAAGTAGGACACAGGACCACCCTAACCACAAGGGTGGTTCTCGGTCCTCAGGAGTAGCAGGTATATGGCAGAGGTGACAGCTCAGGGTGTGTGGGGGCGGAGAGAAAGTCTGAATGGTGCAGCTGCTCTGTCTGAACATGAATGCCACTGATTTTAGATCAGCCTTCCCCAGCCAGCCCTCCAGACGATTTGGCCTCCAGCTCTCAACATCTGGAGGGCACCAGGTTGGGGCAGGCTGATCTACAGTCTCACAATACCTTGGACAAAAGCAGGGCTGTAGGGTACATTTGACATACACTTCTGCCCTTGCTTTAAATATTATCAGGCCTTATTGAAGATGATGAGCGCATCAGAATGGTTTCTTTCTCCACGAGCTGTGCTTCCTTTTAATGGCATGAATAAAACATAGAGGATAATAGCTGGGCCCATGTGTAAATCAAAGGCTGTAATTGATTCATGAGGCTCTGCTGACAGAGAGGCTCACATGTGCATGCTAAGCGGAGCCGGGTTTAAAGCTGAAAGCAGGTCTGTGGAAAGGGGAAGGTTGAGGAGTTCAGTGTTTTCTTCCATAAAATGCATCAGGTGACCAGTCTCTGGTCTACGCACCTTTTAACTCTTGCCACTTGTGTGTTTAACCCCAGTTGGGGAAATGCTGATAAAATCCCCTGCTTTTAATTATCAATCATGTACAAACCAATGTTCTTTTTACGGCAGGGGTGGGGAACTTGTGGCCCCCATGCACTGTTGAACTGTAATGCCCATCATCCCTGACCATTGTTAAATACTCCCCCCCCCCCCCAATTAAGCAAGCCGCCCCAGAGGAATGAGTCTGGCCGTGTGCATTAGCAATCATTCTGTTGCGTAGCATTGAGTTTTGTGTTGTTTTGTTGCACAGTCTCGATTTTTCACTCCATGTTGGTAGTTTGAAATGTCCAGCGTATATTGTTTCACCTTGGGCGCCCTGTTTGAGCTCTTTCAGGAGAGGGGCAGGGGGAGTAAGACCATCTTTTTATTACTCAATCTCTCAGCAGCTTTTGATAGCCTTGGCTATGGTACCCTTCTGGATTGCCTGTATGGAATAGGCATTGGAGGCACTGTATTGCAGTGGTACCTTTACTACCTTCATGGTCCAGTCCAGAAAGCAGTATTAGGTGAGTTCTCTTTGACTCCCTGGCAATTGTTCTATTTTCTCTCCAGTGCATCTCCATTGAGAACGGTCACTGGGATTTTTTGAGCAAGGCATCTCCCTATGTTCCTTTTGTCAGTGTGATTCTGACCAAAGGTCAGAGGAAAAGGCACTGTCTTGGAGGGACCAGGTTGCTGAGCACCTCATAGGCCAAAATTGGCTCCTTAAATTGTACCTGCAATGTTTTTATATGTCACCAGAGCAGCTGGGAAAGGAGGTTGTAACCCCGGTTAAGGCAATCTGTTTTTTGTTTCTGTACAGGTGACTTGCAAACATGGACCCGAGAATTTAGTGAGACTGAGAAATCCCTGGGGAAAAGTTGAATGGAAAGGAGATTGGAGTGACAGGTGCGTTTCTGAGCAAAAAAAAAAAGAAAAAAAGAAAAAAGAGGTTATGGTTTATAGAGATGAACCCACAGTGCCACCTGCAGGCAGATACTGATCCCAACAACTGCATGAGATGTGAATATGGTGCTGTCACACTGAGAAGGGCAAGCCAAGTGGACAGAGTTGAGCTTATTTATTTTATTTCGACAATTTATTTACCACTTAATTACAGTTGCCTGTAAGACTTGTACAGGAGGCTCAATTCAATAAAATAAAAAAGGAGTTAAAACTATACCAAAAAAATCCTGACTATTGAAGGGAAGCACCATAGCTTGGTAGTAGGGTGCCTGCTTTGCATGCAGAAGGTCAAAGGTTCAAATTTCGGCATCTACAGGTAGGACTGGAAATGTTCCTTGCCTGAAATCCTGGGGAACCACTGCCGTTCTCTGTGAGCAGTATTGAGCTAGATGGGTAAGGTAAGGTAAACTGAGCTAGATAGACCAAGGATCTGACGCCGTATAAGACATCTTCCCACATTCTCTAGCATCATTATTTCTGGGGGTGGCGGTCACAGTTTGCACCCCCTCTCCTGCAAGAAGGGTGCCAAGTCCAGGGCATTCTGGAGGCTGCAAAATGGTTGCTGATGTTGATGATTGCGGCGTCAGCAAAATAAAACTGAAAAAACGCAGGGGAGAAGAAAGCGTTGTGCAGAGGCGGAGCAAGCAGATTGGGCGCCTGGGGTGGCACGCGTGCCCTGCGCCCAGGGGCGGGGCCAGCTGCCCGCGGGGTGGGGCGAGCTGGGGCAGGACGCTCTGTGGGGCCTCCGAGGAGTCTGCCTGTCTCCTCCCACTCAGCCGCCCTATGGCTGGGGGGGAGGCAGTGGGCGAACTGTTTGTGGCAGCATGGAGCCTGCGGGTGCCCAAGCCACTGAGTCACCGCCAGGAGAGACGCGTGGCTCGGGCGCACTGCAGACTCCGTGCTGAGTGCCACCAGGCATTTTGTCACCCCTCTCAGGGCGGACCACCCACACCACACACCCCTTCCTCTGATGGTGAGGTCCATCCCTGACCAACGGCTGGATAATTTCTTCTCCCCACTGCAGAAATTTGGTCACGTCTCTAGTCTCTGATATTGGTGACTGTAATATTAAATAAATGCCCGTAAAGAGCAGGCAAGGCAGAATAGTGGCCTATTCTGCAACAAAGCCGAGTGGGTTCCTGTTTTAAACAAAGCTCTTTTCTTCCTGTCCCTTTAGCTCTGGGAAATGGGAGCAGCTCAGCCCAAAGGAGAAGATTTTGCTGCGGAAGAATGATGACGATGGAGAATTCTGGTACTTTAATGAAATTACCTCTTTGCTTCTCTCCCCTCTGCCCCCAGTGCAGGGTTTCTCAAATGCCTATAGAATGACTGCTCAGCTAATTGTCCCATGACCAGTGCTTTTTTCCCTGGGGGTACGCAGGGATACGCATATCCCTAAACATTTTGTGAATCTAACAGGAGAAGAAACAATTAAAAAAAAAAATAGTTTATTCTCTAGCACGGTGAATCGCCAGTTCTGTTGCCACCTCCGATGGCAGCCTTTTGTCCATTTATTTTTCCCGATTTGAACTATAAAATGGTGATTTTCTTGAGTAAAAATGAGAATACCCCTAAACATTTTTAATAGAAAAAAAGCACTGCCCATGACCCTCCCTGCCTCTCCCCTGTTAGTAGGTCAGCTATCCATATGGCATAGTTTTAAGCGGAAAGAGACCACTGTGGATACCGATGAGATTTTCTTCTCTGTCGTGTATTTAGGACTGGCAAAAAATACTTCTTAAAAACCTTAATTTCTGCTCGCTGAGGGAAAAAAGAGATGGCATGCCACATTCATACCAGTTTCTGGGAACTGCAGGTGGGTTGGGCCCTGCTTGTGAGATTACCAGTGGCATCTGGGAAGAAGCTGGACTAGACGGGCCTTTGAACTGATCCAGCAGAACTTTTCTCAAGTTCTTAGGTTCACTGCCAGCGCATTCACTGCTTCGCGGCTAAAACACTTGCCTTTGAAAAAGGAAGCATTTTTTCTGGAACTGGCTGGTTAGTTGCTGCTCACAAGCACGACTTCTAACGATGATGGCCGCCTCGTATCATTTATCACCAGCACCTTAATATTGGAAATATGCCCTAAACCCTGCAAACATAGACGCTCCATCTGGCTATATGGCATTGTCTCTAATGAGTCCAGTTTACTGCGATATTTTAAATAGGCATACCTCTGGTGAGCGGCTTTTTATCATACAAGTCGGGCCTGCAACACAATGTTGCAGCATAGAGTGCTCCCTCTTCAGGATTCTGGTTGTTCCAGTTTCTCTCCCCTCTCTGATATTCTTCTTTTTATATTCTAGCAGTTATTCAGCATTTCCTGGACACTGAGCACTCTTGGTCCTCATTGTGTTTTCTTTTCTGGGGACGGGGGTTCTTAAGCTCCCAAGTTCTGCCGATATACTTAGGTGTTTTGGCTACATAAGCAATGACAATCACAGCCTGTGCAACTGAAATAGAGGGAGGGAACGATAATAACAAAGGGTGTGTTTGTGTGTGAGTGAGTGTAGTGCTACTGTTTTATTCAAAACGTACACATTTTTGCATGCCGTTTTCCCTAACATAACACATTTTTGTATGTTATTTTCACCAATATCATCATTTTTTAATGCACACTTCCCCCCTGATAAGTATACATTTTTGTAAACATTGGTTGCAGAAGTACGTCTCAAAATTCAGATAAGTGCAAATTTTGAAGGATAGCAGTGTTTCACTTCACATATTGTTTTGGAAAGTGTGAATTTGATCATTTCACCTGGGATTGCAAACTGAAATTAATTTCTTCTCCAACCCTGCCTGGTATAGAATGCAGTTGGACTTGTGTTGCTCCAACCTATTCCGATTTAAAAACTCCCTCAAAAGTGAGATTAAGCTTTGTTTAAAAGGCTGCATTGTGAAGTCTGAAAATCCACATTTTCCCAAATGGGCACATGTGCACACCCACAACCGCACATCAAAGGAGAATACAAGTGATCCAGTTTCTCATGTCATACCATTTTGCCACTAGGTGGCAGTGTTACCACACAGTGCCGTTCCACCTCTTCTTGGGCTCCCAAACACCTCTCTGCTAAGAATTATTTGCGGTTGTCTTGTCTGCTCCTCCTCCTCATAGTGCTGCTGCTTACTGGTAATTACTAAATGTAAGCCAAGGCAAAACATGTATCCTCTGCAAGCACTCTTGTCCTATAATGTGTTGTCAGCAGTCACACGCTTCGGCAAATCCAGTGTGAGAAATGGGAACCTGCGGACCTGTATGCGCATGATGAGAAATGGGTGCACGTCAGAGGCAAAACGCATCCGTTCTACGGTCAGGGATTTAATTTTGAAAGCAGCACTGGAGAGCCTTTCTGAGATAAAGGGCTACATTCCCTTCTGGGTCACATGCTGAGGGTGGGTGGAGCCAGAGGGAAAGTGGGTGGAGCAATGAGCGTGGGTTTTACAGTCGGCTTCTTTCTATGTATGCTCACACCCCCCCTCTCCACCCAGAGAAGCAGGAGGCACTATCAGAATTCAAGGACACAGGCTAGGCCAAACGGGAAGGACAAGCGGAGCTAGTGAGTGGTGAGGCCTTGAGGAGAAGGGGTGTGGCTTGTGAAGAGTCCAGAGGGCCAGATAGACCTCAGGGGCCACATTTGGTCTCTGGTCCTGAGCTTCGCCACCTCTATTCTGAAGAACATGGAACAGGAGGTAGGAACCAAGGAAGCTGCCTGATACTGTGTCAGATCATGCGCCATCTAGCTCAGAACGACCAATGGCTCTCCAGTATTTCAGACAGGAGCATTATCTGGAGATGCCAGGGATTCAACCTAGGACAGAAAACCTGACAGCAGCCTTAAACCTTAAACAAAAACAGAAGTTGTGTTAGCTTCAATATCAGTCCTAAGCCAGGATAGACATTTGACTCTGTGTCTTTCCTGTTCTTCTTTTCTCACAGGATGTCTCTGCAAGATTTTAAAACCCATTTTGTGGGCCTGATGATCTGTAAACTGACTCCTGATCTCCTGAGTAAGGAATTAGGGAAGAAGTGGACGTGTTCGACGCAGGTCGGCAAATGGGTCAAAGGAAGCACAGCGGGGGGCAGGATGAAGGCGCACAACGGTGAGGTGCCCCTTGGGGAACGCTACTTTTGAAAATAATTTGCTGGCATAAATGAGCTAAGCACCTGCTTTTCTGAGCTAGAGGCTCACATGTTTGCATCTTGCACCTCCAGCTGCATTTTGGAGGAATCCCCAGTACTTGCTGAGAGTTCTGCAAGGCCACGGGAGCAAAACGTCCCTTTACTCCTGCAGCGTGTTGGTGTCTCTGATCCAAAAGCGCAACGACTATCACCGGAATCGGATGCCTCATCTCCACATAGGCCTCTCCGTCTATAAGGTTGGTGGAATCGTGTTGCTTTCCTGCTGAAACTGTTGGGGTAAATTG
Organism: Podarcis pityusensis; assembly: GCF_964106645.2. Classification (NCBI taxonomy): domain Eukaryota; kingdom Metazoa; phylum Chordata; class Lepidosauria; order Squamata; family Lacertidae; genus Podarcis; species Podarcis pityusensis. Next base: position 91,022,983 of record NC_138026.1, on the reverse strand, counting down.
TCCTAAGCTGGGGCAGCCAATGTATGGTGCCCTCTAGATGTCATTGGACTCCATCTCCCATCACCCCCAGACAGCACGGCTGATGGTCAGGGAATGATGGGAGTTGTAGTGTAGCAAAATCTGGAGGGCACAGCATTGGCTACACCTGCCCTAAGCTGTTTCTCCAAAGCCCCTTGCAAGAAAATAAGAAGTTTCTTCCTAGCAGATTTCTTTTTCTTAATGCGAACAGAGAGGGACCCTGACCTACCAAGAGAGGCTGTGAATCAGAGACAGGAAAAAAGAAAAAGAACTGGGCAAGTCAACATCCCATGTAGGCGCAAATGATGCCCTCCAGCCTAGTTCTGAACAAGGCTCTCTTCTGCTTCAAGACTCCCCTGTGAGGAACCTGTGGCCCTACACATGGTATTGGACTATTACAGGTTCCATCACTCCTGACCGTTGGCCATGGTGACTGGGTCTGATGGAAGTTGGAGACCAAGCACATGTGGAGGACCACAGGTTCTCCACTCCTCTACCTTCAATAGATAGATGTCTAGAACAGCCTTACTCAACCTTGGGTCCCCAGATGTTGTTGGACTACCACTCCCATCATCCCTAGCTAATCCGGAATGATGGGCGTTGTAGTCCACCGACATCTGGGGAACCAATGCTGAGAAAGGCTGGTCTAGGGATTTCAGCAAGTGTAGCTGCTGAAGCAAGTCAGGATTTCTGCCCCCCACTCCCCTAGGGCTTTTGACATTGTCTCCACCACCACCACCTCTGAACCCCACCAGGAGTCAGAGTTCATCCTGTGGCTGTTCTGGACTTCAGCAACCTTACCTCCCCAAGGTGCCTAGTATATGGGATAAGTTTTAAAATAGGGAGTTCAGTACTTTAGTGTCTGGTGGCCCTTTTGACTGATTCAATCAACTGTAACTTTCAGTTGTAAATTTCACTTGGAATTCTCTGGCTAATACATATTCTTCTTTCTTTTTTCCTAGGTGGGCCAGGAGGTACGTATATAGTCCCATGTTGCTTATTCACATATCGGTCATGTATTCTTGCATATGCTTCCTTCCTGCTCTTTCCCCTCAGACAGGGTGGGCAAGAACAGATGCAACTTCTGTGTGCTTACCATAGCCGAAATTCTGATCTGAGTGCAATCTCAGTTGGGCTGGATTTAAAATCTTTTAAGGTGGAAACAATTGGATATTTGAAATGGTGTTTGTGCCAAAATACTGAAATGTGTTGTTTTCAAGCAGCTGCATCTCCCTCTCTCTCTACACATGCTGAGACACATGCACCCATTGCTAGGAATCATATGTGTGCAGAGAGCCTTTGCATTCAGGTCCTGTTTGGAAGCTTCCCAGGGGCATCTGGTTTTCTACTGGCTGGATTAGATGGATCTTTGGCTTGAACGAGGAGGGCTCTTCTTTGTCTGTTCTTATGAGGTGCTATGGGCTTTGCACTGACTTTGTGCAAGTGGGAAATGCCTGCAAGCTGCACAAAGTGTGCAGCCCTGATCAATTTTGCATTCTGGTGCCTTTGCACCTTCCACCCTGGCTGGAGGTTCATGTGCAGCCATGCCAGCTTACAAGCATGGGAATCAGATTTGCACCACGATCCTAACCGTCTTTGCTGGGAAGTTACAACTGCCGAAATCCTGTGTTCAGGGTATTGGAAAATCCCAAAACCTTGATGCTTTGTATTCTGCAGAACCTGGAATTTCTGTTCGTATGTGAGTGTTTGGGCATGGCTTTCCAAACTCCGTTCAAAGCTAGTGTGTCCCATTTTCTTTTCCACTTATTTTAGAGAAGCTTCTTAAGGCATTAAAAAAAAAAAAAGATTGTTAATGCCGTCGCGACTCAATGCATTTCAAGATAATGCATTTTTATGGCTTAATTAAGCATTAATGGTGGTGTGTTCCTGAGCTATGCCCAGAAGCAGTAGACAGGGCTGAGTGAGAAATGGTTTTATTATATTTCCTTTTTAAGCCCCACAAGGTATAAATCCCTAGGGGAATTCACCCACTTTTTTTTTAGCTCATTCTTTGGCATTATTTGCAGATGCTACTAAATCGATGCTATCATTTCTTTTTGTCCATTGCATACAGTTAAATGATGTTCCCAAGTGCCTTCGTCTCAGATATTTTTGTTACACCGCCATCAAATTCAAGTAGATGTTATGTCAGGGAAAGAGCTGCCTATGAAGGCGTTTTTACCAGGACATAAAACCAAGAATTGGCAACACACTGGCTATATGCTGCTGTGCACTTGAGCCATGTGATGTGCATGGCAGATGGGAACAAAGCAGTGGCACGATTAACCTGCATGGGAACTAGAGTTTGGTTGATGCTGGTATATCCTTTGCTACCTTGGTCTGGGTCCATTTACATCAAAGTATCAGCTGAGATGCCTCCTCTGATTTTAGCAATGTCAGGACAAAAGGACCAGGTCATCAGAGAAACTGTGAATCTGGCCTATGCCAGGGGAAGCTAGCATGGTGTCCTCCTGATGTTTTTGAATTCCAAACTCCCCCATCAGCCCTAGCCAGCATGGCCAATGGTCATGGATGTTGGGAGTTGTAGTCCAGCCATAGCCAGAGGACGCCATGTTGGCTACCTCTGGCCAAAGCTTTTGCCCAAGCCCAGATGGCCCAAACCATGTTGAGTGGGAAAATCCTGCATTGCAGGGGTTGGACAAGATGACTCTCGTGGTCGCTTCCAACTCTACAGTTCTGTGATTTCATGACCCACATATTTGGCTCTGTATGGTCTCAGATATGCTGTGGTTTGAAAGCCCAGCCTGTCTACCTACTGTCATGCTGTGAAACCAGTCTGGCTTCTACCCAAAGGCGCCAGAGGCTCAGGATCAACACACTGGTTGAGCCTACTTGAATGCAGCAGCAAAGCCAAAGTTGTTTGTCTCTTGTCTGGAGGTTTGGACCAATTGGGAGATAACACTTTTACATCCAGGCTCATTGAAGATCAGAGCTGGAGTCTGCTTGGAAGTAAATTCCAGACTTGTATTGAGCATCAAGATTAATATAGTGAAGTACAAAACCAAGAGCAGTTTTAACATTGGAAATACAATGAATCACTGCATTGACTGAGGCATAAAAGCCTTGCATTTAATATATGATGCATTCAAAGGGGCAACCCCACCCTCTTAGGAGATGACAGATTGCTGCATTAGCAGGAGAGAAATACAACCAAAGAGAGAGCAAAAGTCTTTCTGCAACTGCTCTTGTGGGCAGCAAAGTCCGCCAGAGAGCAAAATGTCAGAGCCATTTTGAGGAATGGCCAAATCAGGAAGGCACCAGAGTTCTTAGCCAATGCAGTTATTGACCGTCTCCATGTCCGGCATTCTCTCATTCAGTCGCTAGTAATGGGAGATGCCTATTAACAGTGCAATTTTGCCTTCATCATCATGCCATAATGGGATGATGGGGTTGTCAAAAAGAGACCACGGTTGTAATTCTATTCTAAGCCTACTTGCGGAGAAGTAAACCCCACTGAAATCAATGGGGCTATTTTTCTGAGCAAAATTGGTTGCTTGCATTCTTGGGTTTTAGGACAACATGCACAAAGGGTATGCACTGATTTAGGAAATATTTGGACCACGCTGATGATTCTGTGTTGCCTGGGTATAATTTTTCTGATAAAGGCATTCTGTAGAATTATCATCGGTTCCCCACTTTTTCCATTCTATGTGCAGGATGTGTGCCCAATAATTTATTTTAGTATAGAATTTAATGGCCTTTGTATGCCACCTCATAATGCAAAGAGCAGCTTACAAGAAAAGCAAAAACTATTTTAGTACCTTGAAATGTGAAATCAAATGCTACATAAATATAACAAAAGAGGCTCACAAAATTGAATGTAGATTGAAAAATGGAGAGACCCTATTTAAAAGGCCTGGAGGAACAGAATAGTCTCTGCCTGGCGTTGAAAAGACCACAAGGATGGCACCAAGAGAGCCCCCCAGGGAAGGGTATTTCATAACCAGGGTGCCACAACTGAAAAGGCCCTCTCCCTGGCAACCACCTGCTTCACTTTATTGGTGGACACACCCAGAGCAGGGCATGTGAAGTGGGTCTTAAGGAACATGGAACAGGAAGTAGCTTCACAGGATTTGAGTGCTGGGAGGAAAAAAGTATTTGTTGTTGTTATCATGTTTCAGGCAAAATATTAGCATGTAATTTAGACAAATTCAAGCACCCATTGTTTTCAGGGTTGCCTCTGCACTTTCATTTACTTCTAAGTAACATGGATGTGGTTTCTGATGACACATTTAGCATCACATCTATTTTGTGCCTTCGAAAATGGATGCTACCCCACCCTACTTTTCATATAAATATTAGCTTGTTCCTCTCCATGGAACTCTTTACATGACTTAAAATAATAATAATCCCCAAACAGTGTAAGCTTTTTGTAAGTTTCTCTCTCTCTCTTTCTTCTCAGTACCATGACCTTAATAGAAAACTGCCGGCTGCCTTCTTTGTCTGGAACATGCCCCTGAATAGGGTAGTCTATGTAAATGACCGTGAAGTGACTCAGGATTTCCGGCTCCCACCAGGGGCCTATGTCATTGTCCCAGCCACTGCAGAATGCAACCAAGAATCAAACTTCATTCTGCGGGTCTTCTCCAGGAAGCACAGCCTTCAGTAAGTCTTCCGGTCTTGCTTTACTACAATCATTAAGGGACGGGGAGTGTGTAATTTTGCCAGAGGGAAAGGCTGGTGGTGGGTGCTCCCTGGTGGGAGGTATGTAGTTTGCCCTACCTTTTCATGGCCATTGGTCAGGGATGATGGGAATCGTAGTCCAGCAACTCCCTGTGGAGGGCCACAGGCTTCTGAATCCTGGTCTATACCACTGTGAACTGTGACGACAACAACAACAACAATGGCAGCAATGTCATAGTAATAGTCGGTCCCTATTTGTGGAATGCTCTCCCTAGGGAGGCTTGCTTGGCACCTTCATTATACACCTTTAGGCGCCAGGCAAAAAACATTCCTCTTCAACGAGGCCTTTGGCTGATGGACCTCCAATGTTGTGGTAGGAGGGTTCTAGGTTTGTTTTTGTTCCTATTTTTATTAGGAAAAATTTGCATTTGTGTTTTTTATATTGTGATTTTATGTTGTGAACTACCCTGAGATCTACGAATAAGGGACGGTATACAAAATTAATTAATTAATTAATAATAAAAATAAAATTCCATTATTAACCACTGTTCATTCTTTTATGAATTAGTTACCCAATCTTCATTGCAAGGTCCCAGAGTGGGGTACATACATATTAAATATCATGAAAGCAGCACTTAAAATCATAATTAAGCAACACAAAGATTACTGTAGTGCAGAAATGTGGTGTGGGAGTGGAGACAGGGCAGTGGGCACATAGCTTAATCTAAAATGACTCATTTGCTCCAAGAAAATCCCATGGCATCTTGCCTTACTGGCAAAAAGAGTTCAGGGCTTTCATTCCCAGCCACCAGTTGTCTGGCGACACCAGTTGCAATGGACTCATAGACTATCAATGAAGCTCAGAGACCACAGTGTGCTACAGTCTTCAACTTTGGGTCCCTGGAGGTTGTTGGACTACAACTCCCATCATCCCTGGCCACTGGCTAAGCTGGCTGGGCATGATGGGAGTTGTAGTCCAGCAGCAGCTAAGAGCTCAAGGCTGCAGAACAGCTACAGGCCTGTCAACTCTGTAAAAGCAGATGGCTTCACATTTGTGCCAACACTGGCTGAAGCAGCAGTGTTTGTGGGGAGAGCTTGATCCAGAAGAAGCATTGTGTGGGACGAAACAAACATTTCTGCCTTCCCTCCCCCTCTCACCTTGTTGCACTATCTACACCTCTCACTGTACTTGTTAATATTTGATTTCAGTGAATTGGGTGGTGATTCCAGCTGTGTCCTTTCAAAGGTGAGTGGAAGAACCGCTACACTGCTTGACTTGCTTCTCTCCTCTATTCCTCTGTGCTGACCTGGGATCCTCAGCAGAGCTTCCAGGGTGGGGGAACCAATCAGTTGAGTACGGTGGGCTAAGCTTGCAAATGGACTTTTATTGCTGGCCAGCTTCACTTTGAGGCCTGAATGGCAGGATGTAAATCTGGAAATATATAGGCGATCCCTGCTGTGTGCTTTTAAAAGGGGAGAAGAGGTGTAACTCACTTTGTTTTTTAATGTTCTAACAGCACCGCAAGAGTATGTTGATGTCGTAACTTATGGGAAGTGAAAACACTTCCTTTGAATGAACCCCAGCAGCTGACATTTATCATATCAAGAGAAAAGACTTAAGAATACATAAGCCAAGTGGATGCTCATTCTCACGGCATCTTGGGAACGGCAGTTACTGAGTGGGGGCTCTGACCTCAAAAGCCAAACTCAAGAGTCTCGTGGCTGCAGGTGTCTGTCCTTTCCCGCGTAAACTCTTGCAAATTGGCATGCAGAATTGGACTGCAGAAAGTCAATTTTTCTAGGATAAGTTTGACTGTCAGCTGTTCTCTTGCCACTAAACCTCTATTGGTCTAGTGGCCTGCTGATCCACTGCAATCCATTACCTAGATCTTGAGCTACCGCCTTTCCATCCTGCTTCTGTTTGATTTGTTGTTGTTGTTGTCTGCAGGAAATAGTTGATGAACATGAAGATTGGGAAGATTTCTTCACTAAGTACTTTGATCAAGTAAGTCTGCCTATAGGGTCTGCCAGAGGGAATAACCAAACTGCCCTGTTCATGTTAGTTTCTGTGAAAAAAAATTGTAGGAGAGAGAGAGCGAGAGGGAGGGAGGGAGGGAGAAACCTACATTTTGGAAAGCATGCTGATGAAAGCCCATCAGACAGTGCCTATAGAACAATCCTGCCACTATGGTTTGACTTGATTTGTATATATTTTCAAACATATATCAGCTCATCACCACTTGAAGGAAGGAAGGAAATTGGGACAAAATAATAAAGCCGGTTGCAAGGTTCACATGCAGGTAGAGATTCCTATGATAAGCTTTTAAATATGAACATCCCTCTCTGATGACCATAGGCACTGCTGATATCTTATGAAAATGCCTTGACTTTCACAGCTGATTTGTGACTGCAGCTTCAAAACTCAGTTTTCTATGTGATACCTCCATTAAAAATTATGGTCTTTTGAATGCGTAGAACTTGAAATATGCAAAGCTTGAGTTTTTCTAGAATATCTTGTCTCTCTTGCTTTAGTATCCTGAGATTAATGCAATGCAGCTGCTGAGGATTTTGAACAATGTGGCTTGGACGAGTAAGTATGATCTGGACTGCGGAATGCAGCATCACGTATGTACACGGACCCAAGTGCAGAATAGCAGTGAGGGTTTTCATTATGTAGCTCAGTCTCCACAAGAGATGGGTACATTTCTCATTAGGCTCTGCAGATGGTATCGTGTCAACCTCTATTAATTGTGTTTAAATGATAACATTTTCATACTCTTAATTATAGCAACTCTACCACTTTTACTTTCTGGGGCTTGGGAATAAAAGTGAAAGAAGTCTTTGCTCTCATGTTCTGCTGGTGTGCTCCCATAATAATAATAATAATAATAATAATAATAATAATAATAATAATAATTTATTATTTATACCCCGCCCATCTGGCTGGGTTTCCCCAGTCACTCTAGGTTGCTCTGAACAGAATATTAAAAACATGATAAAACATCAAACATTTAAAACTTCCCTAAACAGGGCAGCTTTCAGATGTCTCCCAAAAGTCAGATGTTGTTTATTTCCTTGACATCTGATGGGAGGGCGTTCCACAGGGTGGGCACCACTACTGAGAAGGCCCTCTGCCTGGTTCCCCATAACCTCACTTCTCACAGTGAGGGAACCACCAGAAAGCCCTCGGCGCTGGACCTTAGTGTCCGGGTTGAACGATGGTGGTGGAGATGCTCCTTCAGGTATACTGGGCCAAGGCCGTTTAGGGCTTTAAAGGTCAGCACCAACACTTGTAGTAATCCGGTGGGCCACCAAACCCCAAGATGTAGCAATGGCAGCCAATGTGGAAGAAGAGTGCTGTGGTGCTCAGGTCCTGTCTGCGGGCTTCTCACAGGCAACTAGTTACTCTCTGTGAGAACAAGATGTTGTACCGTTGCATCGGCGATGTGATCCATCAGGAGCCTAGGACCAGGGGCAGGCTTTTAGGGTTGTGCCCTTAGGCATACTCCTAAGGGAAATTCCAGAAACAGAATATCACATCTGGCTGAGGATGCAGCAGTGACGGGGGGGGGGGGGCAGGGGGAGAAGGAGATGCAACAGAGAAAGTGACTTTCTCCAAGCTATACATCACAGAAGAGGTGGCATTGCAGGACTGGAAGCCAAATGCTAGTAGCTAGAAGAGAGTGAAACAGACATCAAGAACGCAGCAGTTGAGGGAGTTGGAGGGGCATCGCCACCCTCCTGCTGGTGGTGATATGATTGCTGGGGTGGGCATGGGGCAAGGCACTGGTGAGGTTGTGGTTCTGCCCTGCCAATCCCAATGGACACCAGCCTGCACTCGTTATAATTATTGTAGTTCCCTTACGGTTGTATCAAAGAACTTTGAAAGCAGGCATATCCTTAGGCAATGAATTATCATGCTCTCCGTTAAGGAAGGAGGCTGCAGCTACAGTATGATTCAGGGTACTGATCATCAGAGCCCTTCAAGACACACCCCTGTGACTTTGGTCTTGAGCCTGGGGCACAGCTTGAATTCCCAAGCTGTGAGAGCAGAGAACCATCTTCAGCCCCCCCAAATTCTCCATTAACAGAGCCATCCTTTCTTACTATTTAGCCTTTCCCCTTTGATGTCTTCTTGTGTCATAATTCCTCTGGCGTTCCTCTTCTCCAGGGTGTTCCCTATGGCAATTTCTCCTTCCATTACCAATGCTTTCTTTTTTTACTTATTTATAAAATTCCTTTCCTGCTCTTCATCAAATATGATCTCAGGTTGGCAACAAGTTCAAATATAATGAAAATGGAACCACAAAATGCAATTGAAACAAAAACAAATGAACAGGTATAGTTCCAGGAAAAAACAAAACTTAGCTGCATTATTTTTGTTGAATGCGTTTCCAAAAATAGTATATACTATGCATTGCTCGTTGTTACCATTTCTTTTCACTATTCCTATCTCTGCCCAGCTCCTTCCCCCACCCAGTCCTGCTTTCCCACCATGGGAAACCTTCTTGGCTGACTCCCTCTCAGTTCAAGATACTGCAAACAAACCAACAAACTGGCCCCTCCCATCATATTTTTTTTAGGGAGGCTTTTGGTTCTGTAGTATATTTCAATTTCTTTATTGTTCACTCTTTCCTGTGAATGTTTGTGCCATTCATATTTTATTGAGCGTACCCTAAAAACATGGGGCAGACCAATCCTAGTGAGGACTGCCAAGGTGTGGAGGGGCACATCCTGTGCTCTACCCTTGCCCTGCTGCTGCAACATACTGTTTGGGTGACCCCCTGCTGGCTGTTGCCGGTGGGAACACCCCTGCCAAGAGTGTTTCCTCCGTAATAGTGGGGCCTCCATAACAGTGGAACCCTCTGTTGGTTGAGGTTAGCAGGTGGAGATGTGTACTGGATCCTAACCCCCACCAACAGCATGAATAGAGGTTGGCGACTGCAGACTTAGGTTAAGAAAAGGTAAAGGGACACCTGACAGTTAAGTCCAGTTGTGAACGACTCTGGGGTTGCGGCGCTCACCTCGCTTTACTGGCCGAGGGAGCCGGCGTTTGTCCGCAGACAGTTTTTCCAGGTCATGTAGCCAGCATGACTAAGCCGCTTCTGGCAAAACCAGAGCAGCGCACGGAAACACCGTTTACCTTTCCACCGGAGTGGTACCTATTTATCTACTTGCACTTTTGAACTGCTATGTTGGCAGGACAGAGCAATGGGAGCTCACCCCCTCGCAGGGATTCGAACCGCCGACCTTCTGATCGGCTAGCCCTAGGCTCAGTGGTTTAGACCACAGCACCACCCGCGTCCCTTAGACTTAGGTTAGCATCCCATAAAAATATTGAGCATTGTGAATAGCTTAAGGGCAGCCTGATTCCTTATATCCCTAGCCAATCACTGAGCTCTTGGGGGGAGTCTTTGTTGATGGTCCCCGTATGGCTAAGATGCACGTCTCATATCTACTAGAAATCGTGCATTCAGTGTTGCAGGACCAAACCTGCAGAACTCCACCCCAACTGAGATTAGACCGGCACCCTCCTTGTTGAACTTGAGGTGCATGGCAAATACCAGCAGGCATTTTGTGTTTGATTCCATGATGCATTTTTGTATTGCTTGGTTTATTACATGGTTTATTTTGATGTACGCCGCTTAGAAATGCTAACTATTAAGCACTATGTAAATGCCTCTCAATAAGTGAAAGGCAGATATGGGTTCCAAGAAAGCCCAGTTCTATTTTTCCTCCGGGCTGTTCTACCTCCAGATAGACACAGCTTATAGACCGAGCATAGCCAATAAACAAGGTAGACGATTCCTAATTTATAAATGGATAAGATCTGAAACTGTTGACGCTAATGAGATAAAAGCTCTTGTGGCACAGGTTCAGAGTAAACAGAAAGCAAAACAGAACCTTTCTCTCTATTCAGGGTTTTGGCTTCTTTTAGGACTGAGAGTGAGATGGCTATTTTATCTGTGCTCGAGTATCTTTCCAAAGTAACCCATCAGGCACCGGGAAATCTATAAGGAAACTAACCAGGCTGTGCTGCTCATCTTTTATTCTTCATAGGCAATCAATTTTAAGGCTTTCATTTCCAAACTTTACAGTGCATGATTCATATTTAATAAACAGGGCTATAATGAGATTAAAACATTGTCGGTTTCTGTAGAGAAGGGATCGGTGAGTTATGAGCCTGTTGCCTGCTCCATGGAAGTCTGCAGGCAATCTATAATCATGATTTGCAACAAGATTAGACTCCCTTTCTGTTCCATTTCTTGTCATTCGCTTATCGCTAACCGAGGCTCGGCTCTGTGTTTTTAACTCGTCTATCTGTTCGGTCTCCTAAGAGAGGCAGAGGACACAAAACTTGTCAGATTTATCCCTGGTTGTCGTCTATTGCTGCTAGTCGAGCTACACAAGGGACAAATCAAGCAGAAAAAGGCAAAGACAGACTTCTCCCAAGGTCAATCAGACACAACCGCCTGTGCACATTTCCTTGGGATTGCATGTCATTGAAACTGGCGGACTTGAGCCATGCCCAAATACAAAGGTGTAGGCTGGTTTCTGTTCTTTCTGACATCTTCTGTAATAGTCTGTACCAGAACCTTTGTGCCTGTCTCTCCTGTTGAAGGCAGTTGCATGTGAGCATGCTGGCGATGAGCTCTGTTCCAAAGAGGGCTACCATTACCCCTTGGGACCTGGATATTATTCTCCTGCTTGTGGATTTGCTTTGTCTTCCTATTCTCATTCAATTATACCTTTTTTCCCCTTTCCAGAGCTTCAGAACCATGGCCCGAGATTTAGCCTGGATGCCTGCCGGGGTATATTGGCCCTCTTAGATGTATCCTGTCTTCTTGGTTTATTTTATTGTATTTTTTTCAGTGTATATCTTTATTGATTTAAAATAAATACATTTATGGGGAAACAGACAAACAAACAGACAGACAGACAGACAGATGTACAGTCAAACAAACAAACAATAGAAAATCAGACAACCACAATATTAGAAACAACAAAATTAATATAACTAACATCCTTTATACTCCGGATACTGAAAGCAATTATAAAACTTATAAAGAAAATAATTAAAAATGACTTCCAATTCATCTCACTGTACTTTATCAATTACCTTATACCGCACAGTTACATATTTCTTATATACAGTGGTGCCTCGCAAGACGAAATTAATTCGTTCCGCAAGTCTCTTCGTCTTGCGAGTTTTTCGTCTTGCGATGCACGGTTTCCCATAGGAATGCATTGAAAATCAATTAATGCGTTCCTAGGGAAACCGCCTTCAGACCAGGTCCGGGGACAGTCTGTCCCCGGACCTCTTCTGAAGGCTGGGGGGGGGGGACAAGGGCTTTTCTTCCCACCCCCAGCATTTTAAAAAACCCCGGGACAGCGGAGGACTTCTCCGCTGTCCGGGCGATCTTAAAATGCTGGCGGGCGGCATTTTAAAATCGCCCCGGACAGCGGAGGACTTCTCCGCTGTCCGGGGCGATTTAAAAGCCCCTGGGAAGGCAGGCAGGGGGGACAAAGACTTTCGCCCCCCGCCCGCCTTCAGAAGGTGTTCCCGCCCCCCGCCCCGCTTCGGAGCAGCGTTCCGAAGCGGGGCGGCTGGGGCAGGTGTTCCCGCCCCCCGCCCCGCTTCGGAACAGCTGGGGCAGGTGTTCCCGCCCCCCCGCCCCGCTTCGGAACAGCTGGGGCAGGTGTTCCCGCCCCCCGCCCCGCTTCGGAAGAGCGTTCCGAAGTGGGGCGGCTGGGGCAGGTGTTCCTGCCCCCCGCCCCGCTTCGGAGCACCGGGAGAAGCGATCTCCCCGCAGCCCCTTGCTTCAAAAGAGGTCCGGGGGCAGCGGGGAAGAAGCGCTGCGCTTCCCGCTGCCCCCGGACCTCTTTTGAAGCAAGGGGCTGCGGGGAGATCGCTTCTCCCCGCAAACCCTTTCTTCAAAAGAGGTCCGGGGGCAGCGCGAAGCGCTTCCCGCTGTCCCCGGACCTCTTTTGAAGCAAGGGGCTGCGGGGAGATCGCTTCTCCCCGCAGCCCCTTGCTTCAAAAGAGGTCGGGGGCAGCGCGAAGCGCTTCCCGCTGTCCCCGGACCTGGGGCTGCGGGGAGAAGATCGCTTCTCCCCGCCGCCCCTTGCTTCAAAAGAGAAGACCCGCTGTCCCCGGGGCAAGCTTCGTTTTGCGAAGCAAGCCCATAGGGAAATTCGTCTTGCGAGGCAACTCCAAAACGAAAAAACCTTTCGTTTTGCGAGTTTTTCGTCTCGCGAGGCGTTCGTCTTGCGGGGTACCACTGTAGTTTCTTTTACCCTCCCTACGACCTTATATTTATACAATACAAGGAACAGTCTAATTCTGCCAAGATGTTTCCTTTTATACCATAGTTTTTTAAGTATTCTTTAAAGATTCTCCAATCCTTATAGACTTTTTGTTTTGGTTAGCCTCTTATCCTTCTTGTCATCTTCTTGGTTTAACTGTAGCTGTGCTTTGGTGTTTGCCTGAACACACAAATATCTATCTGTGGATGAGGGGCAGGGGGCAGCTGACACGTTCCAGTGCCTGTTGCCCCACCTGCTCAATCCTTGACCCTTCCCATATTGAGCTGTGAATGTCTGCAGGAAGCTTTTACCTGTTTTTAGTTGAACAAGACTGGGGACCCTGACAAAGCGGGAGTGGGGGGAAATCTTGCAAGATGTTCCAGTCCTGTTCAAACAAAAATGGCCTGTGGACCTTCCATGCTCAATACGGGAAGGTTAGGGACCGAGAAACAGGGTGAATTAAAGGGTGATGTCATGGATAGATAGGGTTTGCATGCCCTATGCCCCTGTTTTAGTCCACAGGAATAACCCACACATTAATACCTGGTTCTGTCGGGCAGATAGCAAAATAATTGGCCAATGTTTCACCACCGAAGAAGGGGGTTGCTTTCTTTTGACAGTTTCCAAATATGGAATAGTTACATATTCAACTCCTTTGAATTGTAGGGAGGTAGAGAAATGGGAAGGAGAAAGGCAGAGTCCATAGGGCTTTCTGGGAGATCTCCCATCCAGGTGCTGAGCAAACTCAGACCAGCATAGCGTCAGTGGGATTGCTGGATCATGTCTCTCTGGACCAGACCCTGAGACGAGGGAGTGACTGTCTCCTTGCTCCTGAGCAGTAGTGCCTGAGTTTTTGACATTTGTTTTACTCTTCCCACCTTGTCCCTTGTCCCTGTTTATTAGAATGTAGGCCTGCAGGTAGGGTGTCTTGTTTTAATTTCATGTAAGCCGCTCTGGGAGCCTTTTTGGCTGAACAGCAAGGTACAAATGCTTTAAAATGAATGAATGAATGAATGAATGAATGGTGGATGGTGAGTTGTTATAGTCTGGGTGGTTTTGCTCACCTGGCTTCCTCACACCATTGCCTGCTATTGCCCCTGAGTCTCATTCCCATTTCCTCCTATTGAACATCCTATTGAACATTCCCATTTCCTCCTATTAAAGCTACAGACCTTGGAAAGATTGGTAGCCTAGGAATGGGGTAAGGAGAGAAGGTAAGACTCCTCCTGAGATCTCCAAAGCATGCCAGGCAACCCGGCTGAGACCTTAGGAAGGATGTCTGGTGGAGGCCAGAATGTCTCTCTTTGTAACCAAGGCTACAATCCCAACCCTGGGAGTAAATCCCATTGTACTCAACAGAACTTACTTCTGAATAGACACAGTTAGAATTGTGCTGAAAGTTGCTCTTATAAAGGCTAAATCTGAGTAAACAGTGTATGTGCTTGTTTTAACTCTCATGCATACACAGTCCATAGTTTGCTTTGTGCTGTCTTTGAAGTTAATGAGAAAATGATCATTGATTTTAGGAAAAGGAAGAGTAGCCCCTGGGGCAAGGTTCAAAGACCTCTTGAAATCAATAACGTAGCTTTGACTTTGGTTGCATTAGGCGCTAGGTCACATTTTTAGTGGAAGTACAAAAATCGAGAAATTCCCCCAGTGGCTTCTCTACTTTTAATCCAAAGTCTTTGACTTTGCTGCTCTCAGGTTGGTCTAATCAGAACTTTTCCAGGTTCGCTCATTCTCCCCCAGCAACAAACTTCATTTGAATATTGTACACCTTGACCACACAATTCAGTTTAATAACACTGGCACCTTGAGCATTCAAGAATTCAGATGCCTATGGAAGAAGCTGCTTCAGTACCAGGTAAAGAAGTGTGTGTGTGTGTGTGTGTGTGTGTGTCAATATGACAGTTGAGTGGGTGGAGATTCCATGTATAAGAACCTCATTACTTTCTCACCATTTTTTGAAGCTCCTCTAGTACTGGAGTTGAGAGGGAGGCAATAGGGGCAATTGCCTCCTTCCTCTCCCAGTTCTACTACTGGTGCTGGCATAGGGAGGAGGGGTGGGGGGAAAGGGCAGGTATCACTACCACTCTGAGAAGGCTGAGCCACCCCCTCTTTAAAATACCAGGGTGGCACCAGGTGGAAACCATACTGTGCAGATAGGCATTGTGACCTGCCTCCTCAGCCTCAAAGCTGTGCTTTTTCTGGAGATCCCTGGAGTCCTATAATTCCCAGTGGTGGAAAAGGAATTTCCTATAGGTGAGCAGGCAAGGATGCTGTGTGTGTCCCCACCAGGCTTCTACTAAGTCACAAGCAACTAATAAAGGTTAAGCTTAACCTGGCATCAGGTTCTTCCCAACCCAACCACTTTTTTACTGTTTTAAAAATACTTCCTAACAGGGTGTGGACAGAATTCTACCCTGGCTGCCAGAGGTTTTTGTGGCATGCAGAAAAAAGGTTTTTTTAAAAAGAGCTGCTGTCAAGCAGGCAACATTTGGGGGGAGGGAGAGAAAGAGAGAGAAAAGGAAGGAAAGAACCCACTGCTAGCCACCACAGCCAGCTTAAGCACCTTCTCCCCCTGCTCAGATCTTTCATGCAACAGTCCTGCTCACACGCCAGAAAAAAAAGCAACATAGAACCACCACCCCATTTGCCACCTGCAGATGGGAGTGGCAAAGTTAGGAGTGCCATTTTGAAGTTCAAAGCTAGCCCAAATATTTCAACAGGAAACTAAACCCTGCAGCCTACATAAATTAAGCAAACAGTCACAATCTTTCTTGTTGTGCATAATTTAGTCTATTGTTTTGCACTGTTTTATTCTGCTTCTTCTAGGCATGGGCAGGAACAGGGCAATGTTTTGGCCTCTGTCCTGCCTTGAAATTGCTCCCTCCCCATTGGGGGATGGGAAGCTAAAGGTGGGCTAGGAACTTGAGCTGCATCAAACCTGGACCAGATGCTTTGTCACTGAGCTATGACCTCCCCACCTCCCTCCCTCCCTCTCTCTCTCTCTCTCTCTCTCTCTCTCTCTCTCTCTCTCTCTCTGTGTAGTCCTGTTCTTAGCTTGTGTCCAGATGGGCAGAAAGGTAGCCAGACAGACACAGAGAGGCAGATCTATTTCCGATGGTCCTATCAATTCTCCATCTGCAGCAAAATGGATAACTCTGTTGTTTTGCTTTTCAGGTTAGGCCGTCTGCCAGCATTGTCTGCTTCCCTCAGGTGGCAACAGGACCTCTGCACCCTTTGCATTGAATGAAGAAAGGGGTGGCAGTGGTGCAGGCGTAGCCAGCTGAGGGGCAAATGGGTTGGTGTGCCCTGCTTACTTAGTTATCTTCCTCTTTAATTTTTTGTGACAGGCAGTTTTCCAGAAAAATGACATTCAGCAAACAGGAACCTTGGATCAAGTAGAGCTGCAAGCATCTGTGCAAGAATTAGGTGAGGAAAAAGGAAGAGTTTTGTTTTTGTAGCATTCAAGCTTGCAGACTTCCCCCATGCATTTGGGTGGCTTCTGTGAGCTAGTCTTGTGTTCTTTGGTCCTTATGGGATCCAGTCTGACTTTCTTCCAGAAAGAGCTGCAGGTTATAAAACAGAGATGAGGACCCTATGACTCTCCAAGTAGAGCTCCCATCATCTCCAGGCCCATGTGGCCAATGATCAAGGATGATGGGAGTTGAAGTCCAGTGACATCTAAGGGCACCACATTGGCCCTTTCCCCTGCTGTAAGATACGCTGGGCATGTGCTGAAGCCTCCTGTGCTGGACTGATGCTGTGATATAGATTACATAGCCTTCCTAGGTCAGTGATGGAGAACCTGTGGTCCTCCAGATCTTGTTGGGCTTGCATCTCCCAACAGCCCCAGCCAGCATCCCAATGGCGATGGAAGCTGTAGTCCAACAACATCCTCTAAAGGCAAATTTGAGCAAGTAAACATTTGAGCAAGAAACACAGTTTTCAGCATTGTCCCATCATCAGGTTATCTGTTTGGTTGCAAGTTGCTCTGAGTTGCCTAGGGCAAGATAATGTGGCTAGCAGTTTTAATAAATAATAATTATCCATGATAAGGGCTTGGAATCCACCTCTTTCTACCAGCTTCACTCATGGGATTCCCATTTATCCATAGAGTGGTGTCCTAATTAATCTGATGTCCCACTACTCACATTTGCTATGTGTCAGTCAAGTACAGTGGTACCTCAGGTTAAGTACTTAATTCGTTCCAGAGGTCCCTTCTTAACCTGAAACTGTTCTCAACCTGAAACACCACTTTAGCTAATGGGGCCTCCTGCTGCCACCACACCGCAGGAGCATGATTTCGGTTGTCATCCTGAAGCAAAGTTCTTAACCCGAGGTACTATTTCTGGGTTAGCGGAGTCTGTAACCTGAAGCATATGTTACCTGAAGTGTATGTAACCCGAGGTACCACGGTAGTTAGTATATAACCCAATGCAAGCAGCACAGATCTGTTTTGCCAGATCTCTGAATCGTCACACATTTTAGATCAGACCAGATAAACTGCACGCTCAAAGAACACAGTAGCAGATTCATTAACCTACACTGTTTTTGGAAATGTAAGTTGTTTGTCCCACTAGATTTTTCTAGAAATGAGCTGAATTGAATCTGAGGATTAATTTTCAGCCACAAACTTTTGGCTCTTCAATAATTACGCTTGATTAAAAAATGGCTGTAAGGTAAATGGTGGCAAGGTGCGGGGAAAGCAGCTTTTTTAAATGAGATTAGTACAGTTCACAGTGACACTGGAGCTGGAGCATAATTAACTTAATTTAGCTTGAATCTAACATATAGAAAGCACTATAAAAGTTACACTTCAAAACTGTATATGAAAAGAAATGAAATTAGAATTCATTACAATTCACTTGCCACACCGTATGACAACAATAAGCCAATCATCACCGGAAGCATAATGCAATTAAAAATACAGCATTTTGAACAT
The DNA here is from genome assembly GCF_964106645.2 of Podarcis pityusensis. Lineage (NCBI taxonomy): Eukaryota > Metazoa > Chordata > Lepidosauria > Squamata > Lacertidae > Podarcis > Podarcis pityusensis. Next base: position 91,005,066 of record NC_138026.1, on the reverse strand, counting down.
CAAATTAACAAACTTTGTGTGATTAAATTAAGAAATGCATTATTAATTGATTTGGTGCGCTTCCGTCGCATATTCCATTGCTCTTCATGTAACAGATGCTTAAATCCCAGTGATTCTCAGCGCTTTACTTTCATGTGCTTCATGGCAGTAATTTCCTAATTGATGGCATGCAAATTTCTGTGTGGTTCTGGGGAAGGGAGGGATGGCTTCCTAACTGAAGAATAGTTGTCTTCCAGCATCATCACTGCCACCCTTTCCACTGTCTTCATATGTAAGGCCAGTGTAGTTAGTTTCAGCCTATGACCGGCAAGAACCAGGTTAAAATCCCCACTCAGCCACAAAACTTATTGGGTGATTCTGGCCTGTCGCTATATTTTAGCCTTTCCTACCCCACTGAGTTGTTTTAAGGGATTCAAGATGGAATAATATCAATGTAGTAAATAATATAACTAGGACCATCCACAATCGAGTCCAACTTTCTGCCCATGGCAATGCCTGGGTTCTGTCAGGGTGCTGTCAGCAGTTCCTGGCTGGTTGCCCAGGAAAGTATAAAGACAAGGGAAAGTTTCTTACTGTCCTTTTTTATTTCAATCTTTACAGAGAGAGGTTGTAGAACCAGCCTCTTGGATAATGGCCTTGTCCCGAGTAAATCTCCACCCCTCGTCTCTCCCACTTCCTCATTTGTCATTCTCATTGTTTCTTCTACGGGTGCTGCTACGTGCCCTCTGTCTTTGGGCTCTTTGCTCTCCCACTTTTAAGGCTTGCCAGGTTCTGGGAGATGGAGGGTTGGGAACACTTTCTAATAACAACGTGTCAGCCGGGTGTTGTTCTGGCTCTCCCATGATTTCCCAGCTTTTGCCCTCATCTGCCTCTGAGCTGCTATCTCCCTCAAATGCCTGTGTAAATCTGTACTGTTTTCCTCCTCCTCCTCCGTGGAAGGGTCAGGATGGGGAGAGGCGGTCTCCACCTTCCTCCTCTGCCGAGTCCCTGACAGATTCACACCCCTCTGATTAAAAGCATGGTGTTTTTGTAGCCGTAAGAATGAATGAGCAGTTTAGCCACAATAGGTGCTAAATGTCCAGCAGCTTTCTCACCAAATGGGAGTTAAGTGTTCTGCACTGGGGGGGGAAAGGTGGATAAAATTAAATACATGAAAAGCAGTCCAGAACTGTTTGCACTGTGATTGCATGTGGAAATCTGAGCATTAAGCCTAAATGTCTTTGGGTTTTTTTTTATCTTACTAAAGGAATCTCCCTCAGCAATGAACTCTGCAAGCTGCTGGCCATGCGATATGGAAACCCTGGTCTGAACATCACCTTTGAGAGCTTTGCCTGCTTCATGCTGCGTGTGGAACTCATGATGGGTGAGGAGGCAGATGACTATTTCTCTCATGTGGGACTCCAAGCAAAATTGGGTTTCAGTCGCAAGTCCTCTGTCTGTAACATAATGACTGTCTTTGGACATTAAGGAGAGAGCAACACCGTGCATTTAAAGCACATTCAACACACCTTCAAAGCACATGACTTTCCCCAAAGAATCCTGGGATTTTTAGTTTCTTAAGGGTGCTGGGAATTGTAGCTTGGTGAAGGGGAAACCACAGTTCCCATTATTATTTGGTGGAAAACATGCACTTTAAATGTGCTTTAAATGGATGGTGCGGATCTGCCTAAGATAAACGATAGCTTACTAGAATGAGCCCAGGTGAGCCATGGGCTCCCACACTTCCTCTATTCTTCTCAAGCATGGCTATAAGTAGCAGATTATCCTTTCCTGAGAATCATCATATCAGTATCCCTCATTTCTTCCTTTTGCAGAGGCCTTTCACAATACGAGTAAAGATGGCAAAGGAATATATCTTCAAGAGTCCGAGGTAAGGACACACACCTTATTTTCTAGCTGTAGCACAGTGCCAGCTGTTATGGAAAACAGGTTCTTCTTTTTAATATCCCAATGAATGGAGCACCTCTTGGTTGTATAACTCTCAAATGATTGCAGTGATTGACAGGACAATGAAACCCTTGGGTCAAGAGCTCTTCCAGGAGCTTGGCTTCCTAGGTTCATCTCTGGGGATGGAGGATATTATAAAGCAAACCAACTTAGCTCCAGAACTTCCAAGTAAACCAGAAAGCAGTTAATAAGTGGATTGCATACTTCTCTGAATTTTGCAGTGTGCTAAAATATATCTGTTACATGAAAAATGCAAAACAACAACAACAACCCCAAACTACCCTTCCTATTTTAGGGGGAAATTTGTACAAAATGCATATTTTAGGTTCAATTTAAATGCAGAGTTCTTTTTGTTTATTTCTTATAAAAATCTGCAATGAATGGAACAAACTTATTTTTGAAAATGTACAAAACCGTTGGAACAGAAATAAGTTGATTCATTCGATCTAGAGACAGAGTTACTGAATGGTTGAGCTCAGAAGGGACTACACTGACTACTGTGAACTATACCAGGCACGCCATATCTGGGAATGATAGCAAAGTCTGGGCCACAAGAACAGAGCTGCTCCTGCCACACAGGTCTTCCTGAAGTTGGCTGGGTTGGTGGCAGAATTATCATAAGAGGAGGCTTTGATGGAGATGCCCTTCTTCCTTGCTGATGGCAGCGGTGGTTCTGCCTATCTTGGTCTTGATGGACCAATAGATAGATCTGCCCTAGGGGTGCCCACCTCCATGGACCAGGTCATGTGAAGGAACCAATAGCAATGACTAGGTCAGGTATAACAGGAGACCATTTCATAGGCTAGCCCCTAGTGCAGTAGAGCAGGATAAAACCATTTTAATGCATTTCTCCTTGGTATTCGGCAGTGGATGATGATGACTCTCTATTCATGAAGTAAAGCAAAGGAGAAGAGTTGAGCCAAGCTACCTGGCCCCTTCACAAGGACAGAAGTGACATCCTTTTATCTGTATACGGGGGACATTTTGAGTCCAGCTTTATGACTCTTGTGCAATTTGGAAGAGCTTCATTCACTGGGAGCAGCTCCACTGATGTCTCTTGGGACTGCTTGTGGGTGCAGCATGGGCAATGGCCAGAAATCATAAGGTCATGCTTCTAGCATACTGACTGAGGCTTCTTTAAAAAGCGCTTCCTTTAGAAGAAGAAGGAAAAAACCTGAGTTACTGATCAAGCACCTGGGTGACAATGAAGACTGTGGCGTTAAGTCATGCGTCATTTCAATTCGTTGAAGAGTATCTGCTGTTAAACCAGGATGGAATAGTTATATGGCTGCAGCGAGGAACAGTGAGCAAGTGAACAAATACGAAGTGGCCTAAAGGGCCTTGCAGCAGCTCATTTCCAAAATGCGCTTGCCTGAGTTGTAAGATTGGCTGTGGAGGCACTGCTCACCATCTCATTGTGGCAGCTCAGACAGGCAGTTACAAGAAACAGGGCCTTTTCAGTAGTGGCCCCAAAACTTTGGAATACCTGGTAGAGATCTCCCTGGGCTCTTTATAAGTGTCTTTTTAGGTATCTGTTTCAACAAGCTTTGAATATCTGATTAATCTCACGGGCTGCTACTTTTAAAATGATATGGTTATTGTTGCTAAAACACTGTTTTCGGGTTGTTGTTTTTTAAAATGAATTTTTGTTATATTTATAATTTTGCTTATTCTTGTATTTATTATTTTGTAAGCCATTTTGAGAGCTTGTAATAGAAAAGTTTGGATAAAAATGAAGAACATTTATACTGACAGTCCTTCGGATTGTCTGCAAAGGTTAGGGTTCACATGTCCTTTTAGGTCATTATGGAGTGCCTTCTCCAGGCATCCCACAATGCCTCATCCTCCCTTTGTTTCCAAGCTTGGCTTTGAACATTGGGCAGCACTCCCCAAATTACTTTCTTCTCCATTTGCATTTCCATTTGGGGCTGGAGTAAGTAGCTGGCCTACTTACTCCAGCCCCAGTACCGTGTATTTATTTATTGCTGTTTTTAATTACTCATTGTAAGTTTATCGGAAAGGGTAGGATAATGAAAACAGGCATGCAAGAATCTGTGCAGTCCTTTGGGATTTGGCAGAGATGGTCACAAGAACTTTAGTTTGCCCCTTTCTGTTGCTTCCTGACGAGCAAACCACTGTTATCCTATATTTTTCAGCTGAGGTCAGTGATAAAATTGCTGTTCAGTTGCCACTGCCTGCACATGTTGCTTTCAGAGCAGAATCAGGGCCTAAACTTTAATAGCCAAGAAAACCCATGACTATGAAAGAGGAAAAGAGGCTAAAATGCAGCTCTTAGTGGCTTCATTGGGTTTGGGATTTCACGCTGCAAAACTTTTATTATTATTATAATAAAAAATACAGTTTGTAATGTATTGCACAGGTTATGAAGGAAGCTATGAGATAGCTCAATGAGACTCTTAACATGGGTTTGAGCCCCACATTGGGCAAAAGATTCTTGCATTGCAGGGGGTTGGACTAGATGACCCTCATGGTCCCTTCCATCTCTACAATTTATATGAGTCTCTGATTGCATGGAAATGGATATAGCCAAGTACATATGTTCCATTGTGCTCCAATCATTTTATGTATCTGATTTTTGTACATGCTTGTGCATTGACTCCTTTTAACACAACTACGTGTAATTGCAGCATTATTGTGTGACGATTCATGCACCCCGAAGAATCCTCTGCTGATTATTCAGTAAAGTTTTTTATAATGCTAAGTAGCACTGAGATGTGTGAAAAGAGGTCTTTGTGAACTCATTGTATGCCTTAACTCATACAATGCAAACTCTGTTCTGTGGATCGCAAGGAAAGTGTTCTTGCCATGGTGCTTTCCTTGACATTTTTGAAAATTTTATGTATCTAGCAGAGAAATGCTTCCAGGATTCTGAAGATATGACTCCTGTTTTCCTTGTGCCTGGTGGGAAACAACACACAATCTATCTTGGGGGGGGGGGGATGCATTATATTGAGAGGTACTTCTACACCATCACACTTTTCACTGGGTGCATTAGCAGAAAGAATTACAAGGACATCACTGTGTAGCTGGTAAGCTGGATGAGAAGTCTTTCATGGAGACAGAAGAACAATGTGGAAAACAGAGCATACAACACAATGAATAGAGAAGGTAGGTCGATATGGCAATTAATAATATAGAAATCAGGAGTAATTCAAGAATCTAGCCCCCAAGTTCTCAGAATACAAAAGAGTTCACCTTGTATGTATAATACATCTGGAAGCATAATAAAATGCATGTAGAATTTGGAAGGCTCTTATATCCTTTTGCATGAGGTCGATTTTTCGGCAACTTCAGTGGTCTACAACTATTGAACTTATTTATTCAGATGTTCTTTGCATGGCCAGGAGTCAGGGATGATAGGAATCTAGCAACATCTAGAGGGCCACAGGTCCTAAAGTGCTGGTCTAGGACTTGGGAGAACAGAGTTCTATTCCCCATTCAGCTATGAAGCTCGCAGGTGACATTGGGCCAGGCATTGTCTCTCAGCTTAACCTGCCTCACAGAATGGTTGTGCTAAAATGGGGAAGAAGAAAGCCATGCACTTTATGCTCCTTGCTGGAAAGGGGGACGATCAATTAATAATAATAAAATGAATAAATTAAAAGTGGCTTTTTAGAAAACCCAGCTCTTCTCACTAGCGCTTATTCAGACAAGCTTCTGGACTGGGTCCTTTCGACAAATAGTGAGGATTGGGCCTATTACATCTACCTCCCTGAAGCTCAGCACCGGCACTCCACAGGGGTGCGTGCTAAGTCCATACCTGTATTCGTTGTATACATATGATTGCATTTCATCTGACCCATCTACTGCAATTATTAAGTTTGCTGATGACACCACCATAATGGGTTTAATTACAGGCGGAGATGAATCTGTGTACGGGGGAAGGTTCAAAAGGTATCCACATGGTGCTCAGAGAACAATCTGAACCTAAACATTGGCAAGACAAAGGAGATGGTGTTGGACTTTCGGAGGAAGAGAGGGGAGCTAGCCCCATTGTATATTGGGGGGGGGCTGTGTGCAGAGAGTCTCTTCCTTTAAATTCCTGGGAGTCCATCTTAATGAAGACCTTACTTGGAAGGTCAATACAGCCCAGGTAGTTAGGAAGGCCCAACAGAGACTTCATTTCCTTAGGGTTTTGTGAAAGAACAATGTTAGACAGCAACTGATGATTTCCTTCTATCGGTCCACGATAGAAAGTGTTCTCTCATACTGTATTACGGTGTGGTACGCTGGTTCGACAGCCATGGACAGAAAGTCCCTACAGAGGGTGGTGAAGACAGCACACGATATCATGGGCTGTCCCCTGAGTCCGCTAGATGTTATTGCAGGAGACCGTTGCCTCAGAAGAGCGAGGAACATTCTCAGGGATGACTCACACCCTGGCCAGCACCTTTTTAATCTCCTGCCCTCGGGCAGGAGATACAGAAGCATGATAAGCCACACCAAAAGGTTAAAGAATGAATTGATTTTAGAATGTATTTCAATTAACTGATTGTGATTTTATGTAAACTGTGTTATTTTTACTGTTGTTTCTTTTAAAAAAAAATATTTTATTAAGGATTTACTGTTGTTAGTCGCTCTGAGCCCGGCTTTGGCTGGGGAAAGCGGGATATAAATAAAATTTATTATTATTATTATTATTATTATTATTATTATTACTAAGAACAGTTTCTACCCATGGGCCGTGATGCTGCTGAATGGAAGACAGCAACATTGCAGCTGACATTCGGGATTGGTGGCCGTACGACAGCACACAGAGTGTAACAAGGACGGAGAGATGGGAGGGGGCTCATTTAATCTCACTTTAAACAAGTGGTACAGTGACAATAAAGTATTTCTATTAGAGATATCTGCCCCCGCCCTGCCAGATATGCCATGATTAGAGAAAGGCTGATTTTCCTAGCGAGTAGCTTTTTGCAGAATGAAATGCTAGAAAACGACGGGCTCCCTCCGCTTTGGCTTCCTGCTGCGTCTCACACTGGATTGCACCTGAAAAGGAACCTTGCCAAGCTTGAAGTTCAATTTATCAGCACAGTCAAGATTGATTTGTTACACCACCAATGCTGAGGAAATGAATGTCTCCATTCTATTCCCATCCAATCCCAGCAGATCTTTGTTTTCCTCAGGTCACCTGTGTAATGTAAGATGCTGACGTTCCTCAGATAAAGCAGGGAGCGGCGGCGGCGGAGGAGGAGGAGGAGGAGGGGGACTTCTGCAAAATACAAATTAACTGCCTGCATCCAGCAAATACATTACCAAAAATTAATGCTGGTTGGAATGTGAAGATACAACCTGTGCCTGGCAATGAGGCAACTGCAGCTGCATGATATGGGCGGGGGTGGGGTGGGGAGCAGAATATGGCAACTACTTTAAAGGGCAGTATTTGAATTAAAGCCAACATGAACATCTACATTTTGGCATTTTGTTCACAAAGGCCTTTGACCCTTGTCATCTGGTTTGTTATCATGAGTCTGTATAAAGAGTCTGCTCTTAGTTCAGCTGGCTGTTTTCAAAATCAGATTTTTTAATATTATTGATATTGTCATTTGACTGTTGCTATGTTTTGAGATATCTAATACTGTCGTTAGCTACCTATTTATTTATTTAGGTGATTTATAGACTGCATTTTTGGCAAAAACCATTGCCAAAAGGGCACGTTCAGATGTGGAGAAAATTGCATTCATTTTCCTGATTTTAATTTCAGTGCTTTTGCCACATTTTCTACTTTTACTTTCATGCTACAATACCTGTTGTGGACTTGTGGCTTTTCAACCAGTACACCATCATGTTGCGCTAAATTTACTCCCATTGGTGAGGGTGTGGTGTGATACAGCAACACACGTCATTGCACACCATGGCTACTTCCTCACCTTTTCCACACATCCAGGCCTCTCTGTTCCCACATCATTCCCCCATGAAAACAGCAGGAAAGAACTGCATGCTGGTATACGGCCCCAATTCCCATCACTTAACTCCTGCGATTTTACAGGTTGCGAACGTTGCAAATGGATTCCCCACCCCCAACCCCCAGAATCAAATAATATGGAAATGAGTGCTAAATAAGCACCATATTCCACTAGTTTTCCAGAAGTGGCTTTTACATGGTGTAAAAGCTGAAATATATTGTGGAAGTTAGAGAAATGGGGAAATGCAGTAAACTGCTGTGTGAATGCAGCTAAAGAATAATAAAGTATTACAAGTCATAATCAAAATACAGTGGTACCTCAGGTTAAGAATGTTCCGGAGGTCTGTTCTTAACCTGAAACTGTTCTTAACCTGAGGTACCACTTTAGCTAATGAGGCCTCCCACTGCTGCTGCATTGCCGCCAGAGCACGATTTCTGTTCTCATCCTGAAGCAAAGTTCTTAACCCAAGGTACTATTTCTGGGTTAGCGGAGTCTGTAACCTGAAGCATTTGTAACCTGAAGCATCTGTAACCCGAGGTACCACTGTACTTTAGGAAGGTCCACCATTCGAAACAGCACAATTAATAACTGAACTATATCACCCTGAACAAAGAGCAGAAGGTGTAAGGTGGCAGAGCATCAGTCTGAAGCCCTTGAGAGTCACTGCCAATCGATGTAGACAATACTAAGCCAGATAGACCAATGGCCTGACTCAGTATAAGGCAGCTTCCTTTGTTGCTATGGGTTTGTGCCGGACATTTAAAATATCTAACCAATAAAGCATGCCAAACCTCTTTTTTTTGGGGGGGGGGGGGAATACTCCAGAGGGTTGGAGAACTCCTTTTTCCTGTGATGTTTCTAGATGACAACAGGCAGAGTCTCTTCTAAAGATCACTTCAGCTGATTTGTCCTGTTGTAGGGGACGGGGGTTGCTAGGTGTCTTGGTCCCAAGTGGTTTAGGACTTTATACATCAGCAGTAGAACCTTGAACTTGGCTTGGTAGAAATAAGCAGCCAGTGCTGATCTTTAAGCATATAAAGTAAAAAAATATAAATAAATAAAAGGTAAAGGACCCCTGGATGGCTAAGTCCAGTCAAAGGTGACGATGGGGTGCCGTGCTCATCTTGCTTTTTAGGCCAAGGGAGCCAGCATTTGTCCACAGACAGCTTTCTGGGTCATGTGGCCAGCATGACTAAACAGCTTCTGGTGCAACAAAACACTGTGACAGAAACCAGAGCACACAGAAAGGCCATTTACCTTCCTGTCGCAGTGGTACCTGTTTATCTACTTGCACTGGCATGCTTTCAAACTGCTAGGTTGGCAGGAGCTGGGACAGAGCAACGGGAGCTCACCCCATCACAAGGATTCAAACCACCAGCCTTCTGATCGGCAAGTCCAAGAGGCTCAGTGGTTCAGACCACAGCACCACCAGTGTTATGCGACATATAAAGTGCCATATATGCATGACTAGATGGCACCACTCAGTAGTCTACCTGCAGCATCCTAATTGCAGCTTCCAAACCAAGCACAACTGAAGCGAATGCATGGGTCACAACACCTTTGAGAATATACCTGCTTTTGGGGGGGCTATGTGTGGCAACATCAATTTTTAGCAGATCCCCATTTTCATCACCCACATTCAAGTTTCATTTAGAAACAAACTGGATGCCATAAGGGAAAAACCAAAGGTCTGACATCTTACCTGAAGAAATTGATGTGCATTAGATTCAGGACAAACAGGACATTTCATCCCACAATACAAGTTGGACAAGAAGAGGCTGTTGAAGGCACCATCGGAGAAGTGAGGTTGTGGGGGAAGCTGGGACTTCTATGTTCATTTTGGATCCATGTATTTTAAAGTGACAGGATGGAGCCCCATTTAAGAAGCAACCCAATTCCAAGGAATTTGAGAGATGTTTGGGATCATGGGTAGAATGGATTATTGTTGTTCATCCAGTGTGGAAGGATCCTTCACAGGAAGTAGCAATACACCTTAGTTCCTATTAGAAGCTTACAGCCTACGGCCAAGTCCATGTACACAGGGAGGGGGGGAAACAGCATGAATTCTGTACCAACATACCCAAATTCTATTAGAAGGAAATTCTGTCAGTATAAAGCATCATGCAGAAGTATTCTTATTTGCAAAATTTACTTGCTTCCAAAACTGAGGGAGAATCTATCCATTCCTCCATCCATTTGTAGGATCCTGAAATGCAGGAAGATAGAAACCTGTCAGGAAGTACAGTCTTTGCCATGGGAAAAGTACAGAGATCTGTCCAAGGTACTGAAGCCTCTGACCATTAATGTTTGCTCTTTCAATCCTGATCTAGACTCTGAGATGCCAAGAAACAACAGGGGTCCATCTTTTCTCAGTAGTCACAAGAATAGACACGTTAAAGAAAAAAAAATATAAATTATAAAAAGCAAATTTCATAAGCAACAGTGACACATTATGAATGCTAGCATGAATGTGCAGCCACCATTTTATCAGCTTTTGCTAATTAGGCATTTTCTGAGTGCTCTGAGTAGGCAAGGATGTGTTTCAGGAGACCTGACACCCTTTGAACAACTTTGAAATGCTGCTCTGAGTTCAATAAAGCTATTTCGTTTAATAGGAAGGGGTGAGGGGATTTAAAAAAAAAAGATGGGCAAATGATATAAGTGGTCAAGTAATTGTGCCCCAGTGGGTATTTATATGGCACTACAATTTTTCAGATTACATTTGCTGTAAAATACAGAAAAGCAAGTTATAAGGGCAACAAATATATTTAGAAGGTATGTCTCAGGGGTGCTTAACTCTTGCAAGCCTTAGGCAAATCAGAGAAGAGAAGCACTGAATACTGAAAATGAAGGAAAGTGATGGTGGGTGGGGAAAATGTGGTTGCAATCTATGGTTCCTGCAGAGGCATTCTTGGAACCCTATGACAGCACAGATTTCCCTTGCCAAAGCTGAAAAGAAAGCATCTTCGTGGAGGCATCTTCATTGCAGCTGTAGAAACTTCTGCCGGCATCCCTCCTCTGCCATTGATGTTGCAACAGTGCAAAGGACCAATGGGATTTAGCCTGTCCTGTTCCCCTGGGATGTGGTGGATGGGTGGAAATACATCAGCCCTGAAGCTGGCATACTTGTTTCCCCTCTTATTGGGATGGGGGGGATGGTAAAATCCAAGCAAAGTCAACAGAGGACCAGTACTAAAGGGAAAACATCCCCTCCTTCTGTCCTGGCAGCAAGAGCCCAGCAGTTTTGGATCTGGTAGTTTGTCGGTCTTCAATTCCTCCCTCCCCTTTGTTGGATTGCTCTTCTGATTTCCATTCTTGGTGACCATGCCACACAGTTCCATATTTGGGGGTTGTATTGAAAATGATGGCAGGTGCAATGGGTTGTGTTTGTCTAACACTGCTACTATTACTTTCAACAAGAAAGATAGAGAGCATGGAATCCTACACATGTCTACTTGTGGGAAAGTCCATTTGAGTTTACTAGGGCTTACTTCTAGGTAATTGGGTATAGGATTGCACACCTAATCAAGACTAAGGATCTGGAATGCACATTGAATATTCTGTCACTGGGTTATAATCAGAAAGCACATAGAAAGAGCAACAAATAACCTATACCCACAGAAGTATTGCTATTAAAAAATGATCTGCAGCAAAAAAGACTGTACTGTGAAGAAATTATAATTAATGACTTTCTGAGGCAATGGGAACCATTCATTACCTTCTTGAGCCAATGTGTGTGTTACCAACTAGTTTTTTTTAATGTTCTTTATTAAGTAATTTATTACACTTCTTTTTTTTTAAGTGCTGATATGAAAATCTAATCATTTCATTTTTCTCTCTCTTCCATAATTGTGATAGCCTATTAGGACTGCTAATAAATCTTAAAATTAAAAGATGAGATCATTGAGATGCTGGACGCTGCATCAGACACATAAAAGATGCAACCTTCACTAAAATCCTTCTGCGATGATTTTGCAGCTCAGCTGTTAAATTCAGCCCTCAGCTTTATGAGAACCTGCTTTTAGAAACTGACCCTTAAATCTACCCTCCCAAAATATTGAAGTCACCCACAGTAAAACAGAACAAGGCCTTCAACACCAGAGTTCCCTTTGCCTCAGTGGGGCTGTGAGGTAAGGAAGAAGACGCTTCCAGCATCTCATTAATTCTAGGACGGATAATAAGCATCTTCCCGAAAATAACTGTGGGAAAATGAGTTCTCTTTCCTTATATGCAGTTTTTGCAGTCGTTACCCAGAATTTGCTGTGGCTCTGAGTCTGAAATGTGGCAAAATTTACATGCTTGGTTTATTTTTCTTCTCACGTTGCTTGAAAAATGTAACTGCTTCATCTCTTTGAACTAGATAGCAGGTCATTAGCAAGCCTCTGGAAATTCACTGCCTGTCAGAACAGACAATACTGGAGTAGATGGGCAAAATAATCACTTGGTATTAAGCAGTTCCTGTATTCAGTGGTCTGTGTTTGCCTGAGCTAAGGATTCTGAGCCCCTGTGTTCTGCTTCAATACATGATATCCAATTGCAGAATATTTCAGGATTTGGGCCTCTGCCATTGGCCCTTAAACTCTGAGTTATGATCCACAGCTTGGAAGTTTAGACAGCCAATCACGTTGGGAGTGGGAGTGGCCCAGGCCTTCAGAAATGTATATAAGCAGTTGCTTTGCCCCTGTTGTCCAGTTCTGTTAGTTCAATAAAAGTTCTTGCTGTTATCACTGTGTCTTGCCTTGTGGGAACCCACCTACACTTCAGTTCCTATGAAGATATTCTATGAAGGGCAATGAAGGACCGTCAGAATCCTGGAATAGAAGCTGAAGGAGCTGGCTTTGTGTACCCTGGAGGAGAGAAGGTTGAGGGAAGGAGACACAGAGGATAGGCAAAGATTTGTTCCTAACAGGCCGGCCTCCATTGGCTCTAACACTCTTTGGCCCACCTGTGGTATGTAGCCAGTGAAGGTGGTAAAGGGGCTAGTTTAAACAACAACAACAACAACAACAACAACAACAACAACAACAACAACAACAAACAACAAACAACAACAACAACAACAACAAACAACAACAACAACAACCAGTTCTAAGCAGGCACAGAACCAGGAAATGGTGCTTGTATCCCATTAGACAAGATGGACCACTCTGTTCTACTTTGGGGAGTTTAAAAAACATCCTATGGATAAATTCATTGGAGATCATCTTTTGCAAGAGGGAAGCTACAAGGGAAGTTGGAGAGCTGCAGCTAGCATCAGAAGTGTAGAGCTTCTCCAAATGTCCATAATTAGCAATATGCAAATTGTGGAGACAATGGGCCAGTTTCCCCCCCTTTTCCTCCATCCATATACGCACAGCTTAATTAGAAAAAGGCATGCAGAGCACATTGAAGATGCGAGAGGCTGTCTCTGTGCTCTTACATATGGCTCACTTCTAGGTCTTTAGACAAGTCTTAATCTGTTTTTATAAACAAATAACACAGTCATTTACATGAATAGCCCACATTTCTAATGCAAATCATCCTCCCTAGTGCATCTCTGCAGAGAATAATATTCTGTGTAATTACCACACATATTTACCAAATACATTTGCCCAGAGTAGCTCGCAGTCCATAAAAATCTATGGCTAAGCAGGCCTATTAACAGAGCTTCAGGTCCTGTGACATCGCTGGACATGCCTTGGGGATTTATATGCTCTCCAGCAGGTGCTCTCCTTGTGGAACGCCCTCCCATCAAATGTCAAGGAGATAAAGAACTGCACATCTGAAGGGAGTCCTGTACCAGGCAGTTGTTAATGTTTGATGCTATATTATGTTTTTATGTGTGTTGGAAGCCTCTCAGAGTTGCTGGGGCAACCTAGCCAGATGGGCAGGGTAATCATCATCATCATCATCTTAGCCTAACCTACCTCACAAGGTTGTTGTGGAGATAAAATAGGGAGTGGGAAACCATGTATGTCACCTAGATCTCCCTAGAGGAAAGGTGTGGTATAAATCAAATAAATGAATACAGTGGTACCTCAGGTTACAGATGCTTCAGGTTACAGAAGCTTCAGGTTACAGACTCCTCTAACCCAGAAATAGTACCTCGGGTTAAGAACTTTGCTTCAGGATGAGAACAGAAATTGTGCGGTGGCGGTGCAGCAGCAGCAGGAGGCCCCATTAGCTAAAGTGGTACCTCGGGTTAAGAACAGTTTCAGATTAAGAACAGACCTCCAGAATGAATTAAGTTCTTAACCCGAGGTACCACTGTAATCCTCCAAGGCTGATATGACTTTAGGGAGTTGGGATGGACCTAAGGATTGAGAAGATGCTCCTGTGACATCCTTGGAGATGATGTCAGGCACTGTCCTTCCATACCTTGTAGTTTGAGCTTCTCCTCTTCCAAATAGCAGCTCCTTTGCTCATAGGAAGGCTATTTAAAACCATTTGTAATTTGGAAATTGCTACGGGAGCTTGAAACCCTTCTAGGTCTTACCATTCCTAATTATGTTCTCATCCATATGCATCACCCACCTGCATGCTCGTTCACTGCGAAGAGATCAGAAGCCCAGCTCCGTGGAGCGGTTTCTTCCACCGTGCTAGCTTGTAATGAAAACATGCAGGTGAAACTCACCACCTCCCCCTTCTGAACGGGATAATCTTCTTTGGCTGGAATGAACTTCGCTGATTTCTCCCAACACAATTAAGACAAATCCACCTGCTTTCTTCCTCACTCCCTGCCTGGATTGTTCCTAGCCAGAGGATTATTGCTTATTCAGTGGAAATTATTACCATGTCCTAATGGGCACGGCTAGAATCCCGATTGCCTCTTTTTACCTGTTTAGCTGGCATCTGTTGATCCGTCTGGTCTAGAGAAATCACCTGCAGGGGCTAGACAATTTGTACTATTTGGGATACGTCAGTGGAAAAAGGTTTGGGGCCATAAATGCCATTTTGTTGATGGGCTTTTAATGTACCCCACTCCATAAAGCCTGATCAAATCAATCCAGTTCACAAGAGTGTATTTCCTTAATTAATAAGAAAAGTAATATTCAGAGCCTCCTCCTCCTTGCTGAATTTTAAGGGGAAGCCATTTGTATATATGTGCTGCCGAAGCGAGCACAAGGGGAAGCCATTTGAAAAACTGCGAAATGCCCACAAAATCTCATTAATGCTGCCATCTTTACAGTGGAGATTCTTCCAGAAAACGATAAGTTTAATTTTCCATATTGGTTACTAAGATCATGACATTATGTTGAGCCTGAGATAGTGTATAACATTTTTGTTTCCAGCTAAGTAAAAAATCTTTCTCTTAAAAAATAATAATTCTCCTTTTAGATTAATATCTAATATTTTGTTTTAGCTTTACTAACCTTATATGCAGCTAATGGGCTGCAATCAATTACCAGCTTTTCTACAACTGTCAAGGATTGGAACTGATTAGATACTGAGAGCTCTTTAAACCCCTGGGTCTCTCTTTTCTTTTTAAACTTTATAACAGAGCAGGCTATATATATATAATAGTCAATATATCTCATTTCATCAGTGGACTGGGATGTCAGAATTACCATATCCAGAGACAGTGAACTTGTGAATACCTGATGTATCATCTTCAGGTCCTGTCAATGAGGTGTGCATAACTCAAGAGTAATTTACTACTGGGGATGTGCTATCGTCAATCTGATCAAAATGCTGGGGGAGATCTTGAGATGAAGAATGACATTGAGGAATCATTCCCAGAATGAAATGATGTAGTTATGGGTGACTTCAGCTACTCTCACATAGACTGGCTACATATGTGCTCCAGTTGTGACACAAGAGAGCCAGTATGGTGTAGTGGTTAAGAGCGGTAGACTCGTAATCTGGTGAACCGGGTTTGTGTCCCCGCTCCTCCACAAGCAGCTGCTGGGTGACCTTGGGCCAGTCACACTTCTTTGAAGTCTCAGCCCCACTCACCTCACAGAGTGTTTGTTGTGGGGGAGGAAGGGAAAGGAGAATGTTAGCTGCTTTGAGACTCCCTCAGGTAGTGATAAAGCGGGATATCAAATCCAAACTCCACAAGAGGTAAAAGAGATACAATAAAGTACTCGTTTACTCACTGCATACTTAAGGAAGTCATTCCTAAAGACAGAGGTGCCAACTTAAATAAAATATGGGGGGGGGACACAGGTAAGCCCTGCACTGCATAATCAGTCACACGACATGGTGCACACACTCCATGTTTTTTTGGGGGCAGCCGCCTCAAATATTTTATTGGGGACAGCAAAGGGACCTCAGCCCCTAGGAGTTGGCTCCTATGCCTGCATAAGGAAGTTGGCTACCAACTTGATGGCTTTAAGAGAGGATTAGACAGACCCATTGTCAGGGACCATGCTGCGGAGGGCTGCAAATTGGAAGAATGGTGGGAACCACCCCCTCCCCGTGATCCTGACCCTGAATCTTCCCAGGAGCAGGAGGAGAGTATAGATTTGGAACAGTGGTTTGCAGAGGGGCATAGTCCAGAAGGCAGAAGCTGGGAAATACTGGATGGGGAACAGCTAGCAGAAGAAACATTGGAAGAGAGAGAGAGTTAGCAGATTCACAATCTCTAGACAGCATTCACCACCACCCCGTCTCCAAAGTCACGGAGAGCTCAGAAAGTGTTAGAACAGAAAGTGCAGAGGCTACAAGCTCAGATTACAAGACGTAGGAGTGACGACAGAGTGAGCTCCTGTTGCTCTATCCTAGCTCCTGACAACCTAGCAAGTTGAAAGCACGCCAGTGCAAGTAGATAAATAGGTACCACTGTGGCAGAAAGGTAAACGGCAGTTCCATGTGCTCTGGTTTCCGTCACGGTGTTCTGTTGTGCCAGAAGTGGTTTAGTCATGCTGGCCACATGACTCGGAAAGCTGTCTGAGTGCCACAACCCCATAGTCGCCTTTGACTGGACTTAGCACCCCAGGGGTTCTTTATCATTTTTACCATCCTGCTAACTCCTAACCACCCCACCAGGGATGATGGCAGCTGGAGTCAAGCAACACCCAGAAGTCAACACATTGACAGTAAAGTTCCCACCCACCTCTTATGTTATAGAGACTTTTCTATAGCCAGGATGACTTCGAGATGTGCCTTGAGATTAGCAAGGTGGCACAACAGCAAAATGTCAGCACTTGACGTATGGCTGACAAAACTCGCTGGCGGAGCCATGGGGACCCTGCAACGAAAGGTTCCGTGTGTAGATGCCATGAACGATTAGATCAGAGAAAGGAAAAACATCTTAAATCATCACGGGTGGGATGGCCTCAGCAGTGCAGGAGGCCTTCAGCCCCACTTAAGCTCTTAACGGAGAGCATCAAGAAAGTTTAAATGGTTTTCAGAGGTCTCTCCACAGTAGGGGTTTCACTACACCAAATCTTTAATTAGTAATACCTGACCTAGAAGGAATGAAACAAACAAACTTGGGGAACTCTCTGAGAATTCAGTTCATTAACCCTTGAGTGCAGTTGGGTCCTTATCATTATTCGCCAGGGGAATGGCACTGCTCTCCGGTTAATGGAAGCTGTTAAATCAGCTCTTCGCCAACTCTCTCCTCCCTCTCCACCTTTTAAAAACAGTTTCAGCTGTTAATTAACCAGAGACTGTCATCTAGGAAAGTTTGCAAGAGAAAAGGGGGCCAGTGGCTTAATTAAAATAAAATTCCTTGCTGAGGAAATCTGCTCAGAATTCCCTCCTGATCGCTGTGAAGGCGAAAAGCCCACAGGAATCCTCCCGCTTCTCCCTTTGATGATTTTTAACGCTCACGAAAGATGAGCAAAAGGAACGCAGCAGCTCGAGCAGAAAGAGGAAAGTGCTTTCAAACATGCCACATTTTGAATCTCTGATTCTGCCTGTCATCCTGAGCTTCAGATGTGAGGCAGACGGGAGCCCAGTTAGCCTTACAGTGGGGCGTGTGGAGGAATGCATGAAACCAATGTCAAAATATTCTGCTTCGCGAAGGCAAGACTTCGTGGTGCATTTTTAGAAACATAATCTTTCTCTGTTAGAAGCCTCATCTAAAGGAGTTTTGAAAAGATTTCCTGGTTGTAATGAGCAATAGGGAAGGGGAGGAAATCTAACCTCGGAATATCTTACATTATACGACAATATTGTGGAAGATACCTACAAAAGACATCACATCATCAGGTATAGCCATCTTCAAGCTCCCCGAGGCAAAGATACAGGAATTAATCAAAAATCTAGGAGGGGGGAAATCACTTGTCAGCTTTGAACTGTGTACTTTTTTTGTGTGAGGCTGCAATCCTAACCTCGCTTACCTGAGAGTAAGGCCCACTGAATTCAAAAGAACTTGCTTCTGATTAGACATGATTTCAGTCACATTGTGAGTTGCCTAGGGTCTGTTTGTATGAAGTGCCAAATAAATCCAGATAGTAAGTTTGGTTCTGTACAGGTCTGGTTGGCTCACCTCTCAAAGGATATTGTAGAGTTGGAAAAGTTTCAGAAAAGAGCAACCAAAATGATCAAGGGGCTGGGACAACGGTCCTATGACCATTTTAGTTTGTAGAAAAGGTGACTTGGGGGGCTAATAGAAGTGGATAAAATGTGTGAAGAAAGCAGAGAGAGAAAACTTTGTCTCCCTCTCTCACAATACTAGAATTTAGAGACATGTTAGCAGAGTCAGGGCAGATAAAATAAGGTAATTCTTTGCACAATGCACAGTCAGCTCATGGAATTTACTCTCACAAGGGGCAGTGATGGGCACAACTTGAATGGCTTTAAAAGAGGATTCTATCCTAGAAATATTAGTAGTTTTTGAGCGCCCACACACATGGAGTCCAGCCTGCAAGGGCTCATTTAGTGGGAGGCCAAGGCTTAGCAAACCTACCAAGACATTTCTGTGAAGAAATCTGCTTCTTGGAGTGCCCTTCTCTCCTCCCAAGTTCTCGTGCAGACTGCCCATCTTCTGTGATGCTTAGAAGATCCCATGGGCTACCGTGGACAAAAACTGATGAGAGTAAAATTCACTCCTTCACACATGGAATCTCCTGTACTCCATCTGGGAGAGTTTAATGGCGGTTTCATTACTGAGGCATAGGGAAAAACTGGTCTCCAACTACAGGCAATTCCAGTGTTGTAGGGAAACTGCACCCCTTACTCATTGGTGCCACAAATCGCTGGGTCTTTTCCCCCTGCTGTGAAGTCAGCAGAAGTCATTCACTTTTATGGGGGAATGTAATACAACCTCTCCTATTGAACTTGGAGCTGCCAAGCCAGCCTTAGGTAATTTTGAGAATAATAATTTGAAAAAACTTGAATGTTCTCATTCCATATAAATCCACCTTGGACTGCTTTTGTAATTTATACAGAATGGCAGTTAGGCAAATAACTGACACTCAAAACATTTTTGGTCAAGTTTCTTTTTGAATCAAATCATTTTTGATAAAATTCTCAACAGATGAGCAAGTACTATTACTTGTGACAATATATTTCAATATTTTCTGACTGAAGTATAACTCTATATAAATGCTCATGATTGTATTTGTATTGATAAGTTATAAGACTGCTGTTGTTGGTTACACATTATTTGGGGATTATTTGTTTTACGTGCTGGTCAAAAGTTCTTGAATACCTTTAGCATTTATATTTATTATATTTGGTTTTCACTAGAGCATGATTATTTTTTTAAGGGACTTTAGCAAAAATGAGTCAGGGAAGGCAGGATGAGGGACTAATAAGAAGTCCTGCCAATGCTATAAGGGGGAAAAGAAAAACCTAGAATGAATTATTTAACAGCTCTGAAACCTTTGTGATTTATAATAAGAACCTGACATTTGGCAAGGGATTCTCTCGGGATCCATGCACTCCTTGGTGCTATTCCTATGAAAATATATAGATTTTGTCAACTAAATTTTTTCAAGGGAGCTATCCATTTTTGTCTCTGTGTGAAAAATGCCAGTGTTGGTAGAGGGAAAAGGCAAGTTCATTTGAAATCAGGGAACCCTCCGATTTCACTAAGCTTCTTTAAACACATACTCACTTTATCTTAATAATTATATTCAATATACATCAGCATTTAGGAAAGGATAGGATGGCTGAGCCGTTCTATCTGCTAAGCTAGCTTCGAAATGAAGGATCCAGTTTTGAATTCAAGCCAGAATGGATGGAGTCAGAATCATTTCTCAAGAGAGAGTTCTACCGAGATGGGGCAACCACCAAAAATGCCCTGTCTCTAATGTCCACCAATATGACTTTGTTTATTTATTTTCAAAATCTGTGCGGGGCTATTATGAATCCTGGAGCACTTCGATTCTCTCTGGTTCTTCTCTGAATTTTGCAGTAGTTTGGCACAAAGTGAAAACACCTCTCCCACTGCCAGCCCCTCACCATCTGCTATTGTGTGTGTGTATTTTCTACAATGGTTCCATATCAGTCCACACCAGCACCCATAACGCTTCCATCCCTGTGGCGAAAAGGGTTGGATTAGTTTGTTGCCATCAAGGGCAATTTGATGCATATTCTGTCCCCTCCTTCCCTTCCTTGTGTTCCAGAACTCAGCTATTTTTGCCGGGTCTCGGGACAGTCCAGGAACCCACAGAATAAAATCTTGTTTCCAACTTTAGTCATGTCGCTCAGCTGATCTTTATGGGCAGATATTTCCTTTTGTCAAATTATTTTTTACAAGCTTTGCTGAGCATTACTGTGGGAGATTACTTCCAGGAAGAGAATATTGGACAGTCAGAGGTGATACGTTGCTTTGTAACGTATTTTCAAATCTGTAATGGAATGTTGCACTCCTTCTATACCAGCTACATTGATACAATCCTGTTTCACATCAGAAATGGGTAGTATAGGGTGGGGGTGTGCAAATCTGTCTGGTTCGGTTTAATCTCTGTTTCTCATTTTTCCAACCTAAATTCAGCTCTTCGCATTTCATATATCTAGCCCTCATGAAAGTTCACTGGCATTTTAGTGTTGAATTTCTCCTACACATTTTCAAGTGCAATTTTGCTTAATGTACATGTTTTTTGTGAATCCATTTTCTTCAATACAACAAACTTTTGGGTGTTATTTTCACCAATACAGTCGCACCTTGGCTGTTGAATGGAATCCATTCTGGAAGTCCGTACGACTTCCGAAAATCTTTGACAACCAAGGCACGGCTTCCGATTTGCTGCAGGAGCTTCCTGCAGTCAATTGGAAGCCACAGAAGTCACATCGGACATTCAGCTTCCAAATAACATTTGCAAACTGGAACACTCACTTCTGGGTTTGTGGCGTTTGGGAGCCAAAACGTTCGAGTTGCAAGGCGTTTGGGATCTAAAGGACGACTGCATATGGATTTTAATGCACGATTTCCTCCACTCCATGCATTTATGCACATGTTACTTGGCTGAAGAACTAGATTTGCAAAAACTGGAGTCGTGGTGTGAATTTTGAAGGATGGTTGTGCTTTGGTGCACAGGGAGGGTTGCTTTAAAGGCAAACCAAACTGAATTTCTCCACCACCCCTAGTTTAGAGACAGCAGCCTCCATTATTGCTCTTTATAGCAAATCACTGCCTCTTTTGGTTTGGCATAAGTGCTGCCCGTGATGCAGGGGCTACCCGGTATGAATGGAGCCCATTGATTCTAAAATTCCTTGTACAGTCTACACATTCCGAAAAATACTAGTAAAACTCTGCTGGGATTGTACCACTTTAGAATGTAGATGGGGGTGCTTTCCCATGTTAAGCAAATACCTGCCCAGACAACCACATGGAGAAAAGCTAGACTAAAGCATTTGTCCTTCAATATCTGAAACTACTTCAAATAAAGTGTTTTGTTGTTATTTGGGGGAGCATTTAAGCATTCAACATCCCCACCCCCCTGTTTGAAGTGGTATGTTCCCAAAAAAATCTATTTTTAACATTTTTTTTCTGACTGCTTAGGTCAATGTGATGGAGTTACAGATAAGTAAAGCAGAAGCAAAGGGAAGCTGCAAAAATAAAATAATAATAATAATAATAATAATAATAATAACCACCGTCCATGTCTCTTAAGCATCTCACACTGCATATTATATGCAAATGCACTTGAAGGCAGCCAATCACACCCAATAAATGTGTAAATGGTCCTTCTCAATGAAGCAAGGAAGGAGAACTTAAGCCTTTCCTCACCTGCCACTTTTCAGTTCCAGACCATCCAGGTCTGGATGCATTGGAAAGCCATATATCTTAACAGAATGCAATTGTGTATGTTGTTTTCACTAATATTTTTATGCATTATTTTCTTCTTTAAAAAATTACTTGGTTGGAGAAGTACATTGCAAAATTCAGGGAAGAGAAAGTTCTGAAGGATCACTGTGCATTTACTTATTTTTCGGAAAGTGCAAATTTGGTGTGTTTTGTCTTTAAAGAGGAACTGGTTTTAATTCTCCCCCAGAATTTAAATATGCCAAGTTGTAACCAAATGTAATGGTGTCTGAATGCAGCATTTGCCAACTGAATAATAATAATAATAATAATAATAATTAATAATAATAAATTTTATTTGTATCCCGCTCTCCCCAGCCAAAGCCAGGCTCAGAGCGGCTAACATCATATAAATAAGACAATATGCATAATACAATATACAATATGCAAATAAAATAACATTCAACATTCATTAAAATAATATAGAATAATATTAAATATCAGCATTTCAAAATTAAACAGAAATCCACTCAACAATTACAATAAGTAATTTCTAAACTCCAATCAATAAAACAACAGCAAACCACAGTGCACAACATAATACAATACAAAATAAGAAGCAGAGACTGGAGGGTGGGGCAAGGCAGGTGGAAAGAGGCCTTGCCTGATGGAGTCTCCCCCCTCACAGTTTTTCTTCCAGGCACAGCTTCCTTATGAGGAGACCCAGGGCCGGAGGGTGGGGCAAGGCAGGTGGAAGGAGGCCTTGCCTGATGGAGTCTCTCCCCTCGCAGTTCTTCCTCCAGGCACAGCTTCCTTATGAGGAGACCCAGGGCCGGAGGGTGGGGCAAGGCAGGTGGAAGGAGGCCTTGCCTGATGGAGTCTCTCCCCCTGAAGTGCTTTCAGGCTGGTGACAACGGACCAAATTCTCTCCAGCTTTATTGAAGCAAATCGCTCTCTTTCGGTGGGGTTGTGCTGAAGTGGCTGAAGGGAATTTGATCACCGTGTTCACATTATTCCATCTGCCTTACTCGAAATATAATTAGCTGTCTGGCAAGTTAATGGGTTTTCCTCCTTCTCTTCCTATCTCTAAAGCTTACATGACCATTCACCAAATATAGTACTTGTGGGCTGCTTGTCTCTGTTGTTGTTGTTGTTGAGTCATTTAGTCATGTCCAACTCTTCGTGCCCCCATGGACCAGAGCACGCCAGGCACTCCTGTCTTCCACTGCCTTCCGCATGGATCACTGCCTTGTTGTGGCGAAGGGGCTTGAATAACTCAGAGAAGCTATGAGCTATGCCATGCAGGGCCACCCAAGACGGACAGGTCATAGTGGAAAGTTTTGACGAAACGTGATCCACCTGGAGCAGGAACTGGCAAGCCACTCCAGTATCCCTGCCAAGAAAACTCCATGGACAAAAACAACAGGCTTGTCTCTATTAGTTGTTGTTGTTTAGTCGTTTAGTCGTGTCCGACTCTTCGTGACCCCATGGACCAGAGCACGCCAGGCACTCCTGTCTTCCACTGTCTCCCGCAGTTTGGTCAAACTCATGTTGGTAGCTTCGAGAACACTGTCCAACCATCTCGTCCTCTGTCGTCCCCTTCTCCTTGTGCCCTCCATCTTTCCCAGCATCAGGGTCTTTTCCAGGGAGTCTTCTCTTCTCATGAGATGGGCAAACTATTGGAGCCTCAGCTTCACGATCTGTCCTTCCAGTGAGCACTCAGGGCTGATTTCCTTAAGAGTGGATAGGTTTGATCTTGCAGTCCATGGGACTCTCAAGAGTCTCCTCCAGCACCATAATTCAAAAGCATCAATTCTTCGGCGATCAGCCTTCTTTATAGTAAAGCTCTCACTTCCATACATCACTACTGGGAAAACCATAGCTTTAACTATACGGGCCTTTGTCAGCAAGGTGATGTCTCTGCTTGTCTCTATACAAAGTGCTAAAAAACAGCCCACAATGGTGGCTCCTCTCACCATATAGAGTTATAGTCTAATGCTTTGATCCCTACAGAAATGGAAGGGAAGAGAAGCTTCCTGTTTTGATTGCTCTCCCCCCCCCTTATAAAAATATTATTGGTTTTTACAATTTAATATTCAACCAAATAACACAATGTAACATTTGTCTTATAAATGAAAAAGAAACACCCCCTTGCTCATTTTTCTGTCAGGACTCACTTGAGCAAAAAGAATAAATTCTACAGGAGACGCTTTCCCTGTCCCTGTGTTTATGTGCAGGAACCTTGAGATGAGCATGTAAGTATCTGTCTCTTGTAAGGCTAAGCTCCAGGGCCACATCTACCATTGAACAGCGAGGCAGCTGCCTCAGGTGGCAGATATTGGGTGGTGGGTTTGTTATTCTCCATCAGTTGGAACAGGACGTTTTCCCTAGGATGAAGCTGCAGAGTATTTGTGACTGTCCTATGTCTGTGTTGCTGCATGTAGTGCTTGCTGGCCTATACCAGAAGCTCCAGCATTCTGGGTGTGTGGTAGTGTGGAGAATGGTGAGAAGGGCTGTTGATGACAGAACTGGAAATACTGCAAAACGAATCTAAACAAATATGGTCCTCCCATGTCTTTTATGTAGCCACTGTGTAAACCGGGGTTGTCATATGTCCTCTTTTTCCAGGATGCACCCTCTTTTTTCACGGGTAGAGTCGTCATAGTGATCCATAGTTAAAAGCAGAAGTCAGCAAACATGTCCTCTTTTTTTGCTCTGCAACAAGAAGAACATTCGTTTAAAGAAGATTGGAAAATGTTTATTGAATATATGAGGGAAAATTGTGTACACTTGGAAACGTTGGCAGCATTAAGAGAAATCCAACAGCGTAAGTAAGTTTTGATGGAAGTAATAATGGAATATGGTTTAGTTTATATAAAATATGCAGGGATTTATGTTATGCAAAATGAAGCATTGGAAGAGAAGAAGGGAAGTCATTGATATTTTAAGGTTGTCTAAATGAATATTCTAAATTGTAAAACAGAAAATTTAATAAAAATTATATAGATATAGATTTAGATATAGTAGAAATTGGCAAGTGTCCTTCCCCCCCCCCCTTTTCTCTTCAATATATGGCTACCCTAGAGGAATGGGGCCTGTCTGCATAGTCTTCTTTCAGCCCTGTGGAATAATATACCATCCCAAAGAGGGGCAAATTCACCTGAGGGAGGTGAAAGAGCAGGAGAAATTTCAACAGCCTCATCTGAAATGCTTTTGGACTTTCCCCCCTGCTTTGCGTGAGGAACCTGAAAATTAATTTGAAATATCTATTTATAGGCGACATTTTCTTCAGCAATGCCACTTGAAGCACATGAAGGGAATGGCACTTGTCTAGATGTTACAGAAAAGGGACGATTGCAAAACAAAAAGAAAACCCCATCACAACTATGTTGGATTATTTTTCTTCCTCATTTTGCTCTCAGGAGAACCATACAGAGCAGGCTCCCTTTCCCCCCATCTCTCTGCTTCTCATTACAACATCCCTCCTTCCACCAAATCAGGATTCTGAACATGCACAAGCAATAGGGATCTCGTTCAGTTTTACGCAGACGTAAATGGCCATATATAAAAAATACACATATACATACAAACCAGAGGTGGATATAAGCCCATTCCTGATGATGAGAAATAAATCACTAGATATTTATTGGAATTGCCGGGACATTGCCAATATCTCTTTTTCTCAGCAGAGGGAGTTGTTTCTCAAAGTAGCAAGGCAGCATCCTTTGATTGCATTTTTGTCAGACAAGCTGTATTTATTACCTTACTTGTAATTTAATTTCTACCGTATTCACCTTGCTGTTTTCTGGTGTGCGTCCCCCACCCCCCGTTTTATATCTTCCAATGAAGGTTTATCTGAAAAAGGGAACAAGAGTTTAATCCAACCTTGAGCTGCAATAAAACAAGTTAGGGGGAAAAACATGTCTGAAAAAACTTTCTTACCGGTGGATTCTACAGCTTGATTCTGTGCATGTTTACTTGCACGTGAGCAGTGCCAGCCCACCTATGAGGCGAAGTGAGGTAGTTACCTCAGGTGGCAGATCCAGCTTCCCAGGAGCTCACTGCTTTTCATCTGCCACCCCATTCTCCTCTCTAGCCTCCTTTTACTCTCCTGCCCCCTTCAGCGGTGGTGGTGGTGGTGGGGATGCAGAAATGGGGAGAACAGCATTTTCTGTTTTGCCTCAGGTGGCAAAATGTCCTGGGCAGGCCCTGCAAGAAGGGATGGGCGAAGCCATCAATTTTAGTTTCTCATTTCCCCAGTCTTAAATTCAGTTCTCTACATTAAAAAGTCCTCATGAATATTCATCAGCATCTTAGGGTGAATTTCTTAGGGTGAATTTCTCCTCATACACGTGTAATTTTGCATTTTTAAAAAGCAACGTTTCCTAACACAATGCTGTTTTGTATGTTACTTTCGCTAACGTATGCATTTTAATGCACATTTTACCTTGGTATATGCTTTGCTGTACACATGACTTTGCTGGGGAACTGCAGGGCAAAGAGAATTTTGATGGACAGGGTTGTGTTTCAGTTTGTGAATTGGTTGAAGAAATGTGAATTGGGTAGATTTCCCTTCAAAGGTGAACTGAATCAAATGGGACCTTTTTCTCTCTCCAAAACATGTATAGTATTAAAGCCTAATTGAATTCAGTGTGACTTACATCCAAGTAAGCACAGGAGCAGGGTTGTAGTCTTCTAAGTGGAGATTGAATTGGGAAAAATTGTGAACACAATGCATTAAGTAAATCAAAGCATTGTGGGTTTAAATGGGCACAGCAAGCTCCTATTTGCTACAACTTCACCTTTTACCTTCGTGAGACAAAATACCACAAATATAATGCTTTTAGCCTTAAAACAACAATAATACCACCCAGAGAAGCAACAGTAGTAGATTTCCTGCGTCGGTAGGAAGCTGGACTATCTGGCTCTTTAAGGTCCCTGACAACTCCGCTACCCTCCCTGTCCCTCTTTCCTTTTGTGTCGTGTATTTTAGATAGCACATCTGTGGGCTTGTTTTATAAGCTGCTCTGGGAGTCTTTTCAGGTTGAAGAATGGGGTACAAATGCTCTAAATAAATAATAATAAATAAGCTGCAGTATTCTTTCTTTCTTTCTTAGCAAAATACTTTCTCATGGGGCTTAGTTTAACTGGAAATGCTTCTGCACACGGCTTAAAAATCCCCTGCGGGTGCTTTACAATGGAGTAAATGCAGCATACGTACGGCTCTGGTATACTGAAAGCAGGGTTTGGGCTGTTTTTTATCTCCAAAATAAAGTACTGTCTGATTCAAAGATGGATAGATTACCTCAGGGCAAAAGCATCTGAATGCTGTGCGATGAGGTAAATGGCTGCTCTTGCAAGACAGATATGGGCAAACAGCACAGCGCACACGCTGACAGTGACAGATCCCCACAGCATATTAACTTCCTTCCCGACTGATCCACAGGATCTAAATGAAAATGAGCAAAGGGGAGCAAGTGGGGGCAGGGTGCGGGCATAGGCTTGCTATCTTTCCACCTTGATTAAGGACCCTGCCCTGTTAACAGCAGCACAGCAAGGAAGTGAATAGCTTTGTCTATACCTGCTGAAGTTCTGACAGGGAACTTTTTATTATTATTATTTTAAAGGCATAGAGCCCTCCCAGGGAAGATGTTGGCAAAGTAGACTCAAGCTGGCTGAACTGCTAGAAGGAAGGTTTTAGTAAGATTTTAAACAAATGAGCTAAGCCAGGTTAGGAGGAGTCTAAGCCATCTCCCTATCCATTCTGAAGGAAATCAGCCCTGAGTGCTCACTGGAAGGACAGATCCTGAAGCTGAGGCTCCAATACTTTGGCCACCTCATCAGAAGAGAAGACTCCCTGGAAAAGACCCTGATGTTGGGAAAGATGGAGGGCACAAGGAGAAGGGGACGACAGAGGACGAGATGGTTGGACAGTGTTCTCAAAGCTACCAGCATGAGTTTGACCAAGCTGCGGGAGGCAGTGGAAGACAGGAGTGCCTGGCGTGCTCTGGTCCATGGGGTCATGAAGAGTCGGACACGACTAAACGACTAAACAACAACAACACAAGCCATCTCCCAAAAATGCCAGTTGGAAACACTTGATATTCTAGGGCAGCAGTTCTCAACACCCCCCTTTGGTTCTATAAACTCATTCCCACTGCCCCCTACCCTATTAAAAATATTATTCACAATAGCAGTTTGTACAACCCATGAAGGTACATAACAACACAATGAAATTCAAGGCGGTAACAGTTAATTGCACATTTATTCAAATTCCGATTAGAATTATTTAGTTTGATTAAGTCAACAAACCTGGTGAGCTTGATTCAGTGATACCAGATTTCCAAAGCCTGAGACTCATTGACACCTCCAGCGCCCCCTGCTGCCCACTCTAGGTAATCCTGCAGCCTCCCAGGGGATGGCTCCACCCATTTTGGGAACCACCGTTCTTATGCAACCTTCCCAAACTTGCTGACCTCCAGAAGTTTTGGGTTGCAGTTTCCATAACCCCTGACTGTCGGCCATGCTTACTGGAGCTGGTGGGTGTTTGCAGCTGACCCCAAGCAAACTAACAACCCTTCTTGTTGTTGAAGGTGTTTTCTGAGAATATGGTGAAGGCTAACGATTCACACAGGTGGACCACACCCTTCCCTTGCATGATAGGCCAGTTCTTGACATTTCTCCAAGGAGCAAGACTGTATAGCATCAGAGCAATAATATTTATGGGACCAACCAGTACTGCGTAGAATCATACAGCTGGAAGGGACACTGAGGATCATCTAGTCTAACCCCCTGCAATGGAGGAATATGCAGCTACCCCATACGGGGGTTGAACCTGCAATCTTGGCATTATCAGCACCACACTGAGCCATCAGGACTGAGAGTAATGCAGAACTCTTCTTTGAGGGAAACCTGTTTTCACACCATAGGTGAATAAAGGTTATTCTACGCATATTTTATGTATGAGGCTAAAATTGTTACTGAAATTATTTTTCCTGATGGCTAGAGATGGGCCATTTCCATGTGACATGAATGCATAGCTGTCAACATTTCCCTTTTCTTGCAAGGAATCCTATTCAATATAAGGGAATTTCCCTTAAAAAAAGGGAAACGTTGACAGCTATGCATGAATGGCAATTTCAAATTCCATAATCCTATGCACACTTTCCTGGCTGGAAGCTCCACTGTGCACCATGAGGTTTACCTCTGAGTAGACATGCATAGGATTGCAATGCTAATCAAATTATTATTATTATTATTATTATTATTATTAGGAAGCTGGGAGATCATCTAGGAATGCTGCAAGGTTAAAAATGAGTCGTGGGCCCTGCCTGAGGAATCAGTGCATGAACCCTTTCAGAATGCAGCCAGTGTGACGAAGTGGTTAGCAGGATGGACTAGGGTTGGGGAGATCTGAGTTCAAATCCTCATTCAGCAATGAGGATCACTGGGTGAATTTGGAAGTCATTGTTTCACAGTCTTTTTTTTTTTTTAAAAAAATGATATTTATTACTTTTTCAAAATTTCCAACACAGCACTACAAACAAAGAGAAAAAGAAAAAAAGAAAAAAAGAAAAGAAAAAACAATACAAATACAAAACAAAAACGCTACATGGACTAACAAATCAAGCAAAAACAAACAAAAACAATTTAAAAACACCTCAAACATTTTCGATATCTTATATTTCATTCACTTATTTCCAGCGACTTCCTCACACCTCCCTTTTTGTATTCCACTTCTATTATTTGTTTCAGCAATTCCTTTCCATCTTACTCTGTTTTCTGTTCTATAATTATCTTAACACATTCTTGCCATACTTTTCCTTTAATTTTCTATTAATCTATTTACACTTAATTCCTTATGACATTTCTACTAAAGCCATGTAATTTCATTCCAACATTTTTCTAACATTCCTTAATTTTACAATATTTCTATAAATAGTCTTTAAACTTTTTCCAATCTTCTTCCACCGACTCTTCACCCTGGTCTCGGATCTTGCCAGTCATTTCCGCCAGTTCCCTATAGTCCATCAACTTCGTCTGCCATTGTCCAACACTTCAGTGTTTTCAAGAAGCAACCATTCTCTCAACCAGAAAAAGGCAGATGGTTCAGAACGAAGTTTAAAGGTCTGGCAGGGCAGGTCCACCTCCTTCTTTAGCATCCATCAATATCTTAAGCTTAACTCGAGGCTTCCTGCCCTGCCAAACAACTCTAGGAGCATCCCTCTGCCACCTCCTGAGACCCTCCATCCCATCCAGAGCTTGCAATGTTTGAAACAAAAGCAACATCCCCAGCAACACAGCAGCCCTCATCCCCACCACAATGACTCGGCCCAACAGTAACAACTTCTGATTTGTCCATATTTCCAAATCCCCCTTCTCATCAATCCAACATCCTTCACAGTTGTCCTTAAGCAGATTCACATTTTTGGCGGTCATACTAACCCCCAAATACCTCTCTTTCTCAACCAATGTTAGTCCTGTCGCCTCCTGAAACTCTGTCAGGCTTTCCTTTTCTAATTCAGATAGGGCTCTGGTCCTCAAATTCATCCGTTCTTCTTTACGTTCAATCATAACGAATGTCAGCTTATGTTCATCAAGTTGTCTTTGTATGGATGGGACTCTCGTCTCCAGTTGTATTACGTTAAATTCAGCAGCAAGGGTTTTTTCCCTGACTTCATCTGCAGTTTGCCGTATCAGAGTAGATTCCTGTATCAGTTTCTGGGTGGTTTCTGAATTGGTATTCACCTTTTGTCCCAAATTATTTAAACTTTCTACAATTAAATCAGTTTCAATATTTGCAACATCCAATTTCACATTTATCGCATCTGTTTTCTTATGGAGTTGTTCCAGCGAATCGTTTATTTTCAATAATGCAGCCACTAAGGCCTCCTCTGTCGACATCCCGTCTGTTTTTTCCTTTCCGTTTGCCATAACACTTAAGAGACTCAAGGTCAATTCCAAAGTCTCACACTTTTCTTATCTTGCAGCTGGAAATTCCCCTAGCCCAGCTCCTATAAAGTAACCAATTTCAAAAGCTTCCACTAGGGGAAAACAGGTTGCATTTGTAACGGTCAATATGTCCTCTTTTAAACACAGTTTCAATAATCCGAAGTTAGTTTCAATTTTCAGTTACTTTCCTCCTTTTTTAAAAACAACCGGAAACAGTAGAAACAATGTATTTCTCTTATTTAGCTAGCTGTCAATGAACGTTCTAAGCGCTGTCAATGAACATTCAAAAAACAAAAACAAAAAAAAAACATCAGTCTTACTAGCAGCCCGTTTCCAGGGTCAGAGCGGCGGTGTTTTAAGCCTCTTCGCTCTCTCCCGCAGGCATACTCAATCCGCAACTTCCCCCTCTCTTCTCCTGCCTCCAAGAGGGGGTTTAATGTTCTTTACCGTTGGAAATTTGATCTTTTACAAAAGACCTTCCAGGACTCCAGCTTGCAACTTCATTGCCTCAGTCTATTTACAAAAAGGGAAGGCGGACTTCCTGTTTTGAACCTCCCCGTTACGATACCAAATTAAACTTTTAGAAATCCAATTCTTCCGTTTCAGCTCTACTCACGGGTAATTACTTTAAAGTCAAATTGTCCACAGGAAAAGGTCAGCGCTCTCCGGCAACAGCTATGCGGCTTCGCTCCGTGGAAGAAGCAGACGATTCGATGCACTGCGCCGCTCACCCCACGTCGCTCCGGAGCCCCAAAAACCGGGGTTCCCCGCAAGTGGGGGAGGCGCAAAAGGTGCCCGCCGAATCCCACGTTCACAGGCTTCTCCCGCCTGTGATTTTAACGGGTCTCCGCCTTTGCCGTGGCGGCCAGACCCAGATTTCCACGGAGCAGATTCCTCCCGGTCAGAGGAATTCTGCCATTGCTGGAGGCGCCTCCCCCTTTCACAGTTTAAACCAGGCTTCCTCAACCTCCAGATGTTTTTGGCCTACAACTCCCATGTTCCCTAGCTAGCAGGACCAGTGGTCAGGGATGATGGGAATTGTAGTCTCAAAACATCTGGAGGGCTGAGGTTGAAGAAGCCTGGTCTAACATACTTGGAAGTATAAAGGAAAGTGGTTGAAAGGATAAAGCAGGAGAGGGAGCATGCATGTATCCTGAGCAGCTTTGAGGGAATGTGGCAACTCCCTTCAGTAGAAGACAAGCAGGCCTCACTCCTGGTTGAACTTCCAACAACTATGGAATATCTTTTTTAAAAAATAAAACCAACCAAAAACACTTTAGCAGGCATTTTAACTGAATTCTGATTTTATAGTATCAACTGATTTTTATCTTTAATGTAATGTTGAGTTACTTGTACAGCACTTAGAGACAATGGCAATTCAATGAGATAAAAAGCATCAAAAGTAAGTAAGTAAGCAAAAAAAAAAAAAGTAATGCAAACATTATCTTAGGTAGACTGCACTGGCCTGGCTTGGCAAAGGAGTGCTTCCTGACCCCAGATTACATTTACCCTCATCTCGTATTACAAAATGGGATTGCCAAAGGCATGCCTAAAGAATAGATTGTCTCCATTGCCCACACAAATGTGGGCTTCTGCCTGTACTTGCCTCCACAGCACAGCTGCATATTGCCAAGACAGTGACATTAGCATGTGCAGACACGCCTTCTGGTGGCACAAACATGCCCCAAGACAAACAAAAAAGGTACCTGCTCCTCACTTCGTGGCATTATTTTAACTACATGCCGGTACAACCAGCTGCCATGCAAATGTACCTTGCAATAAAATGGCATATGTGGATCCATTAAATTATAATGATTATGAGGTTGTGGTGAAAGATGGCTGGGAAATGCAAAGGCAGCTGCACAGATTTCCCCCTCCCTTGGCTGTGGGATGTCATCTGGCCCAGCATGGAGACAGTCCATCTATAGAGCCAGTCACTACTTGGCAGGGATGGGGAAATCTGCTGATTTCAGTTTCTTTCAGCTTCTCATTTTTATTTATTTATTCATTAAATTTATATCCTGCCCTTCCTTCCAAAGGAGCCCAGGGTGAGTTTCCCCAACCTTAAGATCATTTCTCAACATTTCCATGCCAGTTCACTTTTGTTTCCAAATCCTCGTGAAAATTCAGCAGCATCTTAATGCAATTTTCTGCTAATAAGACACATTTGTGGACACACTTTTGCCTAATATCCACATTTGCAAAACAATTTCCCTTAATGCATTCCTCTTGCATGTTATTTCCACGACCATAAGTATTTTTATGCACGCTTTGCCCTACTGTGTGCCTTCCCCCACTACATGTTGCTTGGCTTTAGAAGTTCATTGCAAAATTCAGAGAAGTGCAGGTTTTGAAGGCTTGCTCTGCTTTGGTTTTGCACATTGTTTTGGAAAGTGCAAATTAGAGAGGAAAACCTTTCACTGCGAATGGAGCCAAATGTCTCCATCATCTCTGCTTCTCAGTCATGGCACAGCCAGTGCATCAGGCCAAGAATGATGTGATGGTAGGCCCTGGATTGTATGGGTTCAGGAGAGGCAAAGTCTTGTACAGAAGTCATTTTCAGTGGCTTTGTGAGTATCTTGCTCCAGTTCTGGTTTACCTGCCCTATACTGGGCCAGACCATTGCTCCATCTAGCCTAGTGCTGGCCCCACTGACTCCCAGGGATTTTCTGCATGCCAAGAGGGTGCTCTGCTACTGAGCTTTGTCTAGAGGTGTAATGGTCTGGGATTCAAGACCCGTTGGATGGCCAACTGTCACAGATGCTTTCGCTGTGATTCCTGCATTGCAGGGGGGTTGGACTAGATGATCCTTGGGGATCCCTTCCAACTCTATGATTTTATGATTCTGCTCTCCTTTAAGCAGGGTCCCAGCAAGGTCTCTGTCTCCAATGTCTTAGAACCACCCAATCAGCGTGAAAGGAGGTGAGTTGGCCACTGAGGATTGGCTGCTAGCGTCACTCTGCAGAAGTTCAGGCAGGAAGAAAACTGGGGAGATGCTCCAAAGCTAAGCATTTAGAAACACATTGAAAACACAGTTTCAAGAGACTGGTGCGCACAGTCTGTTATGTACAATAGAATTTCAAGGAAAACCCAACTTAAGTCACTCCAAAAGAAGACACTGGACTACTACTCCAAGGCATTTGCCCATGAAGATGGTAAAGGTAAAGGTAAAGGTAAAGATACTGCTGACCATTAGGTCCAGTCGTGACCGACTCTGGGGTTGTGCGCTCATCTCACTCTATAGGCCTGTGTTTGTCCGCAGACAGCTTCCGGGTCATGTGGCCAGCATGACAAAGCCACCAGAGCAGAGCACAGAAACGCCGTTTACCTTCCCGCCAGAGTGGTATCTATTTATCTACTTGCACTTTGACGTGCTTTCGAACTGCTAGGTGGGCAGGAGCAGGGACCGAGCAACGGGAGCTCACCCCGTCGTGGGGATTCATGTTGGGTTTGGAACTTAACTGGTTAAGAAGTTCCCATGATGCCTCAACATTCTGACGTCAGCTTTCGAAGCTGGGAGGAGTCTGGGAGGAGTTACGTTCTGTTCCTCTCTGGTTCTCTGAGAGAGAAGGTTGCAGTTTGTCATGGCTGCGGTGAGCCCAGGAGATCCCTGGGGAATGTCGGAATAAAGAACTGTAAATAGACAAACCGGGCTCTGTGTGTTTGTCTGAAGCTAAGTGAAACTACGTGACAGTTTTCGCTGCTGTGTTCAACTCTGCTGAGGCGTGACTGGAGAGCTACTGGAGACGGAGCTGAGTGGCGCAGCGGAAGCGCGCCGGGCATAAAGAGCTAATTGTGGATCGTAAATCAATTAGCAGGGGTCACGCCAAACCAATCAATCAATTCCACAGGTTATGGACCCTTAATCACCGATCGTAAAAACTGTCACAGGAACGCTTTGAAGTGCCGGAATGCGTTTGAAGTTGCGGCAGGAGGTGGTGAGATTTTTGCCTGTTGCTAGGAGGCAAAGGAGTAGCTGCGGAGCTATGAGAGCAGCTGGAAATTCGTTTCCCGACGGATGGGTGCCGGAGGAGCTTGTAATCTGTGAGTACAGCTTGGGGCCCCTTGGGAGAACGGAAGACAATGGCAGGCAGCCAGGTCTTGGAGGACATTGCGTTTGAACAGCTCACTCTAAGATGTTGAGCAAGGGCTGCTGGGAATGTGCTGCGTGTGCTGTGAAGCTTCAGCAGGAGGCCAGAGCCCCGGAGAAGTATTGCCAAAGTCTAGAGATGGCTGCAGCCCCTGTTCCTGACGATTTAGCCTCAAGGAGTGCTAGTGAGCAGATCGGGGGGGCGAAGGATTCCAAAGGCAGGTGTAAGGCTTGTCCACTGTGCGTGCTGGAGTGGAATGTCAACAAAGCAGGTTCCCAGAAAGCCGCAGTGGGAGCCAGGCCAGAGGGGGCGGAGCTGGCAAGGAGTGCTTTTCCGGAAGAAGGAGAAGGAGGCCAGCTGGGAGGAGCCCCGGGCAGTGTTTTTCCACTGGAGTTCGTGGTTGCTACGTGTGTAATGCAACGGGACACTTGCATCGCTGCTGCCCATGGAGAGCGGAGACAGCTGGGCAGGAAGGTCCCAAGGTCAACCAGCTGAGTTCCCATGGGAATCAGTCTCGGAGAGGAGGCCAGCGTGGGAACGCAAGGGAAGGACGTGGTTCAGACGCTGGGGAGGGTTGTTTTCTTATCACTGCTTCTATGGCAACTGTGAAGAACAACTCCAGCCAGGACACGGTGACACGCTGGGTGTTGGATACTGCTGTTGGTCATCACCTAAGCAAGCCTGCTGGCGAAATGCGGAACTGCAGGGCTGTTTCAACAGGACACAACTGTGATGTTAGCAGACGGAATGAGAAAGTCGGTTTCTGGTGTGGCTAACATGTCTTTTTCTCCTTTACAGGAGGAGCTAGAGGTCTACGTTGTGCCGGGACTGAATTGTTGTTTGTTATCTGTATCAGCTCTAATGAAGCAGGGATACAAAATTTGCTTTGAAAATGACACCTGTTCCATTTTCAGAGGGGGGAAACAAGTGGCCAACGTGAAAAGGGGGCAGAACAATCTCTTTGTTCTGGAGTCACCTCTGGAGGGTGGTGGGAATGCTGGAAAAGCACAGGCGCAGTGTGCTAAGGTTCCCAGTCATGTGCAAAAGCTGCACAGGTGCACAAAAGGGTACAAACTCCGGAAATGTGGGAGGTCCCTAGGGTGCAGGGCATGCAAGGGTGCACAGGTACATGGTTTTCCCGGGTTTGGGAGGGTAGCCAAAGAGCCCTTTGAGCTCTTTGAGGCAGGTGGTCCAAAAGTTCAGGAAATGATCTTCTGTGGATATGATCCTGCAACCAATGGGTGGAAGTTTGCATACCCAGAGGGTGATCAAACCAAGCTGCTGGTCAGTAAGCAGGCTGAGTTCTGTGAACAGGATGGGTGTTCAAGACTCAGGGATGGTCCTGATTTTCTCTCAGAATGTCTGTCTGATTCTGAGGAGGAAAGGGAGCCAGAAGCTGATCCCGGTGATAGGGACCAGGTCCAGGATCAGGGTTCAGAACCCGGTGATGGGGACCAGGTCCAAGATCAGGGTTCAGGGCAGGTCTGGGCATCTCCAAAGGTTGTGAAAGGAGTGTCCAGGTGTGAGGCTTCATCTCCGATTAGCGTAATGGAGAAAGCTCACAAACAGGGTGTCAAGTCAGAGGGGGAAGAGTCTGACGGAGAAGACACAACTGCTGGCCCAAATGGGTCAGTAGGGTATCAGGTCACAAGTGCGTGGAAAAGTGTCGCACAGTGTGATTCTGGGAGTGTTGAAGGGGTTCAACAGGTGCCTGGGAAAGATGCCGGGAAGTGGCATAAGGCAAAGGGGAAGGTGTTGAACTCAAAAAGGTCTTGTCAGAATGGTTCGGCAAGAGGGGGTGTTGGGTTTGGAACTTAACTGGTTAAGAAGTTCCCATGATGCCTCAACATTCTGACGTCAGCTTTCGAAGCTGGGAGGAGTCTGGGAGGAGTTACGTTCTGTTCCTCTCTGGTTCTCTGAGAGAGAAGGTTGCAGTTTGTCATGGCTGCGGTGAGCCCAGGAGATCCCTGGGGAATGTCGGAATAAAGAACTGTAAATAGACAAACCGGGCTCTGTGTGTTTGTCTGAAGCTAAGTGAAACTACGTGACAGTTTTCGCTGCTGTGTTCAACTCTGCTGAGGCGTGACTGGAGAGCTACTGGAGACGGAGCTGAGTGGCGCAGCGGAAGCGCGCCGGGCATAAAGAGCTAATTGTGGATCGTAAATCAATTAGCAGGGGTCACGCCAAACCAATCAATCAATTCCACAATTCAAACCGCCGACCTTCTGATCGGCAAGTCCTAGGCTCTGTGGTTTAACCCACAGCGCCACCCGCGTCCCATGAAAATGGTAGAGCTAGCTTAAAAGCAACAAATGGAGATCTCCATTCATCATAGCAATGCATCCCTAATTATTGTTAACATGTAAGATTATTGTACGATCGTGGAAGGGGGCATAGCTGTGAGGGTCTGTGCGTGACATGACGGTACCCTGAAGTTCTGAATTTGCCACCTCTCTGCTGGCTGTGGCTCTTTCCCAGTTCAGCAAAATCTGCTATGTCTCACACAGTAGCTCTATGAGGCTGTGCACAGCCCTTTCGCACGCTGCGCTGTTGCAATCGTTCTTTAATGGCTTAGAAGAAGAGCAAAGGAATCAGTAGTTTTACTTGATACAACACCTGGGATTTAATTGGGTCTCATCCACATGCTGAGCTTGCACCGCTGTGCCAACAGAGCCTTCTGCGGTGAAGTTCCAATCCCTCCTGTCATTTTTCTGAAAGTTGTTGGTAATGATCCACTCAGTCTCTCTCTCTCCTCTCTCTCTCTCATGACAAACCACAACGAAGCAACAAAGGAAACACAGAATGTCTCTTTCTCTTGTGTGGCTGCTACATGAACTTTTAAAAAGGATCCGGCGCTCCTTCTTAGGAGCAGGAGATACAGAGCATGAAAGGAAAACAGAAAGATGAGAGCTGGGGGAAATAAATAGAAAAGGACAAAAGATTGGGGTGGAGAGGGAGGGAATGCAAATAGCTAATGAAAAAGTGGCAAGAAACAACTGGAGGATTTTTTTTAAAAAAATAATTGCATAGGACCTTAGAACTCACTGACACCTTATCTGCATTTTTTCTACATGTTTCTTTTTTTGCACCGGATTCCATTTTTATGGACTTTTCTTCTGTTGTTTTTGTGCCAGCATGAATGACTCACATCTGCTCCCATTCCTGTTTTCTCCTGCAAGGGAAAGCTTTACTTAGATCAAAGATGGGAAGCCTATGGCCCCCTGGACCTCATTGAAATGTGAGCCCCGGCCAGTATGTCCAATGGTCAAAGATGCAGAGTGTTATGGTTCAGTAACATCTGGAGGGTTACAGGCTCCCCATCCCTGCCTTAGATAACAAATGCCTCCAGTAGTTGTGCAAAGAAAATTGAGATGGGTCCTAAAATATGAGGTGTAACTCCACCCCCCCCGTTGGGGAGCAAGTGAGACTTAATCTAGCAGAGTTTTAGGGTTCTTTCCCATTTTTGCTTGCACCAAAGCTCCCATTGATCTAACAAAAGCCTGGTAGCCAAGGTAAGAATGTATTCCCAGTATGGATATGCATCAGTTCCAGTCTTTACTAGAGTCTAAATGGCAAAAAGCAAGTCGATTACACTTGCTGACATTTCCTCTTGAAGCAAAAGGCCAAACTAGATGTGATGTCAAAGCCACTTGAATGCATCTCCTGGCTTTTTCCTTTTTAAAAATTCACTTAAAGCCATGCAGAGAATTTGGGAGTTGGCTTCAAAACAAAACAAAACAAAACAAAACACACCTTTCCCCTAGGCTGATTCATCAGTACAAATCCCACCCCCAGAACAGTTCCTGGGGATGATCTGCCTTGGTGAACTGGCACAAGGCTCAGAGCACATCTCTGCAACTGCTTTTAGCAACCAATAAACAAATAAACAAAAGTGTCTAATTGGGCCCTAGAGATACTCCATACAGTAATGAACAATTACACACCAGTTCACCAGATACTAACGGTGCTCCCCATAATCTGTGAGACCCACAGCTGTTGTTGTTTTGACTGCATGTACACTCTGTGTCCAGGTTGTGATGACCTAGAACTAATGGCATCTTCCTGGTTCACATAGTGAGAAAAACATAGCACGAAGCGAGGAACCAATGGTATATTGGCACATCCTTCCTTCTCCAACTTTGCCAACATTTTGGTGCCAGGTTAAGAGGTTCCTCTATGCCCAGGAATTTGATGGGACAGAATGAATACTTTGAAGTTGTTTATTCATGCTAGTGTTTTTCCCCCTACTGGGATAGTGTGAATATGATATGGCTTATACCATTTTATATTGTCGTCGTCTTCTTTTTTGTACAATTCAATCTGCTGTTAAGATGCCTTAAAAAGAAATGGGCACTTAGGAAATGTAGTGAACTCAACTGTATTAAACAAAACCACTCTGATTGTATGTGCAGCCGGCATCACCCACACAGTATAGGCTGCAGGAGCTGAGCCCTGCTCTCCAGGGCTCCTGACTAGCATCCCAGGCATCTCTTGATAAAGAACTTCATTTGCCAGAAAGAGATCTGCTCTCTGCTGAAGAGTGTAATTTTATTTTTAAGTGCTCATGACAGCACTAGAAGCTCACATCTCCTCTTCCAAATCCAGTAATTAAATTCCACCTACCTGAATTTCCCCCTGCTGTTTCAGTCGGACAAATTAATCTTCCTAGCATGCATTTAACTGCTATCTGAAATGTTAAGCAGTTGCTTCTTTTCAAACAAGAGGGGGGAATTAAGTGACCCTGCCTATGTGCGCTGCAAGTTTGCAACTTCCAATGAAGTGTTTTCAGATTCTTTCAGCTAGGACATTCTCCTCCTAAGAAATCTGAAAAATCCATTAGAGCAGAGGAACTTATTCCGCTTCCCCTCATTGTAGATAAACATTTTTGCAGGGTGGTCCTAGCACAGAAGATGCCTGAATGATCTTGACTCTGGTCTGTCCACCCTATTGGAGGAAGCTAGTCTGTTGGTGCAAAGGTGGCCCTGCGCCACCAGTCTGCTCTTACACAGCCCCCACCTGCCTACCTTCTTGCAACTAGTCCATAATGGACCCCTGGTTGCCAGCTCCCGGTTCTCAATTTTGCCTTTGTGGATCTCAGCAGGGAGCAAGATGGGGACAAACTGAGAATTAGTTTGCTGTACCCATCATTGGCTCCATCTTGCCTCCTGCCCTTTCCACCCCAATGGACACCAACCACCCCTGTATGTCATGCACTGGCTCTCCAAACAGTTAACCTTTCTGCTGAAAACTTGGCACCAGTTTACTTGAAAGGTCGCCTTGTCCTATGCATGCCTATGGAACCTGCACTTTGACTCTGGATGAAATCAGTGGGTGGAGATTCCTTTGATAAATGAAGGACTTCCCTTGAAAACAAAAAGAGCGAAAAGACCTCAAGTTCTCAGGTGCCTTCTCAGATTCTTGTACTTCAAGGAAAGTCCAGGGGAAGTTGTCATGAGGCAATTCGTCCCATGGGGCCTTTCCAGGAAGCACACTGCATCTATTTCCAGAGCCCACCTATGCGCCGACTTGAGGATTCATAAAGCATATACAGTCTCCATTGTTCAAATTGTACTAATTTGGGTTGCAAGCATAGCACAGAATTTTTGATAGCATCCTTTGCTGTGATAGAAAAGGCAGGTGTATTTTTTAAAAAGGACATGTGGACAGCTGGGAAAACACTGGATGAATGTTTAATAGAAAGAGACACACACACTGCCCTCACTTTACACATAATTGCAAAATTTGTGTTCTTTAACGCTGAATGGTTTAACCAACATTTTATCTGCTTACAGAATTGCAAGGCTGGGTGGAAGCAGCAAATCTAACCCTGAGAGGAGCTTCCACATTCAAATCTTCCTGACATATATGTTTGCATGATTGACATCTAAGACTAAGAGGCAATATGTGGAGGTGCAAGTGAGGCTTTTAGGACATTGGGCAAGGTTAGTAAAAACAGATCCATCTGGAAGTAAGCAAAGTCATCCTTTGCTGCAGGGAAAGATGAATTTTCTTCCTTGTTGCCAGTTAAGCTGTTCTGGGAAAATGTTTCTCTCCTGACCATAAAACGACAAGCAGTTAAGACTCCTAAGAATCAATCATCTCTGCAGACATTATGTGATGTCACTATAATATCATTCTATTCTACTTGGGGTTTGTGGCAACTTTATTAACTGAGATGGGGATAAACTTTATTGCTCTGGAAATATATTTATGTTTAGGCTTGTAAAGTAAGAATTTTGCCTCCAAACTGGAAGATTCCTCCTCCCACCACTTTTCAGACTCTGGATGCACCACAAATGACTTTGGTTGGAATCCTAACCCCAATTTTGTTTTGTTTTTTTAAGTAAGCCCCATTGAATTAAACAGGACTTCTGAGTAGATGTGGTTCAGGTCAGGCTGCCTGTTATGTGTAGGAAGGGGGAGGCAATACGAATCTGCGTGCTGGTCATTTTCCTGGACTTACTTGCCACAGGGCTTGTGGATGAACTACAGACAAACTGCTGAGCTCCGTCAAAGCAGAGTGCTGCAGGCTC
This sequence comes from Podarcis pityusensis, assembly GCF_964106645.2. Lineage (NCBI taxonomy): Eukaryota > Metazoa > Chordata > Lepidosauria > Squamata > Lacertidae > Podarcis > Podarcis pityusensis. The sequence continues at coordinate 90,963,491 of NC_138026.1, read as the reverse complement.
ATTACATCCTTCCTGACAGTGCTCTCTCAGGACTGGTTTGCCCACGCAATCAACTTCTTTATGTGATCCCGCCCAAGTGCCCCAGGGATCATAGCAAGAGGAGAATATCGCAGAAAGAAGCAGCACTCCATGGATACACTTACGGGAAGCACACTGCAAAACCTGAGCTCCTGCCATCTTCCTGTTTTATGCTAGGCCACTTCAATCATGGGAAACCTAGGGAGATTCTGTGCGCATTTTCCATGCAGCCTTTACCTGTGGGGGAGGAGGCCATGATACACATGTGAGAAGCAGCAGGTGGGATGTTTCTGCACACCTGTGAATATTGTGCATGCAGGGCAAGCAACAGAATAGGCTTTGTTTTTAATAGGATGTATGATCCTGGCCAACGTTCAAATCAGTTGCAAAGGATAGCTGTGGAAACCAAAAATGAAAGTGGGAGGAAAAATAAAAGGAGATGAAACAGGGTGACCGGAACATGCTTACCCTAGTGTGTTTACGAGGAAGTAAGTTTCACTGAATCGTCAAGTAACAGTGTGCCCAAGATTGCACAAGTGAATCCCTTAATCAATATGCTAACAAAAAGCTTTAGACTTCAGTCCTCTCCAAGTTTAGGGAACTCTTTGCAGTAGAAAGAGTACTGGAGGGGCCAGTATCTTGGGAACTCTATGCTGCATGCTGTGAAGAGTCACCAAATAATCAGACTGAGCAGCCAGCTTTGTTTTATAGCTCCTTTATTTTGTACTTACCTTTGCTGCGATTCCAGGGCTCTCTCTCGTGCGTTTGCTATTTACGCTTTACAGCCTTGCCTTTTACAAAATTAATACAAATTGGCATTGCGTTTTAAAAAGAAGTGCTATGGGACTAAGGGTTGTGTAGGGGCCGCTGCAGCCTCAGGACTTGCCGCCCCATCCCGCCATGGCACAGGCGGAGAGCCCATTCCCGCCGCCCCCCTTGCCCAGCTCCGGCGGCGAGCCCGGCCATTCCTCGCCCAACCAACTCCGAAACGCTCCAAAGTTGCTGCGTGCGGCGCCTCCCTCCCCGCGCCGTCGGGCCGCGCTCGCCTTCGGCTCCGCCAGCCGCCAACTCCGCCAGCCGCGGCACGGAGCCAGCTGGGCGCCCGGCACTCCGGGGCGCCGCCACCGCCGCGCTCCCGCCCCTCGCTTGCCTCCGATCCCCGCCGGAGCCTTCGCGGAGCCGCGGCGATCTCGGCCTCGCAGGGCGCTGCCGAGCAGAGCGACGTCTCCAAAGCGGCTTCCAAGCGGCTGGCGGGCAGGCTTGACCCGGGAGGGCGCCGAGCGCGCTGCCTGCGCGTCCGCAGGGGCGTCTCGGCGGGAGGTTGCTTTTTCGGGGGGCGCCCCTCCTATTCCCCAGGGCGGGGGCCGATCGGGAGGCAGCGGGAAGGCGAAGCGCTGGATCGGCTTAGGAGTCGGCGTCAAGCGGGCGCCTCCTCGTCCCCGCTCGTCTCCGGCGGATCCAGGCGGGGAAGGACGCCCTGCCTTGAAGAGCCACGACGCAGGGGCACCCAGGAGCGCCCGCTGCCGCTTCCCGGCGCGTCGCGATCAGGAGGAGGAGGAGGACCCCCCGCTGCCTGTTTCTCCACCCCCGGCCCCTCCCACGCCGGCTTCCTCCTCCTCCTCCTCCTCCTCCTCACCCCATGCAGGGAAGACGGCCCGGGACTCCCTTCGCCTCCTCCTGCTGGAGGCGGGCTCGTTCGCCATGCCCCTAGCAGGGGTTCGCGGGGACTCATCCCGCCCGTAGTGGGAGGCAGGGTGCCGGCCGGCTCCACCCTCTCCCCGCCGCCTGGCTGCCTCGCGGAAAAGACGGAGAGGACTTTCCCCACGCGGCGTCTCCTCCTCCTCTTCCTCCTCTTCTTCCTTCTGCTAACCATGCGACGGCTGAGCCGGAGGCTGGCTCTGTCTGTCTTGGGGATCTTGTGGATCGCGGCTCTGCTGCTCTTCTTCGGGACCAGGAAGAAGTTGGAAGTGGTGGGAGCCGAAGGGCAGACGCCGAAGGTAAGTTGGCGCTTCTCTCTCTGTGACTTCTTCGAGGGGAAGCGGCGGAGGGTGCGCGCGAGTCTGTTATTGGACGGAGTGGGAAATAGAGACAAGGCTAGGTTTGAAGTGTCTATATGTAGGTGCAGAGCCAGGCTTTTTGGAGAGGTGTCTTCGAAGCTGGCCGGGAGCGAATGAAACATGCATGTACACGCGCCTACACACACACACAGGCGCGCATTCTCACGCGCACTCTCTCTCTCACACACACGCAATCTCCATATGCATTGGAAAGCGGCCAAGTTGTTTCGATCCTGAGCGCCTCAGCCTTGCAAAGTCCACGTGGTGACAGACACCTGCTTGCCGGCCAGCGTCTTGCTCGAGTCGAGCTTGGGTTCCAACTTCTTTGCAACAGTTTCCACGGGCGAAGCGCGCCTCCTTTCTCGGCTTCCCAATGAAAGAGGAAGAGGGCTCTCTAAGCCAAGTGTAAAAAGACTGAACGGAGGGAGGGAGGGAGGCAGGCGAGGCAGTTCTTCAGAAAGCGACCGCTGATGACTTACTCTAGGCGACTGTTACTGCCATCCTCTCCATCACCTCTAGAAACGGTGGCGATTTTTTCTTTTTTAATGTTTAGGTTCAAGGACATGGAAAGTGGAACATGAATTCCACCTGTTTTCTTTTTTTCTTTTGCCAACTCACAAATCTAAATGTAGCCTTATGCGTAAAGACCATCCGGTTTGGTTTCTTGGCTCGCTTGGGCTGAGCAAAGATTGAAGCCAGCAACCCAAGGCAGGCGCTCCGTTCCAAATTGGACCCCGGGTTATGCATCTGGCATCAGGAAAGGAGGAGATAAGGAGCGTTTAGGTTGGGTGGAAGCCAGAAACCTCATCCAAGAATGATGCGTCCTGCCCCTTGAAGTGCAGCACTTGTTTGGAGTGGATATGCAGGGGGGGTTGTATTCTGCCCTTCCTCTCAACTCCACCCATCCCCCCCAACAAATGATGCTAAAGCCTTTTGAGTGTGGAATGGAGTCGCTTGTAAACTCTGATACTTCGGGACAGGAGAAAGGCGGAGAGCCAGTTTTTAAACCAAATGAACGTTTAAGCAATGTAGATTTTACATTCAAATTTGCAGAAGTGGGAACAGCGGGAACGCAATTGTTAGTGCCATTTGTGAAAATGGTCTTAATGCGTTGAAAATGCTCCAGTTTAATAGCACCTATTGCTGTCTTGGATGGTTAAATGAATGACGTTTAAATTGTGTCCCTACACCCTCCCCCCCCCATTTCCCAGATCTGTAATTTGAATTTAAAACTCAGACTGGCAAGTGTGTGCGTTTGATATTAAAATCATCGCTCTACCATTTTCTTTCCTGCAGCAAAAATGTTTACAAGGGATTCATTCCAAACTGTAGTATGTTCAATATAAAAGTGTTTTACTTCCATTTCCAGTTCCACATTGACAGCATTCGCATAACATGAGATACAAATACTTGTGTTTTTTTTTGGATTCTCATAAGAAAACACTGTTACCTTAAAAAATGCTTCACAACTTGGTCATGTGCATGTTTACTGATAAGTGTTCGAATCCTATGCACACTCTCATGGGTCCTTATCTTTAATGTATCTGTTCTGGGACTTTAACTCTGTAGTGCAAACCCATTTAATTAAGTTACTCCTGATCGATGTCAGCCTAGATGGGGCTAGACAGTCTGCACTGAAGATATTTCTGCATTCTTTCTGTGTCGTTCGCATAATTTGAAGCACTTCTCAGATGTAAAGTATTCTTACTAGCTGCACAGGGGTCTGCAACCCGTGGCTCCGGAGCTGCATGTGGCTCTTTTACACCTTTGCCGCGGCTCCGGGGCGGATACTAGCGAGGGGAGGAGGCGCATTGTGCGCCCCGACACTCCCCACTGTGGCGGGCGCTGTACTGGCTGTGACGTCGCATGGGGGCGGTGCGTGCCTTAGTCACGCACCGCCCCGACGTCACCTTCCCGCCCGCCCGCTACATTGTAAGGGGCATGTACGCTGGTCACTGTTTTGAAGGGGAGTGAAGAACACACACACACAAAAAGGTAACTTGTTAATTTAACGTTTATTTCTATGAGGAGGAGTAATTCTGAGGGGTCAAACAAAGAAATAATAAAAAAAGTGACAAAAAAGTTATTTTTATAATGATGAGTTTTGCGGCTCCCAGTTTTTTTCCCTTCGGAAATGGGTCCAAGTGGCTCTTTTTGTCTTAAAGGTTGCAGACCCCTGCACTAGCATATGGAACTTAAGCAAACTTTTCTCTGTTTCTGTGATGGCTAGAACTCACTAAGATTCTTCTGGCTGTTGTGTTCAGATCTGCGGCGTATTTATTGATCATGATTTTATTGATCATGCATGTGGAGTTCAGTTTCATAAACTGCATGTGCAGAGCTGGCCCAGTACAGATGGAGAACTTGTGGCCCAGAGATACTGTTGGACTCCAGTTCCTATCCGCCCCAGCCAGCATGTAGTCCAGCTCTATCTGGAAGGCTGCAGGTTGTCGACACCTGCTGTACAGTTTACACTACCTTTATGCCAAGCAAAATGCAGACAGCCTGTGGCCTCACAATCCAAGGTGTGATGGTGCAAGGTTTTCCCATCCTTCATCAGACCTACATTTGCAGATGACAAATAAAGCACTATTCTGAGGATGGGCTCACACATGTGTGTACCTCACAGCACTTGATTTCTCTTTGTTTGATTGTCACATGGTTGATAAGGCTTAACAGAATGCGTGAACAGAGTCTGTTGAATAGCATTGCAGTGGCAGAGGATGATATAGAAGTTTTATCTGCAGTGTCTGTGTTGGCACATTTGTACATGGAAGCCATCAATGGATGTTGGCAGCCATCAAGTGATGAGTGTATCTGCCCGAACTGCCCTGAGACGGGGAGAAATTTTCTTTATATCATCTTTGTTTGTCATTCCCTCTCCCTTTTTAAAATGAAAAAGTCTGCAAATTGCATTTGTTCTAATAACTTTTCATGGTGCAAAAATGGCTTTTTGTGTGTGTGCTGTCTGCCAAAGGTTACCCCATTTGTTCAGTTCTAAGGTTAATGATTGCCCAGTATGGATTCACAGCAGTGGACAATTTTTCTGTGCTGTATTCTTACATTAACTTACAGCTTGATTTAAAAATAAAAAAAATCAGTTAGTGAACGGAAAGCTCTGAATTTCTGTGCCTTTGGTGCAGTCTAAATGAGTAATAATAAAACTGATGGGCAGTGTCTTAATCAGGATTTCCACTAATGTCAACGTCTGGGAATGTCCTGGGGAGGAAGCAGCAGAGCACTGCAAAATCTTTCCTCCTTGTCCCCTGCAGGAGGCATCACAGTTCCTTTTCCTTCGCTCTTCCCCTTTCCTTGAGCAAATGTCAAACGGCTTGAATTCTGTCTGTCTTCACGAAAAAAGCAACAACACGGGCGCTTAAATCTTGAGGCTGCCTTTAAATCACAACAATGCATATAAGACCTGTCTTTTCATGATAATGCCTTCCTGTTTTTGCAATGAACCAGCAGAACATGCAATGGAGGGAGATTTCCCAAATTTGGAGCCCTGCTGAATCCAAATCTGAATGTGCACCTAAAAGATACGCTTTCAGCTTTGACCCTAAAGTCAAGGGTGGTAAACAAGACAGCTCATACCAACTCTTTCCTGGCGTAAACTTTGCTATAGAACTGTTAATTTCAGAACAAGCTGGAGGTGACATCACCATAATGAATGCCACATTTCTGTTAGATCACTCACTACTTCTTGCCAATTTCCTCTAATTGTTTTTTTTTATTGTTACAGTTTGGTATTGGAAATAATACACCCACACCCACCCACCCACCTATGTATTTAAAAGAAATGTTTTCACACTTTACATTGCTTTTTATCTTTTAGCGTGATTGGATGAAACAATGGCCATGTTTGGATGTAACACTCAAACAGTGGTTGATGCAAGTTGGATTTCAACAACCCACCCATGATTTTTGCTTCAGCACTTTGTGAATGAGTCCAGCCCCTTCCTGGGATCTTGTGTCCCAGTTCCCCTCTCTTCCCCTCTGTGGCTAAGAGGAGACGTTCAGAAGCTTTACATTTTAGTTAACCATAGTTTCCTGTGCTGTCTGGGTCAGTAAAATTGGTTTGACCCTAACGTTGGTTGGTTTCAGCAATGCATGGTTTGAACTAGGCTTGCTTTGAGATCAACGGTTATTCATGTTAAATTATGGTTCATGGCGTGGATGACAAAGGAAGATATGGTTAACTAAAAGCAAAAATTTATAAATATCTCCTGACCATGCAACGGAGGAGGGGTATATGTTGGGGGTGGGGGAGGGTAAGCTCATACAGGGTGCACAGCAGTGGTTTAACATTACAACCATACCTTTATCTGACTGTCACATGACATGTAATCCATTTTAAAATGATGCATAAGTATCAGAATGTGTTTATTCAAGTGTGTTAATGTTACAATAACTTACACACTAGGGGTGGGGAACCTTTTTTATCCTTATCAGATCTAGGCTGTTAATCGCCTGAAGTCAGAATGTGCTTTGAAGTCACAAAGTTGGGATTTCAAAGCACCATGTATAGCTCAAGTATGGTGTGCAAGGAAGCTCCTCACAACAACAAATCATAAATATTTTTTCAGTTTCAGAGTGAGATGTAGTGATTTTGGCAGCCATCTTGCATTTTTACATTTCCATTTTTTTGGCGTCACACAGAAGACTGGCTTGTCATGCTCTATAACTAACATAGTTTGTGCCATATTTTATGTTATTGCCCCAAATGAATTTCAGTTGGCTGCGATTCTGTAATTTTCCAACTTCTGCCGCTAAAACACATTAGGGACAAGTTTAAGGTCTAATATTATGTTGCCCTTAAAATTTCCACCAAATTGATTAAACAGGGGGACTTCGAGGGCAAGTTGATGATGCGTCTGTCAAGTTGATAACTGGCTGTCTTGGCTGTCACAGTAGGTTTGAGGGTTAAAGCTGAAATGTATTGCTTAGGTACAAGAAATATTTGGATCCAGCTGATTGGAAAACATGGAAAAACGCTCAAGTAAGCAAATGACTCTCAAATTGCCTCAGCTCTTCTGACAAACCTCCCTCCCCTTCCCCGGAGCAAAATTCAGCTTTTCAGTTTGGAGAGAAGCACTTAGACGCTCTGAGAGATGCAGCCCTCTCTGTTCTGGCTAGAGCCAGTTAATTGACAGCCCGTCTGTGGTCAAAGAAGGACATGCCTGGTGTGGGAGAGGGTTTGCTGACAAGACTTCAAAGCGTTTTCATCCCTGAAGCTTGGAAGTTTTGTGCTGCTTTGCATTTGTGCCAAACCCATGAATGAACATGCTTAATGCCACTCATGGGGTTTTTTGTGTGCTTGAGGGGGGAATAAGGTTGGGCTTTTGAATGAGTCAGAGCGGTCGGTCCCGCCTTTACGCTAATTCGAGCTGCGGCCAATTTACCTGCACCTCCTTCCCACCTTTCTTCCAGTTAGGCAGAACATGACACACTCAGGGATTCTTTCATGTTACTATTTAAAGAAGCAAGGTTTCTCTCAGGAGTCTGTCTTGTCTCTGGGGAGAGAGGGGAAAAAACCCCCAACCTATACAAGCTGGTTTCAGCATCTGGTCACACTTCAGTGTGATGGAGGGACAGAATGCCAGAAAAAGTTCATGCAGATAGCAGCAGGTGTAAATTCTCAGTGGCCAGAGTCATTGGCGATAAGGGGCAGTTATTATGGTTCTAGGGCAGTTTTTCTTCTTTTTATTGGCTGTTTTTAATAAATGTTTAATAGACTATTGTATTTTAATATTCTGTTGGAAGCCGCCCAGAGTGGCTGGGGAAACCCAGCCAGATGGGCATGGTATAAATATTATTATTATTATCATCATCATCATCATATACATAAACTCTGAAAATACATATATTACACAATGAAAAATGCAATTTTTGTTTAACAGCAGCAGTCAGTGTCTCTTCCCCCAGCCCTGTCATGATCTTGTACCCCGTGTTGGGACATTGCTTGCACTGCCCCAGTTATTACTGCTTGAGGTCATGGGTTTGGCAGGTCCGGAGGGAAAGAACGGTCTGGGAAACTGGCCTGTGATCTGGGTGTGTCCTGTCCAGTCCTGGATTATGAGGTGAGTTTAAAGAACTGCCCCACCTCTTTGGGAAACAGCCATCTGCCAGACCTCCCCTCCTCCTGAGGTGGCAGGTTTTTAAAAAAATCACAGGAATCTTGTGGGATGAAGCCACAGAAAAGTATCTCCTTAACAAGTACCTCCCAGGGTAGTTAAAATAAAGTTCTGTAAAGCCAGTAGTGGAGGGAAGAGTTAATCCCCTAGCCCTGTTTGTTGTGATACTGATTCTGCTCAGTGAATCAGTGGCTATTTAACTTAACTGCTTACGTGCAGTTAACATAATTTGTGGTTTTAGCCTCAGGAATGAGGAACACACATGAACAAGTAGACTGAATAAGTTCCTTGGCTCACTTTTTACCTGACCTAGTTCTCCCCACTGATATTTTCTTTATTCTTCTGACAAAGTGGGTGTGAGTTGAGTCAAGGAAAGGCATACTTAGTGCACACCAGAGCACCAAGTCACCGCAAAGATTCTTCTTGGTTATCTTCTTGCTTTGGAGAAGAATAAGATCTTGAATAGTTTTCAGGTTTCCCCCCCTTCCTATTTCAATCTTCAGTCTAATTGCAATAGCCACTCCATTCAGTACATTGGACTTAAGAATTTTAACTATAGCTCATGATTTTGCTTTATGTGAAAATCTTTCCCACATCCCATAAAGGAGTGATATATACAGGTTACTTGTTTTATGAATAATCCCAGGAATTTCATAGGGTGCAAACCTGTGTTGTTCTAATTGGTCAGCTAATGCAAACATGGCTATTTTTAAGGCTTTGAAAAACCATGCATTTCTCGATAAATGTGTGGAATTTAACGCCCTTAAAGAAAATAGAAGCAAAGAAGGCATTAGATGAAATTGCCTTTAGCACCATAACAATCCCTCTGTGTAAATAGGGATATGCACTCTTCGAAATTACAAAATAAAACTCATGGGCGGGGGGAGCATGATATACTGAATTCTCCTTCAGATGAACCTTTCCCCTTTAGCACTTGCTGTAGAATTGATTCTTCATTTTACAGTCCTTTAGAACATCCACCGAACAGTTAGAGATTTAGTTTCCCCCTGATCTCCTTCTTCCTGCCGAACTCATTACAGGCCTGGTTCAGCAGTCCGTCAAATCAACGAGCTCTTTCTCCAAGAGATGGGAGATCAAGCCTTACTCGTATAAGATACATAGGCCATGTTGCTGTCAACTCCATCAATCAGCATCCTTAAAATAGCTTCTCTTTCATTTGTCCAGAATTTTCCATCAAAACAGTTTCATCCCCCCTGAGATCAATGGAATCTATATTCCTAGCCTTGTTTTGTTTTTTTGAAAACGTGTTTGATTCTTGGCTTTGGAAACTTCCAGCAATCAATTTGAATTATGTGCTCCTTTTGACAGTAGAGAATCTGGCCTTGTTTGGACGTAACACTAAATAGACAGGAGTGCCTGGCGTGCTCTGGTCCATGGGGTCACGAAGAGTCGGACACGACTAAACGACTAAACAACAACAACAATGGTCTGGTGCAGGGGTGGGGAATCTGTGATCTTCCAGAAGCTGCTGAAACCGCAGCTCCCCTCCTCCTTACCATTGGCTATGTTGGCTGGGGCTGATGGGAGCTGGAGTATAGCAGCAATTGGAGGGCACCAGGCTCCCCAACCCTGTCTTTTGTGAATGAGGCTCCCCTCATCCCTCTCTTCCTCCCCTGGGCCCACAAGAAGGTGTTTGGAAGGAGTTTCACTTTTCATGGTAACTGCAGTTTAGCATTCTGCCATGCCATGACAAACTGTAGTTAAGTCGTCACTATGATTTGCTGTGGTTCCTATAACCAGCTTGTTTCAATAAACCAGAGTTGACCAGTGCCACAGTGTAGGGTTCAAATGTAGTGGTTAATTGAAAACAGAAACAAAAGCATGTGATCTCCTCATGGCCATTGTTAAGTTGTGGGTGAACATATCAGACAATACAGCAATTCTTCAAACAGCTCTTGTTTATTCACAGGCCAGAACAGAACTGATCTGAAGGGTTCAGCCAGCCTGCTTATATAGAGCTCCACTACAACACAACTGTAGCAACTTTCTGTAACTATCCAATCACTGAACGTCACTTTCAATCCCTTTTTTGCATATGTGGACCTGAGTGAAAACTATCTACAGTATCCCTCTGCTGGCCCAGGGTGAGAACTTCAGTACATAACAGCCATGCTGAGGAGGAGATGGGGAGACTGTGTGAGCCCAAGGCTTCTTGCACCATAGTTTAGTATGCTGAATCATGGGTGAGCATTATGTCTCAACGAAACAATGATTTCATTCCAGTGAATTCTTGTTGGAGGATCCCAGTCAGATTTTTATTGGTATATTATGATTCATAAAGCTGCAAGAAATTAGGTTTGGCTTAGGGCACAGTTTGGCAATAGGTTTTTGAAGTTTGGGTCAGACAGGTTGGCCATTCAAAAGGTAAGTGGCTAACATGGTTTTTCTGACCTTTATTTAGGATGGTAGACACAGTGCAGGGAATAATAATTTATAATAATAATAATTTATTATTTATACCCTGCCCATTTGGGAAAAGGTTGTAACATCAATGATAAACCTTATTATTATTATTTATTAAATTTGTATACTGCCCTTTATCAGTAGATCTCAGAGCACTTAACAACATAAAAATACAAGTTAAAGAAGATAAAATACATAATAAAAACAAGAATACCCCCCCCATTTTATTATTGTTATTTACTCATCCAAAACATATTTTGGTATTATCCAGGAATCAATTCAGTTTGAGTAAGTCTTCACACAAGCCAAAGGGTTTTCTTACAAGCACAACCAATGTTGTTCCATCTGGCCTCAACCCATAGTAATGGAGAGCAAGTATTGCTACTGCAGTTGGTTCTTACATGAATCCTCTTCCATCTCAAGTCCCATGAAATGAGAGCGAGAGTGGGGATCTGCATGCCGTGTCCTCTGCCTCCCAGTGTTGACCCAGAGGAGGACTTTTGATTCAGAGAATGCACCTCTCCGAGTCATCCCATTCCAGGGAGAGTTCTCAGCACCTCCTTCCACACTATCCCAGCCCGAGAATGTGACTTTGCCACCATCCATTGAGTTTGTGTATGATTCCCCTGCAGCCTCTCCTCCTCCTTCGCCATACAGGAGCATGTGACTGCAGAAAAGGTGGCGAGGCCTTTAAATGTTGCAAGCAGGTGGAGTCAATGGCAGGGCTTTCAATGACTCTGAGCATTTGCTGAGAAAAACATCATCCAGAGTTTAGCTAAGCAGGGCCCACTGGCCCTTGCTGTCAGGGGCTGGCTGGCTGAAGAGGAGTGGTGGGTGGCACCAGGCGGGGAACCCCCAAGGGAACCCCCAGAGGAGGAAGGCTTAGAGCCCTGGGATTGGTGTTGGGACACCAAGGAGAGGTCAGAGGGAGAAGAGTAGGAGGAATTGTTGAATACTAAAAAATATGCCATAATAAATTTCTTACTCTTTTAAGGAGCCACAAAGTTTCTTGTTTCTGGTGCAAAACAGCTCCTCCTCTGCATATTCGCTGTTTGGTTGGGCTGCCTGTACATTTCAGAACATTGTGTGGGGAGCATGCACCAGCCTTCCCCGACCTGGTGCCCTCAAGATATTTTGGACTTCAACTTCCATTATCCTTGACCGTTGGCCAGGTTTGCCTGGGCTGATAGGCATTGTAGCCCAACACATCTGGAAGGGATAGGGTTGCAGAGGCCTACCTGAATAAAGAAATCCACCCTGCCTCACAAGTTCAGCTCCCAACAGGTGGAAAAAAGGTAAAGGTAAAGGACCCCTGACGTTCAAGTCCAGTCGTGGATGACTCGGGGGTTGCGGTGGTCATCTTGCTTTACAGGCCAAGGGAGCTGGCATTTGTCCACAGACAGCTTCTGGGTCATGTGGCCAGCATGACTAAGCCGCTTCTGGTGAACCAGAGCAGCGCATGGAAACACCGTTTACCTTCCCACCGGAGCAGTACCTATTTATCTACTTTCACTTTGATGTGCTTTCAAGCTGCTAGGTTGGCAGGAGCTGGGACCGAGCTCACCCCGTCACAGGGATTCGAACCACCTACCTTCCGATCGGCAAGCTCTAGGCTTTCTGGGTCATGTGGCCAGCATGACTAAGCCGCTCTGGCGCAACGGAACACCGAAACCAGAGCAGCGCACGGAAACAGCATTTACCTTCCTGCCAGAGCAGTACCTATTTATCTAATTGCATTTTTTTGGCATGCTTTCGAACTGCTAGGTTGGCAGGAGCTGGGACCAAGCAACGGAAGCTCACCCCGTCGCGGGGATTCGAACCGGCGACCTTCTGATCGGCAACCCCAAGAGGCTCAGTGGTTTAAACCACAGCGCAACAGGTGGAAGGCAGTGAAATTAGAGATGAGGAACCTGGGGGAAAGGCAAGGCCAGTGGGCTCATGCCTGCTCTTCACTGTTCCTGAGCTGCAGGAGAGGCTGTGTAGTTGAACAGGATTGTGGTCTTTATGAATTCTGCTTTGCCTTTCTGGAGAGCAAGGTTAGCAAAGGTTGCGTGCTTGGTTTTTATCCCAGGCTCACCTCTTCCCTCCTCTTAATCTAATCTCCAGGCCTTCCTTTAATCTCTCCTTCTGTCTCTCTTCCAATTACCTAATCCGCCATCTTCGCTGCTTTGCTCTTTTCGGTTTCACTCACCTGTTTTCTCTTCCCCGCCTCCACCCACATGACCTCTTTCCTTCCAGATCTTGCCTTCCGCTCAGGAGGTTTCCGTTACCCTTGCCGGGTGCTGCTGTGTAATGTCAAGAGCTGCTTCTAGGGGGCAGCAGGTCTTGGGTGGCTGCTGTGTGTATGGATGAGACCTTTCCACTTAGGGATCCCAGTCAATTGCATGCAGATATGAAATTGTCAAGCAAGAGGACTACCTAGTTTCAGATGCTGATTGCAGGAGGAATTTCTTTCTGTGTGTGAGCCTTGCCATGGGGAAAGGCAGTAGCTCAGTGCTTTGCATGAAGAAGGTCTCAGGTTCAGTTCCTGGCCTCTCCAGGTAGGATGGAGAGGTTTGTCTGAAATCCTGGGAAGCCACTGTAAACAGTCAGTTTAAACAATATTGAGCTGGATAAACCAAGGATCTGACTTGGTATAAGTCAGCTTCCTCTGTTCCCCTAAGAGTTAAACATTGCAGGGAGTTGGACTAGGCGACTCTTCCATCTCGACAATTCTATGAATGCCCATATTTTTCCATGGCTCACAGAACTCTTCTGCACTCCCAGCCACCTGATGTGGACCTTGCTTAATTCCTGGATGCAAATGTGGATTTACACATGTTACGTTATTTTATTTTTCTAAAAAAAATGTTTGACCAATGCCCTTTCCTTTGGGGCCCTATTGGGACCTGTTTGCTAAGAGGAGAACGTTTTATGTACAAGCGGAAGGAAAATTTAGGAGGCAGTTGCTTGAAATGTCTTGTAGTGCTTAGCTTAATATGGCTGCACCATAAAATATGCTCTGCCTCCCTCTCCACTCAGCGTTCTAAGATTTGCTTAGGCCAGTTGTTTACAGAATAAATTCCCTAGCTTGCCCAATGCTGTTGTCCAGACCGTTATTGCTGCAGCCACAACAGATCGAATCCTAATTGTACGTATAGGGCATGTGGTCCAGTGTTGGCGTATTTTGGGAGGGTGGGTTGAGGGAATGAAGCCTTTGAGACCTATCACGAAATGAGCCTACTGGAACGGCGTGGCCGTCTCCTCGTGTGGCGCCTGCACGTAATCAGGTGAGCCCATTAGCCTTCAAGGGATTAGCATGAAGTCAAATTAATCCTGTCTGCTGGATAGCTTATGAGGGAATGCAACCATATAACAAGTCTCTCTCTTTTTTTTGGGTGAGCCAGATCAACTGGGCTCCCCCGTAATGTTCTGCTTTAGCTTTCATCTGCTGATTTCAAAGCACTTTGTGAGCATTACGTACTTTGAAACACTCCCCTCCTCCCCTTCGGAAACGCTCACTATTTTAGGAGCTGGAAGGAGCTGGAGGTTCACCAGGGCTAAGGAAGATTAGCGTTTCTCAAAGTGTCTGCAGCTATCGTTGACACAGAGAGCGGGGATTTTCTCTGCACCTCTGAAAAGCAAGCAATGGCTTGCTGGCCTAAGGCCTTGTTCACACATTACACGCTCTGTGCTGGGGAAAATACCCCTCCCCTGGCATCATATTTAGGTCATTCGTGTCAACACCGTGCTCAGCATTTATCTGCTTAAGTAGTGAGCATGCAGAGAAGTGTTTACAGAAACCTTGAAAATAAATGTGCGTATAAGGATGGCACGTCAAAGTTCACACGCTACAGATAATGTCACTCAGCACTATGACATGGGGATGTGTTCTGAAATCTCATTAGGAGCATAAAATCATGTATCTATTTTTCCCTTTTTCCACACCCCCCCACCATTTATTACATTTACATTTATTGCATGGTTCTCCTCCTCCTGTTGAAGGTAGGTTAAACTGAGAGACCGTGACTGGCCCAAGGTCACCCATTGAGCTTCATGGCTGCTTGGGGATTCGAACCCCGGTCTCCCAGGTTGTAGTATGACACACTAACCACTCTGCCACCCTGGCTCCTGCAATGCTGCAATGGAACCCAGAAATCCTGACTACTGCTTTGACTGCCCGAAGGACCGAAAGACAGTGCATTCTGTATATTCACGGGGAGTTTTGCTTCCTTCTCAGTTGCGGGGGAAAACAAAACACAGCAAAATTAGCAACTTAATTACATGGAGGAAATAATGATATGTCGGATTAATTACAAGTAAATTCCCAGATTAATTTGTTAGGAATGCACGCAGTTGGCTCTGCAGGCAGCATTGAGCTGACAAATCCAATTCCCGGAGCCTAGGCTGTGGTTGTCACTGGTGGGTGGGTGTTAGCGGAAAAGAAAAAAAGAAAAATGGGGCAGAGGCCACAAACTGAGCTTGCCCTCGTGGGCGGCAGCACTTCTGATGCCTGTGGATTTAGACCATGTCTCTGACCTCAGGTTCATAGGCAATGAGGTCATATTTATAGCTGTTTGGCCAGACCACCTCCCACGCTGGTCTTTTGCTTTCGGAGTGAGGTGGTTGGTCAACAGGCAGGGAGGGAATATTTTTTTAAAAAACCCCACCTGTCCCTTGATGAACCACAGCTTGGTGGACATTATTGGACGGGCATCTGCATGCACGTTCCATGGACCTATGTGAATGGGTAATACACATGACTGGTACCTGGACGGGCTTGTTAGTTGGTTTTTAGAGATCTGCAAGCCACGGTTCATTAGGGTACCAAGCCAGATGTCTCCTTCAGTCCTGGGCCACATTCACACTGTAAATGTGTGCAAAACTATGATACTTCAAACAGTCATGGCTTCTACCAAGGAATTCTGGGAGCTGTATTTTGTTAGTGTTATGAAACCCCTATTTAAAAACCAACAAGTTGTCCTTCTTTCATTCTGTGGATGAGGTGCAGAGGCTTTTGAGGGTGGTGGTGGTGGTGATGATGATGATGATAATAATAATAATAATAATATAATAGTGGTCAATAGCAATAGAAAATTTTGATTCTATGCTGCTTTTTTGGCCTAAAGGGCCCCAAAGCAGTAGACCATAGCTCAAGAGGTAGGGTTGGATCCTAGTGTTTGGTTGGTGTCAGAATGGCTGTAGTTCAGTGGCAGAACACCTGTTCTGCCTGCAGAAAGTCTCTGGTTCAGTCCCTGGAATTTCCATGAAGAGCCAGGAAATAACTCATGTTTGAAACCCTTGAGAGCTGCTGCCCATCATTGTACAGTTGTACGTCAGAAGTTGAATGAAATTTGTTCCGGAAGTCCGTTCAACTTCCAAAATGTTTGAAAACCAAAGTGTGGCTTCTGATTGGCTGCAGGAAGCTCCTGCAGCCAATTGGAAGCTGCGTAAGCTGCATTGGATGCTCGGGTTCCAAAGAATGTTTGCAACACTCACTTCCGGGTTTGTGGTGTTTGGGTGCCAAAATGTCTGAGTACCAAGGCGTTCGGGATCCAAGGTACAACTGTAGATAATACTGAACCAGGTGGACTCAGTTGTGTGGTTCAGTGTAAGACACCTTTCTAGGTTCCTAAGCTGAAGGTACAGGGACTGAGGAAAAACAGAACAAAATAAGGACCCTTTTAATTTTGCAAATATTTGCTAAGGGAGAATTGCTTTGCTGTGGAATTTTTAAAAAGTGAATCTAAAGGAAGAAATGTGCTTGCCATGTCCTGTAGTTATTGTGTTAGCTCTACTTAAGATAAAAGAGGAATTGTCAATGTTAAAGAGTGCCTGGCAGATAAATGTTCATAGAGCTCTTTGAAAGCTGAAAAGGGCCTTTGGTGCTCACTACCAGAAACTGATTGCTGCCTGCAACCCCAAAAGCAGTAGGAAGCTGGAAGGATGCTCGCCTAAGGGCACCTGAAATTTCACCAGCAAGGAGGAGGTCCCACTGAATCTCCTGGCTCATTTTCTTAACATTGCCCCCTCCCACTCTACAATTTGTCAACCAACAGGATGTGTATCACGACTTGCTACAGGCTGATCAGCTTTTCCAGCTAGATGAAAACATATCTGCCTGTTTGTTTGTTTTTTAACCTATACTTTGTTTTTGTACTGTCTCTTGTTGTTGTTGTTGTTTAGTCGTTTAGTTGTGTCCAACTCTTTGTGACTCCATGGACCAGAGCACACCAGGCACTCCTGTCTTCCACTGCCTCCCGCAGTTTGGTCAAACTCATATTAGTAGCTTTGAGAACACTGTCCAACCATCTCGTCCTCTGTTGTCCCCTTCTCCTTGTGCCCTCCCTCTTTCCCAACATCAGGGTCTTTTCCAGGGAGTCTTCTCTTCGTAGGGGACCCCTGAGCATTAGGTCCAGTCGTGACCAACTCTGGGGTTGCGGCGCTCATCTCACTTTATTGGCCGAGGGAGCCGGCGTACAGCTTCCAGGTCATGTGGCCAGTATAACTAAGCTGCTTCTGGCGAACCAGAGCAGCACACGGAAACGTCGTTTACCTTCCCACCGGAGCGGTACCTATTTATCTACTTGCACTTTGACGTGCTTTCGAACTGCTGGGTTGGCAGGACTGTCTCTTAACCCCCCCCCCATTAATTAGCTGTTTTTAAGGAATGCGTCTTAAAGGGTCTTAAAGGAGTGTTGTTTCTGAACTGTTGGCTGTAATCTTTGAGAATTCCTAGCGGTCCTTCCCAGAATTTGTGTGGTGCAGTCCATTTTCTGCTAGGGGGTCCTTCATTTAAGTAGTGTAGGCCATGATCCAGTAAACCAAACCTTTTTCCACAACAGCATCTGAGTAGCCAGCTGTTCACTACTAACATCCTCCTGGCTTTTGATGAAAGAGCAAGGGAAGCATGACTTGTGCTTCACTTTCCAATCCAGAGTCTTGTAGTCTGGAGGATCTCTTTGGGCTGCATCACTGGATCCCATATGGAACTTGAGTTTGATGAGTTTAGAAACCTCCTAGGAACCTACCTTATATATCAGGTCAAGCCATTGTCCATCTAGCTCAGTATTGTCTAAAACTGACTGGTACTTAGCTTTCCAAGTTTCAGATAGGGATCTCTCCCACCCCTACTGAGAGATTGACTGACTGACTGACTGACTGATTCTACCTTTTTTTCTCCATGGAGCTCAAGGTGGAGTGCATGGTTCTCCCTATTCCTCAATTAATCCTTACAACAACTCTGCAAGGCAGTGACTGGCCCAAGGTCACCCACTGAGCTTCATGGACAAGGGGGAATTTGAACTCTGGTCACCCATGCCCTAGTTTGACACTCTAAGCCCACTACATTGGCTCTCATGCCAGGGATTGGACCTCAGATCTTTTATGTGTAAAACTCATGTTCTCTCACTGAGCCACAGCCCTTCCAGGACTGCTTCTAGCCTTGTTCTATAGACCGCTCATCCCTACCCTGATAAGCTGGAGCATAGGATGCCTCCAGCCCTTCCACCTTCACTTCCAGTAGGGATAGGAGCTTGAAGTTGCTGCAGATGCCCTCAGGCAGGAAGAGAAACATCTCCTGCTCCCTTAACGTTCCAAAGCTTTTGTTGCTCAGTGCTGCCTTAGGCCAGTGTAGTGGCTATCATCTCATAGTGTCAGTTCCTATTGTCTTGGCAAGCTGGGGAGGAAGGCAATTCCAGGCACATAAAAGCCAGCCAAGTTCATGAGGCCCTGCCCTATGGAACAAGGCGACCATGTCCCATCCTCCAGATCAGAAAGCCAGTGGTTGGCATAAGTTTTCCATGAGCCCTGTTCATGCATCAAAGCCCTTACATAATAATAATCATGTGGAAGTAGAGAGAGAAGCTCTTCACATCCCCTCCATCGCTTCCTAAATGCCTGGCCACGTCCTTCTCCTCGATTGGAAGAGAAAGTCTGCCAACAGGAAGCCTGTGAGACTTATATAGGCTCCTTGGGCAATTTCGAACCTTTCACAACTAGGGTTCCAAATGGGGCAGGGAAGCTAGACAAGTACAGCAAGCTCCCAGCAGAGGATCTTTGTTCTCTAGAGCACAAAGGGCGGATGTGCCAAGAGACAGGAGGCAGGATTAGCAGACACCCCAAACTCATTGCATGATGCCTTTGAATAGGGGGTATGGCTTGACTGTACAACAACCATTCTGTAGCAGGAGGACTTAATGCAAGGAGCTGTGGTCTTTCCCATCATCTCTGGTCATGGGCCAAGCTGCCTGGGTGAAAACTTCTTCACTGGAAGATGGTGGACTCTCCTTCATTGGAGGTCTGTCTGTCTTCAGCTGTGATTCCAGCATTTCAGGGGTTGGATTATTTGACCCTCAGGATCCCTTACAATTCTACAAATCTATAATTCCATGATGGCAGCTGAAGTCCAACTCTGGATGGCCACACGTTCCCCACCCCACTGCCTTAACTGATAAGTGTTCTGGCTGCATTGAGGGGGAGCAGTTTTCTACCATTTCAAAAGAACACTGAGCATTGATGGTGGAATATAAAAGAGCGTGATGGACTTTTTGCAGAGGAGATTTCCCACAGTTCTTTTGAAAAGACAGCTGTTCTAAGTCTGTTCTTCGGCCAACTGGAAAATTAGCAGTGCCAAGGCAGAGCCTGGCCCAAGTTGGGCTGGCATGACCTGGCACAGATTTTACGAGCAACCGGGATTGGCCAGCAGCCCAACAGAGGCTACAACAAAATGGGGACAGGTCAGATTGTGTGTGGAATTTAATGCATGCTGTGCTGATTATGAGGAAAGGTTCTCATCCCATTTTTGAATGCCTCTGTCCTGACCAAGGCTCCAGTATGGTCTTTTAGATTCACTGATGAATATTTTGGAGATGTTTAATGTAGCAGTGAAGGATCAAACCAGATGTGTGGGGCAACTGCATTTATATTGATGGAAGGGTTGTGATCTTCTCCTTCCATTAAAAGGCGCCCAAAGGGGGTCTCTGCTGATTTACTTCAATACTCTCCTCTTCTTTTACGTAGTATTTCCTAAGCCCACCTCCAGTACTATGAGAGAGCCGGGTGGGGAAGAAAATGGAGCTACACAGAGAGACCAGTCAAGGAAATACATTATGTAGTGTCATTTCAAGCATTTTCTTAAGACATTACTGGTTAATATAGTCTCTCCACAGACAAATTTGAGTAGTTGGTGGCATGCGAATAGCCAGGATTTTTGCTGGGGGGGGCAGGACTTTTGTTAGGGGGGGCAGAACCGATGTGATTGGTCAGTGAGGTAAGTATTTCTGTTGTTTTACTTGATCTAGGGAGGCAGCTGCTCCCCGACCCCTTGGCTACGCCCATGGTTGGTGGTGAGAATTGTTATCTTCTTCCCGTACATGTGAAAAGAAAGGAGACCAGGTTTCACCAATGCAGATACTGACTAGAATAAAACAATCTCCTCTTAGATGATTTGTTGAAAGAGGAAAGTCTTCAAAAGACCCTAGAAGGACCCTAGAGGCAGTACCTGTCTGATATATAATGGGAAGGTGTTCCAAAGGGTGAGTGTTTCCCCAGTAAAGGTGCAAAGATGACATTGTGAAGAATGGTCTTTCTGATAAGATTTTATCTGCAGGATGTCGTCTCCTGCAGAGCACAGCGATCAGTTGGGTACTTAAGAGATGAAGCAATCTTTTAAGTATCTTGGTCCCAAGCTAGATAGGACTGTTCTGTGTACACTAGAACCAACATCTGGGAGCAGGTGGCGCTGTGGTCTAAACCACTGAGCCTCTTGGGCTTGCTGATTGGAAGGTCAGCAGTTCAAATCCGCATAACAAGGTGAGCTCCCGTGGCTCTGTTGCAGCTCCTGCCAACCTAGCAGATCGAAGGCACACCAGTGCAAGTAGATAAATAGGTATTTCTGCGGTGGGAAGGTAAACGGCGTTTCCGTGCGCTCTGGTTTCCGTCACTGTGTTCTGTTGTGCCTGAAGCTGTTTAGTCATGCTGGCTACATGACCCAGAAAGCTGTCTGTAGACAAACCCTGGTTCCCTCGGCCTAAAGTGAGATGAGCGCCGCAACGCCATAGTTGCCTTTGACTGGACTTAACCATCCAGGGGTCCTAAACCTTTTTTTTTTTTTTTAAGTACCAATATCTCAAACTCCACCTGGTAGCTAATTGGTGTTAGTTTGGATAGCCAATCAGCATTAGTACATACAATACCAAAAACTGGGCAATGCACCAGCATGCATTGGATTCCAGTCAAGATTTGTTTTTGCTCAGTAGTAGCTCAGTGGAATAGGGAGTAAAGCTTACACAATAAAAACCACAGATTCCTGATTGTAATTGAAATGAATCACTCAGTTTATTAATGTACAAAGCTTAATAGTATTGTTAAATGGCGCTATAAATGTAATAGAACTTATATATAGAAAATTGAATTTATAATACGACATAAGATAAAATATTTGAAAATGAAGCAACTTACACATATGCTTAGACTTAAAGCGATTGGATATAATTTGCATATAAACTAAAAAGTAGCATTGGCAAAGCAATCAATCAAAGTAATTAACATAACTCCTAACTCCCTCCCTCCCTCTAGTTGTGAAACAAATCTAAATTCCCATCAATAAAAAATCATAGTTTTTAGCGCTAGCCACCCTAGCCCTAACAGGATTTCTGATGCATTTTATCAGAGGCCTCCAGAATGCTCCTTTCTCCTGCAAGTCCGTCCCCCGCCCCCAATTTGGAGAAATTGGATCTCCTCAAAAGAAACCTGTGGCTCTTGTCCTCTGGCCTGTGGACAAAAAATGAAATAAAAAGCATCTCTCTCTCTCTCCATCTCCATCTCCATCTCTCCCTGATTGCTTTTTCATGTCTGCAGACCTCATGGTTACCTGCAAACAGCCATATTAAGAATGCATGGTGCTGATGGGCTTAAGTAGGTTGCTTGGAGGCTTCCTTGGCCTCTGAAGGAAAAAATACCATGACACTTTAAACCAAGTCTTTCCTGATTATTGAATTATGTCTTTTAAGGGGCAGAGAATGTGTGTGGGATAGCCCCCCCCCCAGCCCTCCCTGGCTATGGGCCTGCTCTGTCCTAGGATATTTGCTGATGAAGGATAGGCTAGAAATGTTTTGATTTCATAAACAAATACTCAAAAGTCATCCCCATTGAGCTTCAACCCAAGTCATCACGTACGGGATCTCAGTTTCATTGTGCTTCTGGTGGTCACGGGGAGGGACAATGAACTGCAGTGATGTTGGGGAGTCCACATCTACACTGACCAGCAATGGCTCTGGACAGGGAGGTTCCTCATCCTTACCTGGAGATGTCAGGGGTTGAACCCGGGACCTTTTGCACGAAAAGCACACCTTCTGCCCCTGAGCAGATACTATTCGCAGCACAAAGGTTTATGTAATAAAAGCAGAACTTGGCTGATAATCTTTTACTTATTTCCATTCCTGTAGTTTTCATAGCAACCAATCTTTCTCATAGACATTTAACACACATTAAGCCAACGGCACGGGCTGTGAAAATTAATTTCTTAGCACATTAATTAATTGAGCTGCCTACCCAATATCAACATGACTTTGCTGGTTAATATGAGACCTGATCTTGTGTGTTTTCAAGTCAGTGGAAGTATTATTATTTTTAATGATCCAACACATGAACATACTTCTCTTTCTTTTCTCACTGATAGGGTTGCCATATTTCAAGAAGTAAAAATTCGGTCATAAAAGTTGTTGTTTACCTTATTGAGTCACCTGGGACCTTAAGGTGAAGGGTGGGTAATAAATTACAGAATCTGTCAATTTCTATTTTTCATATTTCCAATCTTAAATTCATTTCTCCACTATTTTCACATCACTTTTTTAAAGTCCTCATGAAATTCATCAGCATTTTAGTGTGAAATTTCCTAATATACACACGCTTGTACACGCTTTTGCCTAATACTCATTTTTTTTTGCAGATCAACTTCCCCTGATGTAATAAATAATAATAAAATAATAAGTTTTTATTTATACCCTGCCCTCCCAGGCCAGAGCCGGGCTCAGGGCAGCTAACACCAGTAAAATTACAATTAAAAAAACCCAACCAATTTAAAATACAGGTTAAAATATAATTTAAAATGCAGCCTCATTTTAATAGAAGCCCATAGATCAAAACCATAAGGGGAGGGAAACATAAGGGTCAGACTGAGTCCAAACCAAAGGCCAGGCGGAAACAGCTCTGTCTTGCAGGCCCTGCGGAAAGATATCAGGTCCCACAGGGTCCTAGTCTCTTGTGACAGAGCGTTCCACCAAGTCGGGGCCAGTACTGAAAAGGCCTTGGCCCTAGTTGAGACCAATCTAACCACCTTGTGACTTGGGACCTCCAAGGTGTTGTCATTTGTGGACCTTAAGGTCCTCCGTGGGGCATATCAGGAGAGGCGGTCCCGTAGGTACGTGGGTCCTAGGCCGTAATGCTGTTTTCACTGTTACATGCATTTTTATGCACACTGCACCCCAGCATGTGCATTTTTGTACTTATTTGGCTGGAGAGAGGCATCTCAAAATTTACAGAATCACAAACTGAGGGGGGAAAGCTGTGCTTGTTTCTGCATAGTTTCAGAAAGTGTGAACGCAATACTGGCTCTACTGCGTACCTAGAACAAAGTAATGATGTGCAGACAAGTCCAAGATAAGGAGAATAAGGTTACATGATGGCTGCATTCTACTTCCACAGTCGGAGGCAATATGCCTCTAGATGCCAGTTGCTGGTGTTGAATTGATTTATTGGTTTGGCGTGACCCCCGCTAATTGATTTACGATCCACAATTAGCTCTTTATGCCCGGCGCGCTTCCTCCGAGCTGCGCCTCTCAGCTCCGTCTCCAGTAGCTCTCCAGTCACGCCTCAGCAGAGTTGAACACAGCGGTGAAACTGTCACGTAGCTTCCACTTAGCTTCCGACAAACACAGACAGAGACCAGGTTTGTCTAATATCAGTTCTTTATTCCGACTTTCCCCAGGAAATCTCCTGGGCTCACAGCAGCCATGACAAACTGCCACCTTCTCTCTCACAGAACCAGAGAGGAACAGAAACGAAACTCCTCCCAGCTTCTAAAGCTGACGTCAGAATGTTGAGGCATCATGGGAACTTCTTAACCTGTTAAGTTCCAAACCCAACACCCCCTCTTGCCGAACCATTCTGACAAGACCCTTTTTGAGTTCAACACCTTCCCTTTGCCTTGTGCCCCTTCCCGGCATCTTTCCCAGGCACCTGTTGAACCCCTTCAACACTCCCAGAATCACACTGTGCGACACTTTTCCACGCACTTGTGACCTGATACCCTACTGACCCATTTGGGCCAGCAGTTGTGTCTTCTCCGTCAGACTCTTCCCCCTCTGACTTGACACCCTGTTTGTGAGCTTTCTCCATTACACTAACCGGAGATGAAGCCTCACACCTGGACACTCCTTTCACAACCTTTGGAGATGCCCAGACCTGCCCTGAACCCTGATCTTGGACCTGGTCCCCATCACCGGGTTCAGCCTCTGGCTCCCTTTCCTCCTCAGAATCAGACAGACATTCTGAGAGAAAATCAGAACTATACCTAGGCTGTGACCAACCATCCTGCTCAAAGAACTCAGCATGCTTGCTGACCAGCAGCGTGGTCTGATCACCCTCTGGGTATGCAAACTTCCACCCATTTGTTGCAGGATCATACCCACAGAAGATCATGTCCTGAACCTTTGGACCACCTGCCTCAAAGAGCTCAAAGGGCTCTTTGGCTACCCTCCCAAACCCGGGAAAACCATGTACCTGTGCACCCTTGCATGCCCTGCACCCTAGGGACCTCCCACATTTCCGGAGTTTACACCCTTTTGTGCACCTGTGCAGCTTTTGCACATGACTGGGAACCTTAGCACACTGCGCCTGTGCTTTTCCAGCATTCCCACCACCCTCCAGAGGTGACTCCAGAACAAAGAGATTGTTCTGCCCCCTTTTCACGTTGGCCACTTGTTTGCCCCCTCTGAAAATGGATAACAAACAACAATTCAGTCCCGGCACAACGTAGACCTCTAGCTCCTCCTGTAAAGGAGAAAAAGACATGTTAGCCACAGCAGAAACCGACTTTCTCATTCCGTCTGCTAACATCACAGTTGTGTCCTGTTGAAAACAGCCCTGCAGTTCCGCATTTCGCCAGCAGGCTCGCTTAGCAGGTGCTGACCAACAGCAGTATCCAACACCCAGCGTGTCACCGTGTCCTGGCTGGAGTTGTTCTTCACAGTTGCCATAGAAGCAGTGATAAGAAAACAACCCTCCCCAGCGTCTGAACCACGTCTTTCCCTTGCGTTCCCACGCTGGCCTCCTCTCCGAGACTGATTCCCATGAGAACTCAGCTGGTTGACCTTGGGACCTTCCTGCCCAGCTGTCTCCGCTCTCCATGGGCTGCAACGACGAACTCCAGTGGAAAAACACTGCCCGGGGCTCCTCCCAGCTGGCCTCCTTCTCCTCCTTCCGGAAAAACACTCCTTGCCAGCTCCGCCCCCTCTGGCCTGGCTCCCACTGCGGCTTTCTGGGAACCTGCTTTGTTGACATTCCACTCCAGCACGCACAGTGGACAAGCCTTTACACTTGCCTTTGGAATCCTTCGCCCCCCCGATCTGCTCACTAGCACTCCTTGAGGCTAAAACATCAGGAACAGGGGCTGCAGCCATCTCTAGGCTTTTCTCAATACTTCTCCAGGGCTCTGGCCTCCTGCTGAAGCTTCACAGCACATCCCAGGCAGCCCTTGCTGACTTTACGCCCTTGCCCAACTTCTTAGAGTGAGCTGTTGAAACGCAATGTCCTCCAAGACCTGGCTGTCTGCCATCGTCTTCCGTTCTCCCAAGGGGCCCCAAGCTGTACTCACAGATCACAAGCTCCTCCGGCACCCATCCGTGGAGAAACGATTTTCCAGCTGCTCTTCAGCTCCCAGCACTCAGCTCTCAGCACAGGCAACCACTTAGCGTCTTTCAGCTGCTCTGCGCTCCGCAGCTCTCCTTTGCCTCTTAACACCAGGCAAAAACTCCTGCCAGCGACTTCAAACGCATTCCGGCACGTCAAAGCGTTCCTGTGACAGTTTTTACGATCGGTGATTAAGGCCCCATAACCTGTTGAATTGATTTATTGGTTTGGCGTGACCCCCGCTAATTGATTTACGATCCACAATTAGCTCTTTATGCCCGGCGCGCTTCCTCCGAGCTGCGCCTCTCAGCTCCGTCTCCAGTAGCTCTCCAGTCACGCCTCAGCAGAGTTGAACACAGCGGTGAAACTGTCACGTAGCTTCCACTTAGCTTCCGACAAACACAGACAGAGACCAGGTTTGTCTAATATCAGTTCTTTATTCCGACTTTCCCCAGGAAATCTCCTGGGCTCACAGCAGCCATGACAAACTGCCACCTTCTCTCTCACAGAACCAGAGAGGAACAGAAACGAAACTCCTCCCAGCTTCTAAAGCTGACGTCAGAATGTTGAGGCATCATGGGAACTTCTTAACCTGTTAAGTTCCAAACCCAACAGCTGGGACTCACATGTGAAGAGAGTGCTGTTGCCCTCATGTCTTTTTGGGTTGGACTAGATGGACCATTGGCCTGATCCAACAGGCTCTGTTATTACGTTGTTATAAACTGTGGTTAGTCTTAACAGCGGTGAGTGGGAATAAGCTAACTTCAAATAATAGATTGCAAAGCCGGCTTGTTTTCACTTAACAATAGTTCCGGCAAACCATGGTTTAGGGGTTTGGATGTAATCTAAAAAGGATGCTGAAACTTCTAATCTCCTCATAGCCATGCCAGTGAAGGAAGTGGGTGTGGGGATTGCACAAGCCTAAGGCTTGCTGCAGCTCATCCTTGTAAGGCTAAACCATGGTTAGCACTACATATGTGAAGCTGATCAGTTTTTTGTTTTTTTTAAGTTGGTGTAAACTACAAAAATTGTAACTCATGCACATCTCGGGAGCAGATATGTTGAGTACAAAGCTTTGTTTTCAGGCTGTGTCCATGAACATAACTGAACTGCAGGAATAGCCTTCCATGCCAGAGTCTGGTGTCCACCCCCTTCCCGTTGCCAAATGATGTTGCTTCTGTGTA
This sequence comes from Podarcis pityusensis, assembly GCF_964106645.2. NCBI lineage: Eukaryota > Metazoa > Chordata > Lepidosauria > Squamata > Lacertidae > Podarcis > Podarcis pityusensis. The sequence continues at coordinate 90,936,785 of NC_138026.1, read as the reverse complement.
ATACAAAATTCCATCAGTATTTAGCTATCCAGCTTGGTCAAGCAATTCTCAGTCTGCTGGGATCATGCAACACTCAAGACAAATCATGTACAGCCTGTATTACCCAGGTTGCTTAATTAATCTATTGACTGTGCCTCAGCTATCTCTCTGCAATATCTGAAAAACAATAGGCTATAAATGAATACACAGTTAATTTTTCATTGGTAATTACAAGGAATGAATTTTACCCCCATTATGCTTCATTATTGCTCCATGTTGCAGCTGTGAGTGATAGAGGCATAAATATTGATTGAACAAGGCCAGTTTGCGTTAGGAAATGATGAGCATGGGGCGTTCAGGGACCTGACGTTGTGTTGTGCTTGTAAAAAAAAGAAGAAAAAAAGAAGGGAGGGCAGAAGGGAGCAGGTAGTTCAGATGAGGCCTTAGAAAGTTTAGTAGCAGCTGGAACTTTCTGTCATTTGGCACCCTCCAGATAAGTATGGGGAAGGTGGGTGTTTTCCTACAACGTTTACGTGTGGAGTCTGAAAATCTCTCAGCTCGGCTCAGCTGCTGCTGCTGGATTAAAATCGCATACATCCAAAATTACGACCGTAGGAAAGAAGGCAGCAAAGCTGTTTAAAAATTATGTTTGTCAATGGTGCGAATTGTGGCGCTTTCCCCGTGCTCCATCTTATCTTTATCTGTACCGTGAGCGCGGGAAGAAGCTTAATAATGTGTCCGGGCTGCCCGCTGCGGTTTAAATCCTGTCAGGACTCGCGAGCTGGTGTAGTACTTCAGGAGAAGATTTGTAAATGGGGCTTAGGCTAAAAAGGCTACTGAAAAAGCAGTAATGTCAGGCGGACTGTGTTCTGCCAGTCTTGGTGCATGACTTTCAAGGTTGTTTTGTTTTTAATCATGAGGAAAGAAACCTTTTCAATTTAATACACACACACACACACACACACACACACAAAGAAAAATGTTAAATCTATTCATATTTTAGCCACCCTGAGCCCGGTCTTGGTTGGGGAGGGCAGGGTATAAATAAAAATTAATTAATTTATTATTATTATTATTATTATTATTATTATTATTATTATTATATTTAGAGTCAGGGATAGCAGAGGTTAGTATGGATCCAGGAGATCTGTGTTCAAGTGTGCTTGTTGGTCAAGGGGTATGGTTTTTGCTTAGAGTGCAAGAGATTTTGGGTTAGCATCCCAGGAAAACCCTGACCAAGGGTAGGGTGGATTTCAAAAACCGACTATACCTTTGTTACAAAGCATAAAGAGTGGGCGCAAAGATCAAGATCTATTGGTCCACTGTGGCTGATTTGCAGTAGGTCAGCAAGGAGATTTTACTCCCAGTTGTTTACCAATGCTGGCAACAAAATGACTCCCCCGATCCATCTAAATTTGGCTGCTGAAATGAAGAAAGCTAACCAGGAACAGGCTTCTGTGTGAAAAGACCATGAGCTCAGTTCAATTCTGGTACTCATGTGCTCTTCGGCACATGTGCTCTTCGGCACCTGGTTATTTTCATTCTATCCAATTGCTTTTTACGCCTGACTCTTGTTATTAGATCTTTGTGTTCTAGCGAAACAAAGTAGATCCAATAAACCTGAAGACTGTCCATTTCTGCTGCAGAACACTGCTTTGCACATAGAAATAGTCTCAGGTTCAAACCTTGGCATGGCAAGGATATAGTCCTAGTGCCACCACAAACTGCCTTGCTCACTGTAGGTCTGCCTGGCAACTGCGCTTCTCAGACGGGTAACTGCTGAGGGTTTATAGTGTGGCAGCACCAAATCTCTGGAATCATTTACCAGGCAAAATTTGGCAGGTACCTAACAAATAACATACCTAAATATAATATTTAAAGCACCTGCTGAAGACATTTTTGGTCTAGGAAGACTTTCCCTGAGGTGTAACCCAGTCATTCATGGAAGATCAATTTTATATCTGTTGAAATGGTTTCGTTGTTTTTAAAGTTTGTATGGATGGCTTTTATTGTTTTAGGGTTTTCTGAATTGATTTATTTTTTCAAAGAGCCTGTGTTTCTACGTTTTATTCTGTTCTTACCATTATAGACAAGCTATCTGCTGTCTATAAATTTGTCTAACAATAAATAAGTAAGTGAACAATGCATGCTCCAGTAATAATAAATAAATAAGTGAACAATGCATGCTCAGGCGAATGTTGGTGACATTTGTGGGAGCCCAACTTCTGCCTGAGCTCCCCCTTCTGAGCCCTTTGGTGGTGATAGCTGAGGGTGGCATCTTTGTTTTCTCAAGATGCATGTGTGGTAAGTTCTGGTTCTGGTGCATTGTGGGTAAAAAACAAACATGGCTGCTGCCACAAGATAACACGGTGGCAGCCATAGTGTGTTTTCGGTTGTTGTTTTCTTACCAATAATGCACCAAAACCAGAACTTCCACTGCACATCATTTCTAGAATGCCCCTACAGATACCCAGGAGATAGATAAGGCTGGGTTTGACTGACCGGTGGTCGGCTTTGGCCTCCCATGTTCAAAACTCACTGCGGCCATAAAATCAACTGGTCTCCCTGAGCAACTTGTTTTTGCTGGTATCGCAAATACAGCCGTAACATCCCTCCATGGGCAGACAGCGAAAAGATGGCAAAACTTTTTTTTTAAAAGCACATTTGAAGGAATAATAATTAATAAAGCAAACATCAGAGCAAGTATTCTTTTTAAGAAATAAAAGCAAAAATAAAACAAAACTGAGAAGCCGAGTTTTCAAATGTGCAGGTGACAAAACCTGGCTCTGTGAGGAGGATTTGCACAAAATCCATTGATTGTAGCAAAAGCTGGGCTTTCTCCAAGAACCTAAAGACCCCACTAACAGCACTTATGCCATTTCCTAGTCCATTCTATATGCAATTAGAGGCTGTACTGCTGTTCAACATGGGGGAAAATCCATAAATCCAGCAGGCTGCAATAGGGAGCGCACACAGGCTGATCTTCAAAAGGTTTCTCGGGTGAGCACGTGAGGTCTTTAAATTGAAGCTCTGAGTTTGGCCTGGCGCTGGCACGTGCCTCTCCAAAAGACCCTGGAGGATGCCAATTTCTGCCCCCCTCTTGGCTTTTCTTTGTTAGTTTCACTTTCTTTGCTGACGGAAGAGGAAAAAACCGGAACAAAATGATAAAAATAATAATGCTGAAGCAGAGGACTGCAGCTGTGAAGGTGTTGTGTGTGTTGTTGTTTTTTTTTTTAAAAAAACACCACACATATTCAACCTCCTCATCTCCCCCGGCACCATAAAACCAATTATGGGTTTCTAGCTGCACAGAAGTGGATGGGTGGGTGGGTGGGGGAAAGAAATGCTGTGTGCATAAAATGTAAATTTTGGTGCAATTTTTTGGAGTTCCCAGAAGGAGCAGTGCATTGGGAGTTGGTGGAAGTCTCCCCAAATGCTGTGTTGCTGCAGGCTTCATCCAGACTTTGAAGCGGCGGTGGTGGGGGAAAGGGGGACAGCCAGCTGCTGCTTCGGAAGATTTGCTATCAGCCCGTTTCGCCACGCCGAGGAAAAGGCCGTTTCCTACCCCTCCCATCTCTCCCTAGCAGTGAAGTGCTTGCATTTTGCTAGAAGCGCTTAGCACGTTTGCTTACTAAGCTGCAATTAAATTGATTCCTGCCCTCTTCCTCAACCGTCCCACTTTGGGCTCCAAAGCTGCTACGGCAGTCCATTGGATTTCGGGAGATCACTGAGCAAAAGAAATGCCAAGCCGGTGGGACGAAAATAGCAGCGCTTGTTTAAAGGCTGTGGGGCACCTAAAAGAATGATTCTAAAGGGCTGCCACAGGGAAGGTGGAAAAAGCTTGTTTTCTCCTGCTCTGGAGGGTAGGACCTGGACAAGTTGCAAGAAAGGAGATAAACACCAGGAAGAACTTTTGGTGGTAAAGAACTCTTTGACAGTTGTGATGGACTGCCTTGGAAAGTTGCAGGTTGTCCTTCCTTAGATGTCGTCCTTCCTTTTCAAGCAGAGGTTGGATGGCCATCTGTCATGGATGCTTTAGTTGAGAATCCTGCATTGCAAGGGGTTGCACGAGATGACCCTTTGAGTCATTTCCAGTTCTATGGTTCTGTGACTCATTCTCGTCCTGTCCTGACAGTCTTATGTGGCCTAGGACCCTCTTACCTACGGGACCGCCTCTCCTGGTATTCCCCCGGAGGACCTTAAGATCCACAAATAACAACCCTTTGGAGGTCCCAAGCCACAAGGTGGTTAGATTGGTCTCAACTAGGGCCAGGGCCTTCTCAGTACTGGCCCCGACTTGGTGGAACATTCTGTCACAAGAGACTAGGGCCCTGTGGAACTTGACATCTTTCCGCAGGACCTGCAAGACAGAGCTGTTCCACCTGGCCTTTGGTTTGGACTCAGTCTGACCCTTATGTTTCCCTCCCCTTATGGTTTTGATTTATGGGCTACTATTAAAATGAGGCTGCATTTTAAATGGTATTTTAACCTGTATTTTAATAAACTGGTTTTTTGTTTGTTTGTTTGCCCCCCCCCCATTATGTTTTATTGTAATTTTATTGGTGTAAAGCGCCCTGAGCCTGGCTCTGGCCGGGGAGGGCAGGGTATTAATAAAAAAATATTATTATTTATTATCATTATATTATACAAAAGCAGTCATGATATGTGCTTGGTGGTAAAGCACCTGCTTTGCATGCAAAAGGTCCCATGTTCAATCCCCAGAATCTCCAGGTAGGGTTGGGAGAAATTACCTGTCTAAAAAACTGGAGAGTGTCTGCCAGTCAGTGTAGGCAATACACTGGATGGACCAATGGCCTGACGCAATATAAGACCGTTTCCTATCTCCCTACTCAGGAAAGGTATCTAGGCTGGGGAGAACCTTGAGGGCTAGACAGGATGGCATGGAAGGCTGCATTTGTGCCTTGGGCCCAAGTTTTTCGATCCCTAATATAGGAGGGCAGGAAATGCCAGGAGGGCAGCAAGCCCCATACCCAGAGCCCACACAAACCTGCAGCTGGTCCCGATTCTCCTTGTAATTGAGGAACTGTCACTACTGTTTCATATACAGTGGTACTTCAGGTTACATACGCTTCAGGTTACAGACTCCGCTAACCCAGGAATAGTACCTCGGGTTAAGAACTTTGCTTCAGGATGAGAACAGAAATGATGCGGTGGCGGCATGGTGGCAGTAGGAGGCCCCATTAGCTAAAGTGGTGCTTCAGGTTAAGAACAGTTTCAGGTTAAGAACGGACCTCCAGAATGAATTAAGTTCTTAACCCAAGGTACCACTGTACAAGCAACGATTGTTTTGCGCTTGTTCAATGCACACGCGATCCCCTGACATAATGCTATTTTCACTGTTATATGCATTTTTATGCACACTTTACCCCAGCATGTGCATTTTTGTACACCTCATTTGGCTGGAGAGTGGCATCTCAAGATTCAGAGAATCACAAACTGAGGTGGGAAAGCTGTGCTTCAGTTCCTGCATAGTATCAGAAAGTGTGAAATAGGTTCACCACTCCCAGTTTCCTGAGTCCCTGTTTCATTCTCTACATCATATATAGCTTCTGTTTCAGTAGCCTTATATGCTTCTAAACATGGCTTCAGTAGCTTTATATGGATTTAACCCAGTACAAGACATCTTTGTGCATCCTTAAAGGGATTCATGAAGGTCTGGTGTGTGTGACAAACAAATGAAACAATGAACAAAACTAGTGAATGAGAAAATATTTATATGTGATTGGCATCCGATTCAATTCTCTGAGGCTGGATATGCCTTTGTCTCCCTCCCTGCCTTCCAACAGACTGCATGTGATTGTCGATTGCCTGTCTACTTATGTGCATTTTTCCATTTGTTCTTTGTGCTTGCCTGTAAGCTCCTAGTGAAGAAAATATAATTTCATCTCTTTAAACCCCCCTAATCTTGCAGAGTCAGTTCAAAGCTGGTGCAACTTTGCACCAGTGGGTGTTTTATAATTCCAGAAGCTTGCAGCCAAAGAACTGGCTGGCTAGTTTAATATGGACACGGACCAAAAATAGACTGATCTCCCCCACTTGGTAATGACTTTATATTTGTGCTTTTCTTTCTCTTTCCTTATCCTCTCTTCCCTTATCTCAAACTATGTCAAAGTTGGAACTGTTTCAATCAGAAGTTTTTGAAAATCTTCAATAAAAACAACTTGGTGCTGTTTTTAATTAAAGAAAACACTATGATGTTTGGAGGGAGGGGGAAATCAAGTGACAAAGATTAATGGATTACCCAGGTACTATTAGCTTGTAAAACCAAACACGTCTGTCAGTTCTCCAACTTTGTCAATCCATTTCATATTTAATGTGCGCCCAAGTGCCCCATTTGCAGCCTTACATCCTCAATGTAAGGAGTCACAGAATCATAGAGTGGGAAGGGACCCTGACAATCACCTATTTGAACCTCCCTGCAATGCAACGCAACTGTCCAATATGGGGATCGAACTTGCAGCCCTGGTTTTATCAGCATCATGCTGTAACCAACTGAGCTATCCAGGCTGACAGTGCCCTCAGTGTTTCTGGAACTTTAATGGTGCAAGCTTCTCTATATTCACCAAAACAATCCATTCACCATAAGTGAAGCTTCTTCTCTATAGGAAGAAGCTTGTTTTGTATCAGAAAGACTCAGGCCTCAATCCCACAAAGAAGCACAACAGAAGTTAATGGGCCTTACATCTGGGTAGGCATAGGAGATGGCATTGCATTGGCTGTTCCATTTAGTTTAGAGGAGACAAGCTATTGCCACAAAGTGAGCAGTTTCTGAGCAACCAATCCATTGACAATATGCTTCTGAGCAGCTTTTGCTAAGCTGGGGTCCTCCAGATGTTTTGGCTGTCCCTCCACCAAACGAGTCATTGGTGGCCAATAGGAACTGTAGCAAAAGGAAGAAAGGAGAAGATAGGTCATGTTGTGGATTAGAAACTTGTTGAAGAACAGGAAACAGAGTTGGAATAAATGGACTGTGCTCACAATGAAAGGCAGGTTTCCCCCAAGGATCTGTTTTGGGACCAGTGCTTGTAATCTTGTTTATAAATGTCTTTTAATTCAGGGTGAATAGTGAGGCAGCTAGGTTTGCTGATAACACCCAAACATTCAGGGCGTTAAGAACAAATAGGAGATTGTGAGGAGCTGCCAAAGATGAAGAGGTACTAAAATGGCAAATGCAGCTCAGTGTACTCAAATGTAAAGTGATGCACATTGGGGCAAAAAATCCTAACCTTGACTATGCACTTACAGGGACTGAGATCTAGGGGTCATTGTGCAAAGCTCAGTGAAGAGGTCTACCCACTGTGCAACAGCTGTGCAAAAGGTGAATTCCATGCTAGGGATCACGCGGAAGGGAATTGAAAATAAAACTGCCAGTACCATAATGCTGTCATACAAATTGATGGTGTGACTGCAATTGGAATATCGTGTACAGTTCTGGTTTCCTCACCTCAGAAAAAAAGTATTGTAGAGCTGGAGAAGCTGGAAAATCATTTTGCAACCAGGTCTTTTATTATATTCGTAAATACAGTGTGGGGAGAAGACAGACTTGGAAATGAATGAGGTTCCTTTTCAGTTCACACCCAGTCCCAGAAAAGTCCGAATGGTGATTGTTGTTATTTTTGTGAAGAATGAGAGTGAAGTGTTTGCCTTTCACACTTCTTCTTCGGCTTTACTGTGTGAGATGCCAACAATAAATATGACTGGAAAGAGATTTGAAGTGAAGGAGGCTGTTGGCGATGATGGTGGTGGCGACTGCACCGCGCTTTACAAAAACAAACGAGCTTTGAAATCGTCTTCTTTACTGTTAATACTGTTTCAGAGCAGAAGAAATTGAGATGGATTATTCTTAATCTTTCCTCCTTAAATCACAAAAGTCCAGAAGATCTAATTTGATCCCGGCAAGAGCAGCCGCGTTGTCCTGACTCTAAATAGATTTGCCTGCACTTAGACACACACCATTTCCTTTTCAAGGACCGGTGTTCACATCAGACAATTACAAACACACCTCATAACACATTATCGAGATGTATAGTGTGCAAAAAAATACAAGTACAAAAATAACCCACCTTAACAAATTCTCGGTGCATAGCGGTATTAAAAGCCTGATCATGATGGCTTCGAGGAAACTGCAACTCTCTGACCTTCACTCCTCCATATCAAGAAGCAATATGGCAGAGAAGAACCCTTTTTCTGAATCATGCACACACACACTTTCATAACCAGCTCCCCATCCCATATGGTTGCAGTAGTCTAGACCAGGTGTTGCCAACTGGGCACCCATGAGCCTGCCAATATCTCCTATGTTGCCCACAACAACTCTCTGTAAATATCACTTCAGAAATTCACAAGGTGCAAGAAACAGTTTGTTCTTTCTGGTCAGGTCCTGAATGTACTGGCTCAGCATCTCCAATGCTGAACCTGCTCCCCCCCAGAAAAACCACCCCATGCCCACATTTCACAGCATGCCAGGATTAGACAGCCCCCCTTCTTACTTGCTGAAAAGGGGACAGGTTCAAAGAGGGTCTCTCTGTGAGTGGCGGCTAATTCAGGTGCCTTTCTTCACATTAATGGTGGGGGTGGGGCATGCTTCACCATTGTGTCTCTCTCTTTCGGTTCTGCTAGATGTATGGCAGCCATTTTGTATTATGCTGCACAGTCCCCAACCCTCACAGCCACCATTTCGTGACTGGTACCCACAGCACGGTCTCAACTTTTTAAATGGGCCCCCAGAGTTTGGTGATCCTCCAGGGTCTAGGCCAATGCTGAAGGCTAGTTAGGCATTACTTTCCACAGCTTTACCCTGAATAGCTTATTGTTACTATTCATTTGAAAATGTCAGCTGGGAAATTGGAAGAAGATTTCATCAAGGGGTTAAGTAGGTTCCTTCACTCTGGGCTTTGAGGGGACTGGAAAGGAAATTTGCTCATTTCCCCCCCTCTGTGTCTATACATTATGTTAACAGAGTACAGTACAATAACATACTTTGCCTTTTACTCCATAAAGCATACAAAACAGCCGGTTAAAGTAGATAAAACTTATCTGCTAAAACATCCATTTATCCCCTCTTCCTTCCACTGGTTTAATAAAATCTTTTAAATATTTCTGAATGGTGTTCATTCAGAAGTCTTTCAATTGTGGGGCCATTACTCCAAGTGCCTCTCTTTTACATGACCTTGAATATGTCAGCTCGGTATACAGGTTTTGGGAGGAATCCAGAGATCCCGGGAACAGAGTTTCACTCATAGATAGGGCAGTCACAATACCCATTAATGTTTCCTTGTTCTCCTCCCTGCACCTCAATGAAAATCTGATCTGGAGAGTTGGGGGGAACCTCTGGTACACGGTAGTCCAGAGATAGTCCATGTGATGCTCCCAGGATCCCTAGCCATTGGCTTTGGTGGCTGGGGCTGATGGAAGTTGGAGTCCAGCAACCTCTGAGTCCCGGTAATCACATTGGTTACCTTGGTCACCTAGGAAAATCTGACCGAGATTGTTATGGGAACCGCCATTACAATTGGGTAGTATCAAGGTGACCATAGGAGGGAAGGTGAAATGGTGAAAACCCTGCCCACCTGCTCTTATTAGCTGATGTCTTTGTTGAATTAAAGCAGGGTAGTCCAGCATTTTTGGTGGCCTTCTGCAACATTTGACACCCCCCCACCCCACCCCTCCAAAGGCCTCACACTGGCTTTCGAAAGCTAGATAAGTGAGGTGCTGGGCTTTGGGAAGGAGGCACGAGGACAGGGTCCAAGACTCTTCTGCCTCCTTCCCAAAGCCCAGTGAGCTCTTTCCCAGCTTTGGGAAGAAGGTGAGAGGGCTCTAGGATCCTTCCAGAGCCTCACACTGCCTTAGCAAAGCCTGGTGCCTCACTTAGCCAGCTTTTGGAAGGCAGCGTAAAAGCTGGGGTTTGCACATAATTTTGGCCTTGGTGCCCCACCCCTGTAACACAGCAATGTGTGGCCTGTGGGTTCTGTATCAAAAGTATTATTGTGGCCCACTTGGTGTGAAAAGTTGGACTGCTATGGATCCAAGCCTTTATTTTGAAGAGCTTAGCCATTGCCCATGTAGCAGAACACATTGGGAGATAGCAAGCTGAGATCCATGGATCTGAAACCCAGATAGCCACACACTGTGCGTATTTTGTGGAATTAAAACACAGGGCACCGTGGACTAGGAATGGCCCTTCAGATATAGGGGGACCACCTCCGATCATTTTCTGTGGTGAATGGAGCTGCAGGGAGATCTGTAGGGCCACCAAATCCTCATTCCTGCTGTAGCGCTTAGCTGGTCAACTGTAGGAAGGACTGAAGCATCAGGTATTTCTATTCCTCAGGATTTCAGGAGAGGAATCGTTATTGCACTATTGTCGTTCTGAGAAGCATAGCTTAGATAATGCTCTTATGTGGCTGCCAGCCTCTCTCCCCCTTCTGCCAAATTAATTAAACCACTTTGTCAGCATGACTGGGCTGATGGAGTCAGAATTGGCTTTCTGAACATTGCAAGGGGACTCCTGTATCATATACACACAAATGATGTTATTGTATGAAAGGCGAGCTCTCAATGGTGTGTGTGTTTCAATAAAGAAGCTTTCTTACTCCTCTGGGAACTTCATTCAGTTATCATTTTCAAGCCTGCTTTTCAAAGAATACTTTATTTAAATTTCTTGCAGTTCCAGACTTTTAGTTTGAACGTGTGAAAAGGCATGAGGGCCCCTTGACTTTACCCTTTGAGGAAACAGCCATTGCCGCAGAGGTGGAAAAGCAGGTGCAATTTGCAAAATTACTCTTCCCGCAATTTCCAACTCGCATGATATAAAAATAAAAAGCTATGGTTTCAATAATTTGCTGCTTGGGTTTTTTCCAGATAATCATTGAATGCGCACCCCAACCCCCCCCCCCTTTCCTGAGTAGGTGTACAAGTCCTTATCTGAAGCTAAATAGCGTGCTTGCGAATCCACATCTAACAGATGGGGCAAATTTACATAGGGTGGAAAATAAAAAAAAATCCCATGGAAGCAAATGAGAGTTTGCAAATGTGAGCTGGATTGGGACCACAGTGGAGGGTAAAGGCGTAAAGGCTCTGCCCCCACCCCCCCGACCATGTTAGGGTCCCGATCTGGACCACACAACCCACACATTGACAAATTTAAAAATAATGTCAACCCCCTTTCTAATGTAACATGTAGTTTGGCTCGTAGCTGCAAGGGGACAGCTGTACCACTGTGCTCTTAGGCATTGACCATTCATTTCTGGTGTGTGTGAGAGAGGCCTGTGGTGAATTGTGCCCAATTCTGGCCAGTGAAGCCACTGTTTGTTCTGTCCTGCCAGTTAAGTTATCCGGGGTTGATATTTATGGTGGATTTAGTGGCTCTGAGGTTCTGAGCAATGGTACTTTCGTTCCTATATTGACTGAGTTATTTAGGCCTGTGCTTGCCTTGCTGGCTACAAGGCGGGAAGGCATTTTTAGAAAACCCAATGTGGTGGACAGCCCTGGGAGGACCCGTTGTGGATGGCTATTTTGGCGCACAAACCACAAAAGCCAAAATAAGTAAGAAGGGAAAAAGCAGAAATGCTGCAAGGTTATAATTACGATGGGGGTGAGAGTGCTTCTCCTTTGAATCCTCCTGGTCTTCTTTTTTAGGTGCTCACAGCCAGCCCGCAAGGAGGAGGACAGATCGTCAGAAGGGCCAATGACAAATGCAGGGTGTGGATGGCACAGTGTAAATGACCTAATATGGCTGTGGTTATTGTCCTATAGAAGCTCCTTGCAGCCTGCAACATAGCTCTGTGTTGAATTCATCAAAAGAAAACGCCTGAACATGTGATTTAGGAGACAGATTTGAACCTGTTATCTCCTAGGCCCCATGCTCCATCCGATGGAACCACCTGCTTTCTTTGATAGCTCTCTTCTGAAGCTACTTTAAACAGACGAACAGTCAATACATCTCTCTCTCTCTCTCATCCCAGGTCATGTATTGTGTCACTCCAACATAAGGCTGGTAAATAAATAAATATTTGCACCACATCAGAGTTGCAAGGACAGGACGAACTGTGCCAGCCATTTAAGTGCCAAGGAAGGTTAATCAGGGGATCTAATTGGCTCAAATTAATGCTTCCACAAGCTGTGAATTTCCTCACCTGAAGCAGGATGAAAGCCTTGCATGAGAAGGTTAGAGAGCCTCTGGCTTTCCTTTCCCCGATAATGGGGAAAATTAAAATGGAGCAGTGGAAGCAATTGGGGTGTGTGTGGATTGCTTATTGGAGCACCTACAGATCTACATCACTGACCCTGCCGGAGAGAAGAGGGAGGCACCCCTGGGATTTCTGGTGAAAAACGTTTTGGTTCCTTTTTCCTGTAGTGCTAATGTATGCCCATGTCCTACTTATGTACTGCCATCCAGTGCGGGGTGGCAGGGAGCACTCCAAGTTCAAAATGTGCTCAAAGTGTTTTATTGAACCGGAGCTCAGAAAGCTTTCTGTACCATGAGACGCACATTGCTCTCAGTCCATTTGTTTTCCTGCAAATGGACTGTTTGATGAGCCTGTATTAGTGGCTGGTGCCTGGCTCCGTAAGCTGGCATCGCCGTTCGGTGCCAGCCAAAGCTACGCCTGGCTGTGCTTAGGAGCTGCTATGTGATTACAAGGGCTATTAAGAGTTTCTGATATTCATGCTGATCCAGAGCCTATTTATTGCTCCAGGCTCTGTTGCCGCCTGACACATGGTTAAATTGATTATTAACTTGCAAGTAATATGTGAAAATTACTTCCTGTTCCCTCCCTTCCAACCCAGCCCCTGTTGGGCTTCCTTCAAATCCAGGCAATTCAGAAATTGCCTGAAATGCTGAAATCACGCAAGAATTGGAACTGGCCACGTTCATGGACTTTAATGAGGGTGTGATGTTTTACAGAGTCAAAACTGCGGGAAGAACCGGAAAAATGACGAAGAGGTTGCAAAAGAGGCCATCAAGGACAAGTTAAGGGAACCAGGGCATGATCATTGCAAAGCATGGATGCCTGAGGCAGTGTACAGATGATTGTCTTTTTCGGATCAAGGGGAGCAATTTCCCTCTTATTACTAATGCGGATCTAGCTTTCAGTCTTGGTGAATCGTGCAATTGTAGTCAAGGGAAGGGAGAGCTTCATGGAAGAACAGCCTTCTGTCCTCCCCTTTTTGTTTTTAATGCAGCAGCTAATGGGTTTTATTGGAGGAACCAAAGTCTGCCCAGTTTAACATGGTTTTTAACAAATCGAACAATTGTTAAATGGCGGCACATTGGTGTGGAGGATGAGTCATCTTGCGTGAATTGTTTTTTTTAAAAAAAGGGAGCCGTGTGTGCCTTTAATGTGTTCATCCTTCAAGGGTTTTTAAAAAAAATAAAAACAACAACTTAGAAGCAAAGTTTAGCTTTGTTTTGTTTTACTGTTTATGAAAATAAGGAGGAATATTGAGCAGGCTAGTGGGTAATCAACAGCAGGAACGAGGCAAATGGGGAAAATATTTAAAAGCCGTTTTGCATAGTGGTGCAGAGATGGAAGGCATCGGCTGGAAGTGAGTGTATTACTGGGCTCTGGGGATGTCACAGGCGCTAGGCAGTAGGCGCCTGCAACAGCTGTAAACATTTTTGTGGAATCAACTCTGATTACCCTTCTGGAAGGAAGTACAGGGATGTGCTGGGGATGGTGGTGGAAGGGCACTCAATCATCCTGAATATACCCTGTACAGTGGTACCTCGGGTTTAGAACTTAATTCGTCCTGGAGGTCTGTTCTTAACCTGAAACTGTTCTTAAGCTGAAGCACCACTTTAGCTAATGGGGCCTCCCGCTGCCGCTGCGCAGCTGGCACACGATTTCTGTTTTCATCCTGAAGCAAAGTTCTTAACCTGAGGTACTAGTTCTGGGTTAGCGGAGTCTGTAACCTGAAGCATATGTAACCCGAGGTACCACTGTACAAGTAAGGCTAGGACAGAGATACAAAAGTTTAGCAGACTTGGTGGAGCTCTTGCTCTCCGCCTGCTGATAACTAGTTCTCTTCCAAGATACACTGGAACAGTGAGGACTGGCGACTCAAGACACCATGGGGTTCCCTCTAGTCAAGGATGGTTGCCTCCAGGATATGAGGAGCTTCCCTAGGAGAAGTCTTTTATAACACGGTGTTTTGGTTGCTGGTTTGTTAAAATATACTTTATTTTGTACACAAAAAGACTGCCTCTCATTCTACAGGCTCCCAGGTCAGTGGGCATCTATACTAACCCCCCCCCAGCAACAACTGCTTAAGGGTTGTCGTCAATGAAACCATCAATCAATCAATCAATCAATCAATCAATCAGTGATTTTAATAACTGGTAAATCTGTAATTTTAGAGGATTGTATCCAGCTAAACTGTTGAGCACACAGACCAGCTTCCACAAGCGCAATGTGATTTCTTCTCCCTCTCTTCCCCTGTGTAACACCCCCAAATTTGCTCCAGTGGGTTGGGGGAACCCCCAGGACAGATTTGGGGGGTGGGAGAGAGAAGATGGGGAAGCACTCTGGTGTGCACCACAGTTCTGTTGGATGCTAAAAACTATGCATTTAACAGTTATTAAATCACAACAGATCAGGAAAACAATTTAAAGCTATACAGAGATATTCAGTAACAGCATTTCAAATGGTAATTCACTTTCAAATGCTTGTGAGAGCAGGTATCTCTGAAGGTGTCATCTGAATGTTGCTTGTGAGGGGGACAGCCTTAATCTCCATAGGGAGGGAGTCCCACAAATGGGGGGCAACCAGACAAGGTTCTGTATCATACCACCACACAGCGAGCCATGCTCACCGACAGGGGAAAATGAGTACTACCTCAACAGGCAGATATGCAAAATTACCTGCTCCTTGCTTCCTTTGATAGTAGGAGCAGCCGATGCCTTTTGTGAGAAAACCCTACCTTTTCAGAGTCCAACACTGAGCTCTTGATTTCCTTGCTGTTGTCTACCAAACATGTCGAAATTACCTGGAAACGGCACAAACGAAATTGGAGCTAATCAGAGCCGGCATTCACCAGCTGTGCCCCAGATCCTCCATGCTCATCGTGTGTTTATGCAAATTGCATTAATTAAATATAAGTGAAATCTGTGCATTGGCTGCAAGCATCTGAATTGTCATCCCTCCGTGGCCTTTTGATTACCCACTTGCGATTGCAACTCTCCGGCTTCACTTCCAGGTGCATTGTGTGCAAAGAAAGGCACATCCACAGTGGCCCAGGTGGTAACTTCTGGCAAGATGGAGGAGACCCTTGCGCAAGCATGAAGTTTGCCACTCTACCACATTGTCAAGAGTTGTCCAGTGCAGCATCTTACTATTATTTACATGTCTGGGGCCCCTCCATTTCATTCTTCAACCTTGTCTTGTCTCATTTTGCCTGGCCTTTGAAAGGTCCCATCTACCTCAGCTGCACACTCCTCATAGAGATAGTAAGAGGGTGGACGGTTTCTATCGATTGTGGCTCCCTTGGATAAGGTGAGCTGAAGGCAGCCATTATATGCCTGACAGTAACAGGCCCATTTTCTACTGAGTGATTTTTTCACTAGGAGGAAAATGTTTATGCCTCCCTATCCATCAATCCACCTTCCTTTCCTCCTCTCCTTTTGAATCACATGAAGCCTTTCCTGGACTTCTGCAGCCTGGCAAATTCTTTCTCTGCCTCTTGCAGAACATATAGCTAAAGAATAATATATGCAAAGTATTTACAGTCACATGCTTATTCAAGCATGGATTTATTTTTTCTTAGTTGAAGATTACAGTTTCTTCCTTAAGCATTCAGAGAGACGGCGTCTTTCTCTCTTTCAGGACTTGCACTCAGCCTTCCGTACATGACCCAGCATGGCCATGCATTTCCTTCCGAGAGGTTCCCACTTTCTCCTTCCAGCAGACTTCTCATTGCTGCTTTTGGGGGAGAACATCAACTTCCATACTTCTTTCTGTCCCATACATTTGCACAGAAACATTACCACTCCTCTCCTCTATTGCGTTTAGAGAGAGTGAGTTATCTAACACTGTCATTTCTTCAGTGTTCATGGAGATGCAGCCATTACAGCCAAGTCACTCACAGAACAAAATGGAGAATGTGATAAGACACCTCCCATGTGACCAAAACCAACCAATCACACGAGAGTTACTGGGGAACATTCCAGATTCAGACTCGCAGTAATGCCTTTGAGCATTCCCAATTTCAGTAAATTAAATCACTATACTTAACAAGCAATACCTGACTCTTGAGGGAACAAATCCCATAGTTTCACTATGTGCTGTGTGGAGAAGTACTTGTGTCTGTCCCGTATCTTCCAACATTCAACTTCATTGGATGTCCCTGAGTTCTAGGATTACAAGAGGGGAAAAAAAGGCCTCCCTATTCACTTTCCCCACACCATGCATTAATTTATACACCTCTATTCCCCGCCCTCCCCCCCTTACTTGCCTTTTCACTGTACTAAAATCCCCTGGATAATTTTACTTGTCTTTTTCTGAACCTTTCCCACCTCCTCCTTTTTTGTGCAGCTTTAGCAAATGTCAAAATGGGTCTCCTTGTTTGAAGCAACCATTCCAAGGAGGCCTAAACGGCTTTGTTTTCTTGCCCTGGAGAATCTCGGGGAGGGAATCCAAAATAGGTGAACATTAATGAACTTGTCAGTTAATCATTCCCCTGTCAGTTCCTGTTAGTGAGAACACGGAGGTGGGAGTCGTGGGGGAGTCACACTTCCAGACTGCACCAGAAGGCTCCTCTCAAGGTTCAGTGGGTTTCAATTGATCTTGAGCTCCTCATCCTGTCATGGCATTCATTAGTATAGGGAGGCTGAATTAGGCTGGTAGCAAAAGGGCGCCAAGTGGATGAGAAAAGCAGGCCTTTGTCAACTGACAAAGCAGAGAGTCAATTGCCACCTCATTCTGAAAGAAGGAGAGAGCTTCTTCAATTTGTGCCTTACTGGAAGAGCATATGCTCTGCTTGTGCAGCGAAACTGGGGCTGGTTTTTGGTATGTCCACTTAAGAAGGTGTCTAAAAAAACAAAAAAAGACCTGTTGGGTTAGACCAAAAGCACTTATGGTCCAGCATCTTTTCCCCACATTGGTCAAGCAGTTGCCTCTGGGAAGTCCACAAGCAGGACATAAGGGTAATAACCTACTGTTGTCCCTCAGCATTTCAGAGACTTGGTGCCTCTTGATCATGAAAGTAGTATATAGTCATCAGGACTATTCATGACCTTATCCTTTGTACATTTGACTAATCCCCTTTTAAAGGCATCCAGGCTAGTGGCCGTCACTTCCTCTTATGGGAGTAAATGCCATAGTTTCAACTATACACGAAAGTACAGTGGTACCTTGGGTTATAGACGCTTCAGGTTACGGAATCCGCTAACCCAGAAATAGTACCTCGGGTTAAGAACTTTGCTTCAGGATGAGAACAAAAATCACGTGGTGGTGGCGCGGCGGCAGCAGGAGGCCCCATTAGCTATAGTGGTACCTCAGGTTAAAAACAGTTTCAGGTTAAGAACGGACCTCCAGAACGAATTAAGTTCTTAACCTGAGGTACCACTGTACTTCCTTTCATCATAGCCTGGATCAGAGGCGCCAGCTACAATTGACAATTGAGGGGGCCTTACGTGACGTTCTGACGTTATCTGGTTGGCCAGGATGCTGGGCTAGAGGGCTTTGTGGTCTGAATTGATGGGCTTTTGTTATGCTCCATCATAGAGAAGAACTCTGGGATGTATTTTAAACATCCTAAAAATGGTTCTGGTTCAAATGCAGTGCCATTCCAGGCAAGTTCATTTCATCAGGAGCTATTAAAACTCAGGTATTTACAAGTACACTCTTCTTAATTGTACAGATTCGACCAGAATGTGTCAGAGTGCATCCACCTATACTGCTGAACTGGCTGGCATGAAGCCTGTCCTATTTTCTGAAAGAATGTTGACAGGAGGCTGTTATCTCCACCAACAGGCATCTTTGGGGTTTGTTGCGGTTGTTGTTATTATTCAGATTATGCGCTGCACAAAAGCTAAAGGTGCTCTCCCCTCCCTCCGTTTTCCAAAATCCTTTTAGTCTGTGCCTTGAAAAGCATGGCTGATGTTGTCTTGCGACAGGATGTCCCTGCAAATAAGATGCCACTCATCAATAGAGTTTTAATCCGTTGGGTAGAAAGACACACAGATAGGAAAGGAGAGAGAAAGGAAACCTTGAAATAAAATGATCCTCTCAGAAGAACTGTTATTGAATTTTCTGTGTGCGTACAGGGCCTGCAAGTGTGTCCCTTTTTAATGGGGTTGTGTTTTTCTTCTTTTACTGTTGTTAGCCAGAAGGATTAAGCTAAAATTGTGCATAGGCTAGGAAGCGAAAAAGACCAATCTCTTGCTATCTGTTCATTGCATAATTTCCTGCTGATCATCCCTATGCAACTTCTCTGTTGCCTCTTTAACCTTGTTCTCCTGTTGGGTCCCTGGCTGATGTATCTGCCCACCTCCCCTCCCTCCCGTAGCTTTTGGTGCTGGAGCCGTGCTGATAGAAGCAGTAAATCAACCCATTGGCACCAGAGAGATAAATGGTAGCTGTAATGGGAACTGAGGGGGATCAGATAAAAAACCCGAGAGAGATCACGGCAAACCGAGGATGGTTTTTAAAACAAAAATCTATCTTGGTCAAGGGCTTCGGGGCAAAAGACGAGACAACATAAACAGGTGTGGGACAGGAGATTTTGATTTCCTTGTGCTGGGTGGTTGGACAGAGTGTGGGAATGGGAAACTGTGTTTTGGGGGTGTATGCAAACATGCTTTTGTGGTGGTATGGGCAAGAGTCACATTCTCATGTGCAAATCCTCACTCAGTTTGGCAGTGATCAAAAGAAGTGAATATGCACATATGAGCAAGATAATGGACATATTTGATAGAGCATCCAAAATTCACCTGGCACATTTTGCACCTGGCTATCGGCCACTTGCAACCAAGTAAAGATGTCTGGGTGCCAGGAGGGCGCCTGATGTCTCCCCCATTTGGAGGTGGATGCTGGGTTGGATAGACCCCCCTATGCAGGGATGTTTGGACTTTTCAAGTCTGGCAATGGGCCGTGAGATGTTTGGGGTTGTGGGGGCTCTTAATTTTGGAGGGACTTTGAAACATGTTCTTAAATACCTCATGGAGTTTAGTGTGGACTATGGAAAAGGGGCTGATTTGTCGAGAAGGGTCAAAAACATTGTTAAGCTGGAGTTCCCATGAGTGAAAGGAGCAGGAGACAAAGGAAAATACAGCTATAAATATGAAGAAGAGCCGCGGAAGGGACATGGAAGGGACTTAAGGGCCTCAGATATAAGATTACCAGGTTAATGCGCTAGATTGATGGGATAAAAAGGACTGACAAAACCCGGGACCAGGAGGAAGGGACGCTGGATGAAGATTGGATTTTTTTTTATTTCTTTTTTTATTACTAGGATTGTTTTATAAAATTGATGAATGTTAGAAAAATGTTGGAACGAAATTATTTGGCTTTAGCAAAAATGTTTAAAGAATTATGTAAGAATATTATGGTTATGAGAAGTTGGTAAAAATAAGATTTAAGTTTTAAGCTTGAAGGTTTTTTATAGTAAGATAAGATTAAAATAGATTAAGGTAATGTAATGACAGAATATTATGAAATATGGAAAGGATTTGCTGCGACAATTAACAACTGGGATACAAAAAAAGGGGTGGAGGAGGAGGTCAAAGAAAGAAGATAATGACAGTTAAGGATTTGAGAATATTGGATTTGTTTTTAAATGTTTGTGGTATATTTTTGTTTTTTGAATTTGTATTGTTTGATGTGGTTTGTTTTTTCTTTGTTTTTTCTTTCTCTTTTTCTACTTTGGTTTCTTTTGTAATTCTAAAAAAAATTCAATAAATATCATTTTAAAACTGGAGGTGGATGCTGGGAGAACCTTGGATCTTGCCTGTTTTCACACACTAGCAGCACATCCTGGAGAATTCTATCCATGATATTTTATCTGCTCAATCAGAATGAATTTCAGGAACCAAAAGGTCATATTGAAAAAATATGGCTTTTGAGCCTTCTGGCTTCCAAATGGCAACTAGACATTCCCTTTTGGTGACTGTAACTCTGGTTTAAGGAGCCATTTGATGCCTGCCTAGCTTATATATCTGAGTTTCTGACACTGATTTGATGGGACACCAGTGCTAAAGATGTATCAAACACATAACTCAGCACTTCTACATGAGGGTACTTGATACGGATGTACTCTGATGTAGGATGGCCATGTGTCTGACTATACAGAGGTCAGTGCAGTATCTGAAGGGCTATCTGGTCCATGTCTGTGTCATGGGCCAGGAGTCGGCTTCACCTGCTGAGCAGCAGCCTGAAGGAACTGGTCAGCCTTCTTGCTCCTGATGAGAACCAGCTGGCTCCAGCTTTCTTAAGCAGGGGTTCCAGCCTCAGTCAGTTGCTGGAATCAACATTTGTCGTTCCTGGCCAGACCTTCCTGCTTCTTGTGACATTGGACACTCAGCTTTCTTGGTTCGTCTGACTACGTGACCTTAGGACTGGACTGAACCTTGTACAAGGATTCTGCCTCCAGGCAACTACACCCCCCCCCCAAGACTCGGCTGGTTGGCTGGTTTCTTCCTCCACTGAGCTCAGCCGTGGCTGGCAGCACAGGACTATGGCAGTCTGGTTTAGAGATTAAGGACCATAAGCCTTGAAGTTGTCCATTAACAGTTCACGCCTGGACATCAGATTGAGCCAACACTTGTCTCCCTGACTCTTGTGAGATGCATTGTATTTCTATCTAAGTTATAGTGATTATTTCTAAATATGTGTCTGTACCATAAAAGGTAAAGGTAAAGGACCCCTGACAGTTAAGTCCAGTTGCGAACAACTCTGGGGTTGCGGTGCTCATCTCACTTTACTGACCGAGGGAGCTGACGTTTGTCCGCAGACAGTTTTTCCGGGTCATGTGGCCAGCATGACTAAGCCGCTTCTGGCGAAACCAGAGCAGCGCATGGAAACGCCGTTTACCTTCCCGCCTCAGCGTTACCTATTTATCTACTTGCACTTTTGGGTGTGCTTTCGAACTGCTAGGTTGGCAGGAGCTGAGACCGAGCAATGGGAGCTCACCCCATTGCGGGGATTTGAACCGCCAACCTTCCGATCTGCAAGCCCAAGCCTCTGTGGTTTACACCACAGCGCCACCCGCGTCCCTTGTCTGTACCTTAGCATATGCAAATTTTGTGCAAATCTCTGCCTTCTTTTGAGAGGGGGTGCATCTCCTTTGGGTGCTGCCTAAGTGAAGTCTTGGAGGCAGAACCTAAAGGAAGAAATATGACTCCCTTCCCCAACACAGGAGAAGAGAAGGCGCTTGTGCTTGGGTCCTGCTTGTGGGTTTCCTACAGGCACCTGGTTGGCCACTCTGAGAACTGGATTCAGGCCTAGATGGGCCACTGGCCTGATCCAGCAGTGCTGTAATGTTCTTACAATGATGCTGTGCTTTGTGCCCCAGCCATGCTACTTCCTTTGCATAAGTTGCGTTGGGTGAGGAATGAAGGAGGCTGTGCAGGCTGCTGTGAAGCTTGGTGGCTTTTGAGCGGCATCATCAAAGGCTGGAAACGATTTGTTTAAAATGTATGTTCCACCTCCCCTGGAAACAAAAGGCAGCTAATAAAGAGCCTGTAAAGTGAACGATGCGGCACCCTTAACCCTCTACCAAAAACTTCGCTGCAATAAGCTTCTGTGCTAAACTACTTGCAGTGATTTCCTCCGTGTTTTTTATTCCTCCCTCCCTCCCTTTCACATAGTTCAATCTTGCACAGAAGCTTCTATTGTGGAGAGCGCAAACACACACAAACACAAACACACACACACTGCTTTTTCAATTCTGAGGCACAAATGCAGGTGTTTAGTCTTCACCTGTAGCACATGACAAAAAAACCGAGAGACCCGAAAGAAGGTGCTAAATGGAGCTCAATCACTTCCCAGTTCACATTGCCAGCTGTGAAAGTTTGATATGAGATACCATTGTCCAGCCGCTTCTGCAGCTCCGAGGGGTTACCACCTCTCCATTCGCTTGTCTGACTAAGCTGGGGTTTGCAATGATTTTGTAAGTGAATTGAGTGCTGGTGAAGGGCGGAGAGCTCGAGAGACTCCAGCCTTCTATTAAGTTGCAGAAAAGACACCGGTTGACAGGGTCAGCTTCCTCTTCCCGCCCTGCCAGTGGGCTACGTGTCTTGAGTCGAGGGAAGTCTGTCTCACATTGAGATTGGAGGCTGGAATGGTTCCAGGGCCTAATAAGAGACTATCAGTGGTACTCCTTGGTCCCCAAATTGCCCAAGCCATAGGCAAAAGACAATGTGGAACAATGGTACCCCTGTGACTTGATACAATGATAATTTATGTGCTGCCCATCTGATTGGGTTGCCCCAGCCACTCTGGGCAGCTCCCAACAGATTATAAAAAACACAATAAAACATCAAACATTAAAAACTTCTCGTCCCTGGGCCTTTTATATATATTTGTGATGGGCCATTCATCCATGCCAGTCTTCCCTTGATGTTGCAGTCATCACATGTGCACATCTGCTGGTGTGGTTGAAGATTCTGGGGAAGAACCGGATCTGCGGTTCGTCTGAGAGGGAGCTTGTGGCTTCTGAGCTCGGAAAGAAGAGAAGTGAACAGCGCACAATGCCAGCAACAAAACCAGTGGCTGAATTCACAGGTCTGCACATGAGATTGCCTGACACTTTTAATCTGGTGCTCTGGGATCGCTAATACCCAAGAGTGGACAAGACTCTTCTTGCTGCAGCCCAAGCTGCATCTGTTTGAAGCCTTGACATATTTAATTTCCCACAAAGGAGATAAATCACAACAAGATGTGCAGAGGGCAGACTGGGATTTCTCCCTCCTTTCTTCTACTACCTTTTTATTTTTGAGAGCAGTACCAGGCAAACAGTGTGCAATATTCGGGGGGTGGGGTTGAGCTGTGTTGGGCTTGAGTGTTTTGTCTGGGAGAACTGTGTTTTCCAAGTGCCAGGCAAGACAGTTGCAGATGGACTTTTTCAACAGCTTCTCCAAACAGTGGAGAACGCCCCATAGATCAGTGGTAGAGCATTTGCCTTGCAGAAAGGCTCAGCTGTGATTCCCAGCTCCTCCAGGTAGCTCTGGAAGAAAATCCTTTCCTAACATACCTTACAGGTTTGGATGAACTGGGGAGAACCATGTAAACCACATTGAGTTCCTTGGGGAAAAATTGGTATATACAGTGGTACCTCGGGTTACATATGCTTCAGGTTACAGACTCTGCTAACCCAGAAATAGTACCTCGGGTTAAGAACTTTGCTTCAGGATGGGAACAGAAATCGTGCTCTGGCAGCCCGGCGGCAGCTGGAGGCCCCATTAGCTAAAGTGGGGCCCCCACTTAGCTAAAACTGTTCAGGTCAAGAACAGTTTTAGGTTAAGAATGGACCTCCAGAACAAATTAAGTACTTAACCCGAGGTACCACTGTAAATGTAAAAATAAAATTAAAAATCCTATCTGAAATCTTGGAGAATTGCTGACAGTGTAAATACTGAGCTTGATGATTGACTCAGTATTGGGAAGATTCTTATGTTCCTAGAGTGGGAGCTTGGGAAGTCTCATGGCTGGAACTGAGCCTCAGGGCCAGCAGCAAGTTTGAGAGAGGCCTGGGCAGAGTGCCATCTCAGAGAAAGGAAGATGGAGAGAGCTGCTGCAAGTCCTTTACTTCAGGCTTCTTTTCTCAAAGTTGGGTCGAGCACCACTGCCCACTGCTTTTGCTCGCACTTCACCCCCGGTAAGTTTGCCACACCAGCTGGTAGCAAGTGTAAGGAGAGCCTGCGGAATCGGTGCCCTGCCACAGAGTCACAACTCGTCTCACTTTCAGCTTGCCAGTTTGGGGGCCCAAAGCCAGAAGCTGCAGTTTAAGTAATATACCTGACATTCACCTCAAAGGCAGGCTTTCTGTGCCTCCTTCCCAGGCCAGCTTTAAGCACCTGCACACCAAATGTCAAGGCAGCCTGCTCCAAGCATATCTGCAGTCTAGCAGCACACAGGCATATTGACATTTTCCCGCAATTCGCAGTCTGCTGGCAAATACCTCCTTCTAAACTATTATAGCAGGACCTTGATGGGGTCTAATCAATCACTCTAACGTGTGTGAGGCTGCATATATCCCTGCTTTTATTTGCCAGCCGGTATTTTAAGATGGCGAGTCTCCTGTCCCTGCTTTGTGTTTACCGTTTGACCTGCCTCTTCTTACCCTTCTTCCAGCAGCATCCTGGGAGGCCACTGATGGGAGGCTTTGATGATCTGCTGTGCCCTTGGTGGCTGCACACTGACAGGCCAAAGGCAGGCAAAGCGCTTGTTGCTGTGGGGCAGGAAAGAGGAAGATGGCTAGTTCATAATTTACTTTGGGAGTACGGACACATTCTGAAACAGCACGCAAACCAAAACACAAATCCACTCTTCCCTAAATTTTGCAATGCATTTTTTCAGCCAAGTGATGTATACAAAAAGTCATATACTGAAGAAAAGAGTGTGTAAAAAAGTGCATATTAGTCATGAGGCTTGCAGTGCTGTTAGGATCAGGCTTGGATTGGGAGGGTCAGACAAAGAGATGGCAGATGAGCCAGAGTGGTGCTGAATTGTGGGAACCTGGCTTGGAGGAAGGAGACATCTCCCCTTTCTGCTCTGACTTGAAGAAAGGTTCTGCCCCCACTTCAGCCACTTCGGAAGGGAGAGCAGGGATGCCACCTTCCCTCTCCAGCTGAGAGCCTCAGTGGATGAACGGGAGACAGAAGTGACTGAACAGTGGCGAACCACAGTGGTGAACCTGAGTGCCTATGGGTAGCTCACTGGAGCACAGCGTCACTCTCCCCACCTGCAACTCCCAGCCACTGGCATTCAAAAGCATGCAGCCTTGTTGCCTAGAATCAGGCTCCGCCTTCACAGGTGGGATCAAACCTACCTGCCCCAACAGAGCGCACTTGTATTCCCAACATTCCCCAAGGCAGGAGAATCTCGAGTCTGAGTGTGCCCTGCCTCGTGTTTAAACACTTGGTGGGAGGGGCAAGGAAACTTGTTGGGACATTTTCGTCGCTTCCATCCAGTCAGGAACAATGGGACTTGCAGTCTGGCAACATCTTGAGGGATGCAGGTTTTCTCTGCTTCAGAGTTGCATATGAACAACCTGGAACAGTAGCCAGCAATTCTGACTTTTCAGTCCAGAATATGGTGATTGCCATACAAGAAAACCTCTTTCTTGTATGCAACAGGAAAGCTTTGTGAGCTAGCAGGAAGAGCTGCAGGATCATATTTTGCTGTTAGTAAAAATACAGGGATATGGCAGGATTGCCTGATCTCATTCATGTATTTCAACTGACAGTGCTGGAAGAATTCAGTCCCTGTGCATTTCGATAGGAAATGGCCTTTTGGGCTGAACTTTGTTGTCTACTAGATGTGGGGTCGACCCTACCAGCAGAGTACTCGCAGTAGCCTCACCCCCATATATGTTTCCCTCCACTGAGAAACAGGGCAGTGTGTACCACACAACCTGACCCTGATCCCACAAGTCCAATGGAGGACATCTTCTAGCTACCAGCATTGAATAAAATTCCCACTGTCAGCCCAGAGAACAAGGAGGAAGCACCATCTTGTCCTTTGCCCAAGGCATCAAAACATCTTGAGCCAGCCCTGACCAGATGCCTCCAACACTTGATGCAGCTTAAACCAAAGCAATATTAAACTCAAACTTCTACACATGTGGAAAACAAATCAAAATGTGTTTGTGAAGAGTCAAACTCTCGCAGATCCATGGACTAGCTGCGCTGACTTCGTTGCGCCCATTTAATCTTGTGTTTCCATTATAAGTTTAATCCTCTGCATTTTCTTCCTCGCTCTTCCCTGCCTCAAAGAAACCCAGTAAGCGCCTGTTCATTTCCACGTGTAAATTTAAAGTGACACCAGTAAAAGCGAGGGGCAGATCATGCACCTTTCACTTTAACAGGGGATGGCAAACCCATTCGGAGCAAATTGAATCAGCTTTCGCAGAGAGAAATTTTAACAGGGCGTAAAACATTTGCCAGCCATTAACTATACCGCTGTTATTAAGTATTACTCATGGTACCTACCTGAGTTCATACTTCGTCCCCACTCCTTTTTGCTGCACTTTTAATGGACCATCAACTTTAAATATGCAATTCTGCATTCCAGCTACTTAAAAATAATTCTGGGGGAAATATGATTTAGGTAATATGCAGAAGAGAAATAAAAAGTTGGAATTTTTTCAGTTAATTTTATATAGCCATGTCCTCTTTCCTTACTAATATTTTAGGGGACTAGTGAATCCCTGGAGAAACTGCAATGAACATTACTATATACAGTAAGACTTTATCTTTGCCTCGTATTGGTGCTTTGGTGGTGGCTCTCTGTTGGCAAGAAAGTATTTTTCTCAATTCATATGGACACAAAAAACAGTAATCCTTTACATTCACTTTGGACCGAGCAAAGTGTTGAAATCTGCAAGTTGGACAATTGAGAACCTTTCCTTGAACAGCAAGAAAATCAATTACTTTTTTGTCCTAGTACTGAGAAATAAGCACAGTTTCACACCCCCTTCCTCATTTGGCGAGGCATGGCAATGTCTCAAGGAAGCCTCCGATATAACCAGAGGAACTTTTCGGTGGACCTGTGATCTTAGCTGAAAAAATGGAAACACAAATCACTGTTTTGGTTCAGCTCTTCCTATTGGGGGGTCACCAACCTTTTTGGGGCCCATGGGTACATTTACAAAGCAGAGAAGGAATGTTGTGGGTACCAGGCATGGAGTCCAACAGAGCACGCATAGCAGCCTAGTCAATACCTGTGTTTACATCTGGGTGCATGTGTATTTGAAGGGGGGGGCGCTGTTGGATTGGAACAAGGAGCTGGTGTAGAGATGGTCAATCGGTCCCTTTCAGCTCTCATCATGGGGATGCTGCTGAGAATATGTTCTTGCGGATATGCCATGATGTAACATTTGCATGCGATCACCATGTAATGTTCATAATTGCCTTCCCTGCCTCATCCTACTAGTAGGGATGAAGGGACGTGGGTGGCACTGTGGTCTAGACCACTAAGCCTCTTGGGCTTGCCGATCAGAAGGTCGGCGGTTCAAATCCCCATGATGGGGTGATCTCCCATTGCTCTGTCACAGCTTCTGCCAACCTAGTAGTTCAAAAGCATGCCAGTGCAAGTAGATAAATAGGTACCACTGCAGCGGGAAGGTAAACGGCATTTCCATGTGCTCTGGCACTCGTCATGGTCCTCCGTGCTCCAGTAGCAGTTTAGTCCTGCTGGCCACATGACCCGGAAAGCTGTCTGTGGACAAACGCCGGCTCCCTTGGCCTGAAAGCGAGATGAGCGCCGCAACCCCATAGTCTCCTTTGACTGGACTTAACTGTCCAGGGGTCCTTTACCTTTACCTTTTTACCTACTAGTAGCTGCTGGTAGAACATGGAATCCACTGTCAAATTTAAATAAAATTTGGAAGCCTCCCTCATCTTATTTGTGTCAGGTCATTGCATGGAGCACCCACTTGGATCCAGATTCCATGGATCCATTTTAGATGAAGGAATAGCCCTGATGGCCTTCTGATTATTTTTCATCAATGTATTCCCACTGCTTTTTAATTTTTCAGTATATTACTCATCCAAGCATGAATATCAGCATACCTCTTGGATATGCATGACTGGGAAAGGACAAAACACTATTATGGTCCCAGTGGAGGTGGGAGAGAACAGTGAAATGTGAAGCATTCAATAAGTTTTAGATGCTGTTTGCAGTGGACTCTTTCCCTAAAAACACTTTCCTGGGAACCCTTCCATGCAAGATTATCACCGAGCCTTGTGCTCTGCTTGCGACTCCTCTTCAAACTCTGCTTGTGCTAAATAAATTTAAAAAACTCCTTGCTTTCCTTTTTCTTCTCGCTTGGATTTGCTGAGTAAGAGAAAGTGACAGATCCTCTGACAAAACCTTTACAGCCCTATCATCACCATTCATATTCCAGTGAATGCATTTGCAAGCTAATCTTGGAAGAAAATCTATTTTCTCCCTTGAAGAAAGGAGAGTGTCGGCTCTTGTCACCACTGCTGTTTTTGCCATTTTGTGTGTGTGCCAATTATTTCTTTAGCACTAATTCAACATGTTAATTCTGGTGTCCCACAGCTCTCCTAAGGGGTCATTTCATGTGAAGATGACATCATTGTTCACTGGATGAATCAATACATGAGATAGGAAACCGAGGTCTGATACAAATCCAGTTGCTCTAATAATACAGTGAGTGGGCAGTTCATTGGTGCATTGTGTGAAATGTGGTAAATATTCACAGTTCAAAGGCTCCTGCACCAAAGGAGACATTCCCATTAATTATTGGAGAAAAAAGGAGAATGATCTAAATGAGTAGATATACATATTTCTGAGTTTCTCTCTCCTCTTTTTCTTTTCTTTTTTTTAAAATAATTTTTATTAAGTTTCTTTTCTCATAGCAAATAACCAATAACATTACTAAACATACATTTTCCAATTTCCCCCCTCCCTGTTGACTTCCCTCAACTACCATTTCTGGTTTGTTACGTCAAATGATACATTCTGCTGTTTGTATACTGTAATATGTTGTCACATTGTAAATAAAGTTGTATATGTTTATTTCAATCCAGCCAACGAGACCATTTTTTTCTTGTTGTTTCTGCAAATATATTGTAAAAGGTTCCCATTCTTTTTCAAAGTCTCTATGGTCCTTTTCACGCAATTTGTCTGTTAACTTTGCTAGTTCTGCATAGTTCATCAACTTTTCTTGCCATTGTGCTTTTGATGGTACTTCTCCAGTCTTCCAGTTTTGAGCTAATAAGATTCTTGCCACTGTTGTCGCGTACATAAATAGATTCCGTTTTTCTTTCGGCAGTTCTTGTCCTAAAATACCTAAGAGAAAAGCTTCTGGTTTTTTCCACAAATGTTATCTTAAACATTTTTTAAAATTCATTGTATATCATTTCCCAAAAGTTTTTGATGATTCTACAATCCCACCATATATGATAAAGCTCTCTCTCCTCTCTTTCTTATATATGCCACATTCATTGGGGAAGAATAAAGCAGCTTGCCCCAACTTTGTTCTTTGATGGCCAAATTAGCAAGTGGAGAATGTGGGTTGAATGAGTGATGGAGAGCTGTGCTTTAATTCTGTTTGCTATACAATGGATGCAGGACCACTTTCAACCTCAGCTGACAGCTTACTGGCTGGCAGCACAGTCATAAGCCTGCTTATTCAGAAGACAGGCCCATTGAGTTCAATAGTGCTTACTTAAAAGTAAGCTGCACAGGGGATGAAGTGGCTGTATGTAAAAGAGCGAGAAAAAAAATCCCAGTTTGCAGCCAAATGGAGCACTGCCAGATTGGAATGTCATATTCTCATAAAGGATGTGATCTGTATATTTTTGAAGCAAGATAAGATGATGTAGTGCCCCCTATAGGAAGGAGGTAGTATAAAAAAGCAATATCAGACTTACCCTTGTCTCAGCATAGCTCTGGACTTCAGGCCACTGAGTCTTTCCGACATCCTATGTACCAATAGTGAATGCATTCTCCAAGCATATATTCCTATGCAGCCAAAATAGCACCACACAGGTGTAAGAAACGGGTATCGGCAGCCTTGCGGGGACCTCAAAGTTTGCAGAAGTAGGACAAAGCTTTAGAAAAAAACTTGGACGTTGTTGTGGGAAAACCCATATATACCTCAGTGAAGACTGAGCATGTTCTGTGAACACAGACTGCTGGGCGACTATAGAGGGAAGAAAACGGGTTTAGGGGGAGAGAGGAAGAAAGGAATGGAGTATCCTGAAAAAAAAATGGCATTGCTGGCTGGCTTCCTAAACATGAACATGGCACATTTGAATCATTTGTTGCAGGTCTCACTCCCAGTGTATTTTCCCACCTTCACTCTCTCTGAGCTTAAGGTTATATGGTCCCTTCCAACTCTATGATTCCATGTTTTAAGGTAAAGGTAAAGGGACCCCTGACCACTAGGTCCAGTCGTGGACGACTCTGGGGTTGCAGCTCTCATTTTGCTTTATTGGCCGAGGGAGCCAGCGTACAGTTTCCGGGTCATGTGGCCAGCATGACTGAGCCACTTCTGGCGAACCAGAGCAGCACACGGAAATGCCGTTTACCTTCCCGCCGGAGTGGTACCTATTTATCTACTTGCACTTTGATGTGCTTTCGAACTGCTGAGTTGGCAGAAGCAGGGACTGAGCAACGGGAGCTTACTCTGTTGCGGGGATTCGAACCACCGACCTTCTGATTGGCAAGCCCTAGGCTCTGTGGTTTAACCCACAGGGCCACCCACGCCCCGTTTGCATGTTTTAAGGCATAGCAAAGATTATATTAGGTTATATTAGCTTAGTGGGCAACATGGCTGATGCTGGCTGTGTACTACCACCAGGTATGCTTCTGACTACCAGTTTCCAGGGGGTGGGGGCACAAGTGGGGAGACTGCTCTTGTACCCAGGTCCTCCTTGTGGGCTTTCCAAAGACACCTGGTTAGCCACTGTGAGGACAGGATGCTGGACTTACAGTCTTATGAACATTTTCAATGCTAATGTGAGATTTACAGTGAAATCAAAGTGGAAAGATACTCCATTCCACACCATCATAATTACATTTAGTTTTCTTCTTCTGCACGCTCTACTCTTTATGAGCCAATTGGATTTTCAGTAACTTTTCTGGTCAAATATTGACTCAGCATCCTATTGACTCAGCATTGGCAGAGGAAACATTTTGGAAGAAAGAGGGCCTTTTAAATAACTTTGGCTTTTTTTTTCAGCTGAGGAACTAATCCTGACCACAACTCCAGTCTAGAATTTCTGCTGTCAAAGTGGCTCAGGAACAGCTATTTTAGGGGTGCTCTAGGATCTTAATAACTCTTCCCCCCACCACACAACATTGGTGGGTCACTGTTATCTGCATACATGTGTTAATGGCCGGTGTGAACAATAATCTAACTCTGGATCTTTAACAGATCTGTGAACTCATTGTGGCAGGTCAGATAGCGTGTTTTATCTTTTCTCATAAAAGGTATGACATTGAATGTAGCTGTGGGAGCCGTTGGCTATGTTTAGTGGTATGTCACAATAAACCATGAGCCTAGCCTTATCTGTGCTTGCATGTTTCTCCTCCTCTGGTATAGCTGTGAGAAGGTGATTGGAATCTTTTACTTCTGATTTCGATTAACCACAGCTTCTTGTTATGTCGGAACCCTAAAACGTGGTTAATCTTAACCAAAGTTTTTTGAAACGAGCCGTCTTCATTAACCATGATTTGAATTGGGCTTTTCTTACATTCAAAAATAAATAAGTAGTTGAGATTAACTACAAGCGTATGGATGTCACAATAAGCTTCAGTTAATTAAAAATGGAAGCGACACTTCTCACAATCATGCCAAATGAGGATGGGGTTGAATGAAACACACATGGCCAAGGATGGATTGGCTTGCTGTTGTCATGTCAAACCATGGTTTGTTGTGTATCCCGTTCAGTGCCAACCTGTGGACATTTGCAAAGGCCAACTGTGCCCTTACACAGAAACCTATTTTTTGAGTGGGGGAGCAGTAGATGGAGCAGTAGGAATGATGGGTGTTTGGATTTGGAAGGGCTGTTTTAAAGCAGGCAACTTTCAGAGTTGCCTTTGATATCAAAGCTCCTCCTACCCTGAAAAGTTAGTTAGATAAAAATTCTGGCTGATAGGGAATCTTCCTGAATAAGTCACTAAGCTGTTGGCAGTTGATTCTGTAATGTAGCCTAAGCAAATGGGATAAATGGACAAAGTTTTGGTTTAGGAGGTTACAATAATAGTTTTATTCTGGGGTCATTGGTTAGTTATTTGGGCTGAAGCAATTGTAGGAATCACTTTTCTACTGGAAGCTGTCATATACCAATTCTAACCATTGAACCATTTAGCTCAGTTTTATTACGGTGACAAGTAGCGTGTCTCCAGGGTTTCAGACAGAAAGTTCAACAACCTGCAGATGCCAGAGACAACCTGGAACTTTTTGTATGGAAATCAT
This sequence comes from Podarcis pityusensis, assembly GCF_964106645.2. Lineage (NCBI taxonomy): Eukaryota > Metazoa > Chordata > Lepidosauria > Squamata > Lacertidae > Podarcis > Podarcis pityusensis. The sequence continues at coordinate 90,904,676 of NC_138026.1, read as the reverse complement.
GTGCTGTACCACCGAGCCACAGGACTGTGCAGTGGAGCTCTATTATCTAGTGCAATGGAAATGGGAAGACACATGGCATAAAGTGAATTATGGATATGGGCTGTTTCTTTGCGGAGTTTTGTGCATGTGTGTGTTTTAAAAAGCCTTCAATTTTTAAGAAATGGGGGAAAAGCCATTTATAGACCAATCCCACCCCAGAGGCATGAAAGCAGATAGAAACCATGACAAATACCAGGAATGGGATAATACGATACAGATCTGTCATAGACGGGGCTGTCAGCCTCTCAGATATAAATGTTTCACTGTCTTCCTCTCCACTAAAGCCCCAAATGCGGGAGTTAAATATGCTAAGGAATACCCAGCCAGCTCAGAAGTTTCTGTTGCATATCAAGCACAAAAATCACACCGGTCGTTTTAAAATAGAACAACTGAGCCTTGCTGGAAATAATATATCCCCTGCTGCACATCTTGTGGCTTTGCTTCCGATCTCTGCTCAGCAGAACAACTTGTTCTGATTCTCTTGCTGCTGCAGCTTTGGTAGTATTCAGTAACCCAAGCCTGGGTGTTTTTTCCTTTGCTCCCCCCCCCCCTTTTGAGTAATGAGACTTCTGCTGCAAAATCCTCCTTGGCCTTTTTTGTGGTCAATTAGTGAGAGAGATTATAGGAATGTTAAGACACATCTGCCATGTGAGGTATGCTTGAATTTTAACTTGCTGCTTGTGGGCACTTCCTAAATTTAAAATATCACCTGTTCTGTTTTCTTTTCTCATTATTATTTAGTGTGGCAGAGCCTACTCTCTGGAACTCCCTGCCTATTGATATTAAGTAGGCACCTTCACCAGCCTGTGCCATCCAGGCTGTTGAACTGTTGCCCTGTGGTACTGTATTCAGTTTCCCTATAGAATACACTTTTTTAAAAAAGAGCTGAAACTACCTTGCAAAAGTTGGAGAAGTATGTTACCTAATTGATATCTGCATATAAAAACCTGGTACTGAGGAACTAGGTCAGTTCATTTCAAAATAATGGCCTGAGTGAATTCCTCACAGGGAAAAGGGAAATATTTCAACCAGAGTTTGAAACATGATTTCAAACTTGAAGTGAAGTCAGCTGTCAAAAGTCTAGCCAAGACAGGAGTCAGGCAAACTTTATGGTTCAAGACAAAGTCAGGACCCAGCACAACTCCCACTGGGCCCTGATGGGGAAGCTATGGAAAAGTTTATTTGTGGCATTTATTGCTTACATTTACATTCCACCTTTCCTCCAGTGAGCGCAAGGTGGTATACATGGTTCTCCCCCCCTTCATTTAATCTGTACAACAACCCTGTGAAGTAGGTTACCCAGTGAGCTTCATGCCTGCACGGGGATTTGAACCTTAATCCCTGAGTGGGGATCAGAACCAGGTCCTAGTCTGGCTCTCTAAGCACCACACCACATTGGCTCTCAGTTTAATCCTGAAATAGGCTGGCCAATAATATTGTTGGCCCCAGCTCCTTGGAGGGATGCCTCAAAATTTAATAAATACTAGTATGTGTTTTTGTGTGGACTTGAGGGCTTTGCCATCAGGACACAAGGATGTTCTCAGTTGTCCCCCTCCCCACTGCATGCTGTTTTAATATGCCAGTATTTTCCTCAGGATAGTACAAGTTGTTGTTCTATCTCAGTTTTTCCATCCTGTCAGTCCTAGGCATAGCATTGTCTTTGCAGTCATTTTGTCTCTGTTAATTCCAAAAAATAATAGAATGAGTTCATTCCCCCTGTCCCCAATTCAAGGTGACATCAACCTGTTTCTGAGGTTGCTTTGTCTACATCTGCTATTTCCAGAACCTTGATCACCCCGCTCTTTAATTTCAGGAATCAAAATAACATTCCAGTCACAAGCCCATATGATTCTTCTACTAGTTGGGGATCTTCTGCATCAACATGTTTAGATAAATAAACGAAGTTAGCCAGTTGTGGAAAGTTATGAAGGTCACTGTGATTAACAGTAATTCTCAAGTAAAGTAGGTAAAATGCTATTTTTTTTTTTAAAAAAGTGGTCCTTTTAAAAGCAAACATCAGGATGAACAGAGGGCCTGTGGAGAAGAGTTATAATGAAGTGTTATAATTAGTGGAAAACCAAAGACTGACTGCTCTGGAAACAGTAAGCAATCCTGTGTACGTCGTGTGGGCAAGGGGACAGGCTGGTCGCCAAGCCACCATCTGTCTCAACCCTGTCTCACCCCCCCCCCGTCCTTGTTCCAGTTTGTTCCTTAGAAGCCTCTGGAAAGAGCTGTTTAAGGTTGTTCTTTCAAACAGTAACGTGGCCTGCTTGACAGCAGCTGATGTGTCCAGCCATGTTGATGACGCCAAGGGTTTGTGTGTCACCCAAAAGACAGAAACCCCAAGTGTTAACAGATGGGGGAAAATGTGTCAGGAGTTCAGCCTACACTCGAGTAGGACTGTGGTAGAGACACATGCCTGACTGGCATGTTCCCTCCCTCCTGGTCGATCGTTCAGGGGCTTCAAAAGCTTTCTTCAGCCTGAACATCACAGCGACCGATGCCAACCGACACCTGCACACTTAGGGATTTGCAGAGTTTGCGCAGTTGCGTAACAGACCTTAGCAACTCAGCATATTGGCTAATCTACTTTATTTACATATAAACACACACGGAGCACCGCAACATGTCTCCCTCTCTCCCTAGCATCAGACAGCAAAGAGAAAAAGAACAAAGGACAGTAGTCCCACTTCATGGAACACAGTAACACAAACATCCTGTCTCCGTCACTTCCCACTCTGTGGAGTCAAAACATACACCATCACGTGATAGACAAAAATCCCATGACTGCAATCAAAGATCAGGAATTCTAACAAAATGATGGCTTTTAGAATCCTTTGGATTAATAGACTTCAGCATCAATAGGGGTTTATTTGCTGAGATGCCTCTGAGCATGCTGTGTTACTGGGGTGTCTGCGTGTGTGAGAGAGAGAGGCAGACGGTGTGTGTGTGTGTGTGTGTGTGTGTGTGTGTGTGTGTAACTGATGCTAACAAATAAAAGCTTTATGCATATGTAAATTGGAACCAGGATGCCTGACGGAGTGCTGCTGTCAGCAATTTGGAATAAAAGATGAGATCCCAACATAATAAACACATAAATATCTCTTTCTATTATATCTCTATCCATATCTATTTGTATATTTAAAAGGTGATTTGCCACTCTGGCAGGAAATTGCAGCAGGGAGAACGGGCATTTGATCTGCCCATTGTCAAGGCCACATCTGCCCTTCTCATCTGAAGTCAGTTCTTCTCTAATTGTTCTGTAATTGCCATTCCAGGAGCCGTCATAGCCATTTCCCTCTGTAAGCTCCCAAGATCCCTTTTCTGGCAGCTTTGTCGATGCCCTTGGATTTTCCCGGGTTCCTTGCAAGTGCAGGGGAGGCAATGGAGAGTGACTGTAAGAGAAAGAGAGTAAAAGGAGGACTAAGGTTTTCCATTCTCCATTACGGCTGCCACTGTGGAAGCAAGGTTGGGATGAAAAGAGCCATTTTGCTCTGTTTTGGGTTAAAATTTAAGCTGGAGAGGAACTCAGGCCCATAATGCTTGCTGTCATATTGAAAGCAAGCACTGCAAGCAGCCAGAGTTTATATTCCATAATTTAATAACTGCAGCAGCCTCTCTAACTAGAATGGACAGGGTTTCTTGTTGCTAGAATGCAGAGGGTATTGAATTATTTAAGGTAATAATTTAAATAAAATGTAAAATATTTATAATATATACTATAGTAGTAGTAGTAAAAATAATAATTTAAAAATGACTACTACTACTATTAGAGCATTTATTGAAATGGTATCATTGGTATCTAACCTCAGTGGGGAGAGAACCATGGAGTAGGCTCTCTGGAGCAGGTGGTACCATTAAGAGAGCTCCTTAGGTAGAATCATAGAATTGTAGAGTTGGAAGGGACCTTGAGGGTCATCTCAATGCAGGAATCTTAACTAAATCATCCATGACATACGGCCATTGAAACCTCCAGTGGAGGAGAGTCCACAATCTCCCGAGGGAGACCATTCCACTGTCAAACAACTCTTACTGTCAAAAAATTCTTCCTGATGTTTAGTCTGAATCTCGCTTTATTGTAACTTGAAGCTGTTGGCTCGAGTCCTACCTCCCAGAACAGGAGAAAACAAGCTTGCTGCATCTTCCATGTGACAGTCATTGTGATATTTGAAGATGGCTATCCTATCTCTGCTCAGTCTCCTCTTTTCCAGGATAAACATACCCAGCTCTGTCAACTGTTCCTCATAAGGGTTGGTTTCCAGACCCTTGATCATCTTGTCTGCCCTCCTCTGCACATGTTCCAGCTTGTCAATATCCTTCTTAAATTGTGAACACAGTACTCCAGCTGTGGTCTGACCAACACAAAATAGAGTGGTTCTATAACTTTCCTTGGGACGCGGGTGGCGCTGTGGGTTAAACCACAGAGACTAGGACTTGCAGATCAGAAGGTCAGCGGTTCGAATCCCCACGACGGGGTGAGCTCCTGTTGCTCGGTCCCTGCTCCTGCCAACCTAGTTTGAAAGCACATCAAAGTGCAAGTAGATAAATAGGTACCGCTCTGGTGGAAAGGTAAATGGCGTTTCCATGCGCTGCTCTGGTTCGCCAGAAGCGGCTTAGTCATGCTGGCCACATGACCTGGAAGCTGTACGTCGGCTCCCTCCGCCAGTAAAGCGAGATGAGCGCCGCAACCCCAGAGTCGGTCACAACTGGACCTAATGGTCAGGGGTCCCTCTACCTTTACCTGTTACTTTCCTTGATATAGACCAGGGGTAGTCAACCTTTTTATACCTACCGCCCACTAGTGCATCTTTCTTGATGGTAAAATTTCCTTACTGCCCAGCAGTGCTCGATGGAAGGAGGATTCAGCTTTTGCCATAGAACCCCCTACCGTCCACCTAGAATCCTGAAACGCCCACTAGTGGGCCGTAGGGACCAGGTTGACAACCCCTGGTTTAGACACTATACTTCTGTTAATGGTTACAAAGTTTTGTGTTGCTTCTCAAAACACTTTCTAGGCTTCAGATGAGTAAGAGAATAAGGTGACTCAGCTTCTGTCAAAGGTATAAGGCGCAGGCAAAGCAGGTCAGAATGAAATCGAAGGTGTTTTATCATAGGGAACAGCAGCAAAATGTTGTTGCTCAGAAATCTTAATAGGGAGCAGACAGTATAACATGACCCACTTTGTCTAGTTAGCATCAAAGTTTTCCATGTTGGTTTGGCTGGCTTTCTATAGCTTGGCCAGAACTTGGTTAGATATGAAGGCTGGTTCCCTGCCTGACACCTTTTATAGTCTAAGATCAAGAATTGCAAGAGTTTGGGGTCGTGGCCGCAGAAGAGAGAATTGATCATGGTTCATTGATTCCAAGGATTTAGATGGGGTTTTCCACTGCTCCTTACAAAGTACTATACAGGTATCTTGCTGTGCCTTGGGCAGGTGTCATAGATAAGATGCCCTTTAAATTCACCTACAGTTGAGACTAATGCTTGCTGTGGTGACTGTACAAATATACAAACACTTTGTGTGGCTGTTTAGGTTTGGGGCCTACGCAGAACCCTCAGCATTTGTTGATTTCTGCTCCACCGTTAAAAAACATTTTCCCCAAATTGCGAAAAAGCTTTTGAGAGAAAGGCTGGGCCCAAACCACTTTTGACAGGTGAATAAAACATGCATTTATTTGCAGCAAGGCAGAGGAGAGTCAGTGAACCGAGTGGGCAGATGGAAAGGTGATCAGCGACTGAGCACCGCAGGGAGGTATGCAAGGTCATTTATGGTTATGGCCATGTGGCTTCCATTCCTCTTACTGGATTAGAAATTTCTGCAACAATATCTGGACTGTACGGAGCGATGACTGCTGCGATTTAGTATCATCAGTCAGACTTGGCAGGCACTTCATGAAGAAAGGATATTCAATGCTATCGTAGGTAACCCTTAAGAACCCATTTTATCATTTCAGTTACTGTCTTCTGTGCCTCTGAAATGTTTCCTCTCTTCTCGTTTTTAGTATACGAGTGTACAACAGTGATTAGTTTGTTATGCAGAGCATTAGACAAATGTGGCTTGCAGCAAATTTCCCCCTGCAAACAAAGGAATCATTGATTATATCCTCACATATTTTAATAGTGCTATTCAAGGGGACGCCTGGCTAGATGAGCAGGCGGCTGAGTGCCTCTCCACTACTGCCTTTGCCCGCAGAGCACTTTGACCTTATCTTCAGGACTCCTCACACACAATCCTTCCCTCTCCTTGATGCTCTGGACTGCTAGTGAGTTGAACTCATCCCTCTGAGAACGCAGGTGAATCTGTTATGTGCAGACAAGGCTGTAAACAAATTGTACAGTGTGACTGATTAAAGGCAAAGTTCACCTTTTGCTTTTTGCACCACAGACCTGCCTCTCATCCCCAAAGAGCGTTTTTTGGAGCAGCGGGCTTAGAACTCGGTAAATATTTTACAGCTTCTAATGGAAGCGATGTGCTTACTCCGAACGAAACAGGCTTTAAAGAACATTAGTGAGAGAGCGACTGTGACGAAACAGCAACTTGCTCTTCAGATTTAGGGTGAACGGAGAGCTTTAAAAACCACTTGGGTTAGTGGTCATGGCAAGACTCCACATCAGTTAATTCCGTAAGTCAGTTTTGTGCTACATGAATTGCTCCCCTTATTTGCCCTGAGTCTACTACCAGTAAACGTTGCAGGAAGATCCCAACTCTTAATGTCTTTTGATATAAACTTCCCCCCTCTCCATTCATCCACTCAACTCACTTGCAGTTAAATAATCTGGCTGCTTCTTCATGCCTATCAACAAGCACAACACATGCCGAAAGTGACAGGTGAAAAGTTAGCAGAGCTGAAGGCATGGAAAAATACTAGGTTGCATGAAACACCCCTTTGGAGTCCACAAAGGTCTTCTTGTTGTTGTTGTTTGCTGAATCAGTGTTTGGTGTGGGGGAAGGAAAAGGTGAACTGGAAAGTTCTGGCCTGTTTCTGCAGAAGAAATATCAAGATGAAAAGTTCCCATGAATTTTGAGAATCAAACTTTCATTTTATAAATCAGCAAGTTCCTGGTTCTTTTGGTCACTTAATACACCTCTAATTATATAACTGCCATTAGAGATATGTGAAATGACCAAGATAACTAGGAACTTGGTTGTTTTAAAGATGATATTACTGACTACCCTTGGAGGCTTGACAGATATGAGTAATGTGAAGCGAATGAATGGGGGGGGGAAGGGGGGAAGGTTGGAGTCAGGATCTTCCAACATTTATTGGCAGCATTATTTTTATTTATGTGATTTCTTTCCTTCCCTTTACCGGGACAGTCTTACAACAACAGCGTATACAATTGTAAAAACAGATACAACCATTACAGTTAGAGAGCAGTAAAACCATTCCAACTGGAAGAGAATAATAGATTCAGGACAAATAATATGATGTGGGGGCGTTACTATTTTTGTTTGTTATTGTGTGCATTTTTGCATTTTTATATTGTAAAGCGCCCTGTGATCTTCAAATGAAAGGCGACATAGGAATTTAAATAATGAAAATTAAGGCAGCATGGCTCAAAAATGACTTAATGGGAGTAACTGACATGTTATCTTGCACAGCCATGAAGCCAGGTGATTTTAAAAACTGCTTAGACAATGTCAAGGCAGAGGGATTTTACTGGTGGTTTCAAGACATAATAATTAAGAATAAAAACTGCTTGTTCCGATGCAGTGCACCTGTAACTTCCTGAAGATGGGGAAGGAGATTTCTATTGTTAATGGAAGGAGGAGCAGCCCCAAAGAAAGGTTGCTTCCAGGCGACCTGATTATTCCTCTTGATTTGTTTGCAGGGAGGTTAGATGACACCGGCTGTTTATTGAGCATTTGTTCTGTTTTGTGAGGAGGTTAGATGGTGATGCATCAAGCAAACGTCACCCCCAGCTTCCCAGTGCATTTTGCCATCAGTTTCTTTAGTGCAAAAAGTCCAGTTTTGTGGAGAAGGCAGATTTGTTGTTGCACAACCTGAATTTGCTGATACGGGATTGAATTTCACCAGAAAATAGTGACAGCCTGGAAGCACCCAAAGCCAGGGGAGCAGGGAAATTCACATATGCCAAAGGAGGGGCGAAAGGTCAGATTGTTGCTCTGAAGAATTACACTTCCCTGCCCCCCCCCCAAAAAGACAACATGCATCAGTTGAGAAATGAATGCCTGTTTTTGAACACCCACTGAGTCTTTCCATCTGCTTTTCTTTCAATTCTCCTGTGCTCGGGTTAGAAGTGTGCCAGAAGCATCTGATTTGCTCTTGTTGGAGATAAGAGTGCTTGACCATAGGCACCTTTGGTCTGATGTCGCAGGGCAGTTCATGCATACTTGCCTCCCGAAGCGCAATTGGTCACCGAGAGCTTTAGTACTTGCCGCGTTTTGCCTTTGAGGAACTCTAGAGCTTGCTCTTGCTGAAAGCTTCTGTTTGGAGTGTTTAGGTTTTGCTTTCAATACCATATTGTCGCTTTGTCTGGCGCTTTTGAGTGCCGAAGTTCTTGAAGTAGGAGGCAGATGATTCACTTTCAGAGGCCAGAGGTGAACTGTATGCTTTTTCTAAGCCAGGATTTAAGCCTTGCGTGTTAACTTCTTATTTTGGGGGGGGGAGGGGGCCGAGGGGAGGCTGGATGCCTTCACAAACTGTACCTGTTGGCAGTTGTGCTGTTAATCAGTTGAACTGGGAACCGTTCCAGGAACACACTACTGCGAAATGCCTTGTTAAATGTTCTGGCCTGACAAGCGTGAAGACGGAAGAGCTTTCTTAGCCCACAAAAGTCGTACATCAAAGAGCAACATTGCTGGCTGCTCGTCTGTGCTGTTTGACCCTCAGAGTCCAGTGGTACCTCGGTTTACGAACTTAGTCCATTCCGGAAGTCCGTTCTTAAACCAAAACCGTTCTTAAACCAAGGCACGCTTTCCCTAATGAGGCCTCCCACTGCCGGTGCCCTTCCACCATTCGGATTCTGTTCTTAGACTGAGGTAAAGTTCGCAAACCGGCACACTACTTCCGGTTTTGCAGAGTTCGAAAACTGAATCGTTTGTAAACAGGACTGTTCTGAAACCGAAGTACCACTGTACTGAGATATCATCTTGGAAAGTCATGTCCCTCACAGGACCCTAATGCCCTTCTGAAAGCACCTGTTGGTAGCATGCACCGTTGCTATTTCTGGTGCTGTGGATCAGGGATTGGGGCAACTTGGGCAGCCTGAGGACAGCAGTCCCTCCTGGGCAACCTATTATGGCCCATGCGCCAGAGGTTTGCAGGTCCAGAGTCCAAAATGATGCAGCAATGAATTTAAATTGTACCTCTGTACAGTAGCCTAGTGCTACTCACACGCTTCTTTCATTCCTCTGCCTATTCAAGCAAGAGGCATTATTAGAGTTTGAGGCAACGTTCCAGCTAGACCAGGAACATTAGGGGGTGCTACTTGAAAGGGGGCAGAGTCCTGAGGGGCAGACTCTGGGCCTGAGGTTCACAACACCTGCTGTAGAGAAATACATTTGTTTGCATCACGTGTTTCAATGCATTTATTGACCAAGTGGCAGGTGGCCCACCTATTTATGATGTGGGTGAAGGGCACAAACCACATACATATGCTGGTTGAGCATGCAAACAGTTTGGGGAACATAATCTGCCCATCATTAGCCTCACTGTCTTCATGACCCGGTATTAATGTTTTCCCAACCTGTATCATAGTTAATTTTGGGAAGAGCTTCCTCCTAACAAGATCTTTGGTGCAATGCACCATGCCAGGGGCAGGAGCTGCTGAAACAAAGGGAATATAGTAAGTACTTTGTCATTTTCAGTAGGCTTTCTTTATTTTGCTTCCAGTTCCAAAGTGTTCGGGGGCAAATAAAACAATACCTGTGCCAGCATATCGGCACTGGTTGTTCCTAGGAGTGAACACCCTGAAATACCAAGTATTGCCCTGTCCTTTGGAAACCTTTCATACATTGACTTTGCTGGGCCATACCGTCAAACAGGGGTGCCCTCTAGATGTTTTTTGGACTTTGAACCCCATGATCTCCAGCCAATGTGGCCAATGGTCAGTGATGATGGGACTTGTCTAGAGAGCGCCATGTTGGCTACCCCTGCTCTTAAATGGCAACATGAATGGCATGAGAAGAGATTGCTCTAGCTGATAAATCTCCCAGACTGAAGCTGGACAGCTCGCATTTGTACAGTATGACTTCCTAGAAAATGGCTGCTCTGAAGAACCATCAGTTCATATGGCACTCTGGTGATCTACTCTGCGAGAAATTACCGGGTGTGTTTTTATTTTAAGGAGAGGAGGCAATTTGTATTAATGCTCATGCTTACGTACATTTTATTTGCGCACATTTTCGTATTGTTACCTGCAGCGTGCTGTGTCGTGTGCATTGTGCATTGTGAGATGGGTCATCATTTCCATTTTACAGATGAGAAACTGAGGCCTAGTGAGGCTGAGTCAGCACGCGCCACACCTTCTCCAGATCTGCTCTGGGAAGTTTGGGGCAGAACAGATTTAGGGGGCATGTGGGGGTGGGGGGAGTCGGGGGAGGGGAGTTGTTCTGTTGTGCTTGCATAAATCCTTGCACTGATAGGACCCATTAGTTGGATACTGCCCTGCGACTTTTGTGCAAAAGGTCACACTTGTGATAAATCGCTATGTTTTATCTCTTGCCTTTCTGTTCTGGTGCTGGAAAAGCAGGCAGACTGCCCTGGCACCAGTCCTGTGGGTCATTCGTTTTTTCTACTGTCTCTCTGCTCCAAATGGAAGTGATAGTGTAGCTTGCAAATAAACAAGTGGAGAGACAGGGAAGCAGCCTCTGCTTGATTGATTCTCCTTGTAATGCACCTGGAAGGATTTCAAAGCTGCGGCCTTCTAACCTCCATGCTTCAAGGAGACTTTCTGTCAAATAATCAGAATGGCTAACATACAGTTGGAACCTGGCCAGGTAGCCATGCAATTGATCTGCATTGTAGCATTTTTCTCCATTTATTTGTGGGTCTGGTGCAGGCTTGTATGCGTGGGATTGCTGTAACCTCATACAGCAGTTTAAAAGGGTATTGGGTGCACCTCTGGGTAAGATATTTGAGAGCATCTACCAGTCAGAATAGAAAATATTAGGCTATGTAAAGTGAGGGGAACCTTTGGCCCTCCAGATGCTGCTGAACTACAACTTCCCCATCATCCCGGGCCATTGGTTGTGCTTGATGGGGCTGATGGGAGTTGTAGTTTAGCAATGCTGGATAGGCATGGACCAATCATATTACTTGACAGAAGGCAGCTTCAACATGTTTGCATGAAGAATGATCAAGATAAAGCTGGACCTCAAACCCTCGATGGGAATAGAAAGATGGGGTAGTATTCATGATCCCACTCCTTCGTCCACACCAGAATGGGGCTATAGTGAATGTCCGTATTGATGCAAGATTTCAAATGCTCAACAGTGCCATTGCTGTTGCCATCAACAAAGACAATCACCTTGTTGCTCTTTGACATGGCTTTCCCGCCCTTATTGGCCAGCTTGCCAAGAGAAACAAAACAGTGCTATGGATTATCTGAGGGCTGGATTTTCCTTTGCTTAATATTAGGCATCTCCTCCTTGAGATGCAACAGGCATGCCACTCAGTTAGTAGGACGCTTTCTGGCATAACCCAGTTGCCTCATTTGTTTGTGGGCAGCAGGTTGTCTCCCTTGCACGCACCAGGAGTGCTAATAATGCTAAGTCCCCCTGCCCTCCTTTATTTTGCTAATCAAAATTCTGGAGAGCAGAAATCCCATTAAGCTATAAATCCCAAAGCTAATGCCAGAATGCCAGATTCTCCCCTGAGCATCCTAAGATTATATGAACTAATCAAGGCTGGTCAAGCTAAGGCAATACACCGAGGTCTGCAACACCACTTTCTGATGGCTGAAGTGTCAAATCCTAACTTCCTTTGTACAGTCAGTGACTTCTAAACACATCCCTCTCCATCCTACCAAGCAAAACAACAACAACAACAACAAGTCAAGGAGGATCTGAAGTGGGGCTGATGAGGGGTGCAGCTGAGGAGGGTGCGTGGCCTAGGGATGGTCCTGAGGGCCTGATAGGAAGGCTATCTTCCTGCCCCCAGGCCTGAAGTTCTCAAACGCTGCCCAAACAGAAGGTAGGCAGCATAATACAATAGTTGTGGTTGTTTGCAATTTATAGCAAACAAATGTCTTTTTTCTGGTCTAAGAAGGTTTGTTTGCTGGGAATGGGATGTGCTAGATCAAAGTAACCGAGCATCACTTATCTACGCGGTTACCATGAAAGTCGAGGACGGAGGAGTAGAGTGTGTGTGTGTGTGTGGGCAACTGTGAGGCATAAGTGGAAGGCACTGAGAGACTTTTGTGGCACCTTGCAACATCCTGTTTTCCCTCCATTTAATTGGTGGTGCTGAAAAGAGCTGGTGATCTGGCAGAACGCAGCCTCTTCATACAAAGGAACTGCAGAAGCTCTGAGACACAGAACGGATTGACATTTTCATTTGCTGTGTTGCCAATTAAGAGAGTGAGTTCTTTTTTCTTTCCTTCCTACCCCAAAACAGACACACCATGCTTTCTTTCTCCACAGCGTTCCTAGAAAATGCTTGAGTTGCATTGCTCGTTTCCTTATTGTGAGGGTGGAGTGAGTGGGTGGGGGGTGTCGCCTTGTTCTTTTGTGGAAGGAAGATTTTTTTTTTAAAAAAAAAATCCTGTCTCCCCAGGAAGACAAGTGGTGCTTGCAATAGTGTGAGTCTTTGCTAAGGCAGATGCTATGATTTTCCCAGCGTGATCTCTTATCTCCCCGCAGGGATGATTCTACACTTGTACGGAATTGTGTAATGTAAGCCAAGTGTCTTTAGGTCACCTGGTGACATTCTCTCACTTGGCAAGTTCCCTACATTTCTGCAGTGAATTATGTGAGTAAGGAATGGCTCTTAGGCGAGGCAGAGAGAGGTGGATAAAAGCATTTTTCAGGTCAGGGAAGGCCCATTCTTAGGATTTGACAGGACCTACAGCTGCAACGAAAAAGCAATTCAGACTCAATTTTAAGCACTGGGTATAAAATTAATGGTGCAACACCAAGTATACATCATGTATGCCTTTAGAAGACTGTGTTTGAATATTCACCAGTTTTGATTTGGAAATGAAATTAGGCATTCTCACTATGAATTAAACAAGTCTGGTAGTACATTATTGGAAATCAGTGACTAGTGGCCCAGACCTCTTTCTGGCTCTTGGGTCTGTGACTATGGCATGTCTCTTGCGAAGCCTGCTTCTATTTTTCATTTGCCGAGTAGAGATAGGAAGAGGCACAGGCTGTCACATTTCTCCCCTAAGTTATGCCTGCTGTATCTTCTGGGCTGTCAGTTAGGATCCTTTCAGACCTGGAACCTTGGAAGGTGACAGCCGTTGCTAGCAAGAGATCAAAGGTTTAAAATCAGTTCTTGCTGTCACTACCATTTTGCATCTAATTTCTCTTCCTGGGGAGTTAGTTTGCAGGAGAACCCACAAGTGGCAGCTCAGCATTTCTGATGTGTTATGATTGCACAATAGCTTTGGCCTCCCCACCCCACCAAGCTCCATCCCATCACCTCTCTCATCAGTTCATCTGAGGAACAGCACAGTTGCATAGGAAGAGGAACCACAGGCCACCTTTACATCATGCGTTTAAAACACTATGGTGCCACTCTAAGCTTCCTCCAAAGAATTCTGGGAGCTGTGTTTTGTTAAGGGTGCTGAGAGTTGTTTGGAGGAATAGGGTCCTTCCAACTCTACAACTTATGGTTAAAGGTAAAGGTAAAGGGGACCCCTGACCATTAGGTCCAGTCGTGGCTGACTCTGGGGTTGTGGCGCTCATCTCGCTTTATTGGCTGAGGGAGCCGGCGTACAGCTTCCGGGTCATGCGGCCAGCATGACTAAGCCGCTTCTGGCAAACCAGAGCAGCTCACGGAAACGCCGTTTACCTTCCCGCCAGAGCAGTACCTATTTATCTACTTGCACTTTGACGTGCTTTCGAATTGCTAGATTGGCAGGAGCAGGGACCGAGCAACGGGAGCTCACCCCGTTGCAGGGATTCGAACCGCCGACCTTCTGATTGGCAAATCCTAGGCTCTGTGGTTTAACCCACGGCGCCACCTGTGTCCCTCAAGTCTATGGTTACTCTATGACTAAACCATTTTAAGAACTGTGGCTATGGGAAGGGAATAGTGGTCCCTCAAAAACCTTGGTTGCCTGAAGGGTTGAGGTGTGCCGTGTACAAAGTCTTAACAACCATATCTTTTGAAGCCCACTGGAGTTTTGAGTAAATAGAGCAACCCCAGCTAATGAATGTGCCTATCACAAAGACCCCTTTTCATTAATGTTTGAGAAGCACTTCTTGGGATAGACTCTACCACTGTAATAAAGACTGAGAAAACTGTGACATAGCAAAATAATATAGGAACCTTACACCAGACGAAACTGAATAATTTTATTATTTGTACCCTGCCTATCTGATTGTGTTGCCCCAGCCACTCTGGGTGGCTTCCAACAGAATATAAAAACACAGTAAAACATCAACATTAAAAACTTCCCTATATAGGGCTGCCTTTGGATGTCTTCTGAAAGTCATATAGTTGTTTATCTCCTTGTCATCTGCTTTCACAGTGTTGCACAGGGTGGACGCCGCTCCCAAGGAGGCCCTCTGCTTTGTTCCCCGTAACTTCACTTCTCGCAGTGAGGGAACTGCCAGAAGGCCCTTGGAGCTAGATCTCAGTGTCTGAGGTGAATGATGGGGATGGAGACTCTTCTTCAGGTATACCGGACTGAGGCTGTTTAGGACTTTAAAAGCCAGCACCAACACTTTGAATTGTGCTCAGAATCATACTGGGAGTCAACGAAGATCTTTTAGGACCAGTGTTATACAGTGGTACCTTGGGTTAAGAACTTAATTCGTTCTGGAGATCCGTTCTTAACCTGAAACTGTTCTTAACCTGAGGTACCACTTTAGCTAATGGGTCCTCCTGCTGCCGCTGTGCGATTTCTGTTCTCATCCTGAAGCAAAGTTCTTAACCTGAGGTACTATTCCTGGGTTACCAGAGTCTGTAACCTGAACCGTCTGTAACCAGAGGTACCACTGTATGGTCCCAGTTGCTGCTCCCAATCACCAGTCTAGCTGCCACACTCTGACTGGCAATGTGGCTTCCCTGGGTCTCAGCCAGAGGTCCTCACACATCCAACTAATTGATCCTTTTAAACTGGCATTGGCATGCTGGTGCTTTCTGCAAGCAAAACATGTTCTCCTCTCTTCGCTTGCAAAGTATTAATTGCTGCTCTCCTGCTCTCAACAACCCTGTATTGTCATATCACAATCCCCTCAACAGCAACAAAGAAAGAGACCAAAGCCTAGCCCTAGTCACTGTGTCATTCTGAAATTGATTTTAAAATAACAACAGCATACATGGGAGACAGAGGTCAATATATTTTGGGTCTTCTTTTTTCTTCTGAGGCACAATGAAAACTAAAAAATCTACCTCTGAAGATAGGTTGACTCCGTAATGGTCTGGAAGGCTTTTGACCTCTCACAGTGGTAGAAGATTTGCCTGTCCCTGTTCTCCGTCGCCTTTACCCATTATCCAATTCAGATCTTTCTCAGAGCCAGCAAGCGACTCTCATCTGAGATGCGGTGGCTTAGAAGGGCATGCTGCCTGCCTGCTTGCAGCCAGCCATGTGTAAAGTTAATATGCTGCTGTTAACAGTTGCCCCCTTGTTCTTGGTTGGTTTGGTAGGGCAGCCGTCCCGGGAAATGATAGCGGCAGTAACTTCCAAAGGACTGCTGTGAAAAGATGACATCAGGTTGAGGATGATGCAAAAGAGTGTTGATGTCTAGATTCCTTCTTCCTCAGCTCACACCCAAAGTATTATTGTTATTTATTGAATTTGTATACAGACATATACCCACAGGTCTCAGTAGGAATCTGATTATTCACTTCCTTTAGGTATGTGTGAAAAAGCTTGCATGATCTCTCTTTGAGTGGGGGAATGTAGACCATGAATAAATTGCAGCCTGAATTCTATCCAGAGTTCTGCTTACTTTTAATACGCCACTTCAAGGTTGTGACAGGGTAGGGCACCAGTCAAGAGTCACTAATTTTTATATGATGAATCTCATATTGCTTGGATAAATGTAATGGGATACCTATAATCTCAGCCATATCCCTGGTGTTTCTCCTGCGCTAGGATTTTTTTTGTTCTTACGGCCCTCTCACATCTGTATTTGCACAATGATTGGCTGCACGGCTGCCCATGCAGTACTTTTGAAAATTGTAGTAATTTTTCCCCCAGGTCAATTTTTTAAGTATCTTTTTATTAGTTTTTAACATATCATTTTCAATAATTATTAAACATACTTTCATATCTTATATAATTTTTTTTACTTCCATCAATCACATCTGAAAATTTTCCAATCTTTTCACTTAATTTACATTTCCTACTCTAACTATTACATTTAAATATCCTAACTAATGTCTCTCTTCTTTCTCTTCTTTGCAATATTTCATATATTTCTCCTTACAAAACTTCTTGTAGTCCTACTAGCGTAATTTGTTGATTATAGTTGCTCTTCAAATAGTTTGTATATTTCTTCCAATCTTCTGTAAATCTCTGGTCCCGCAGGTTTCGAATCCTTCCTGTCATTTTATCCAATTCTGCGTAGTCCATTAATTTTGTCTGCCATTCTTCTTTCATCGGTATTTCTTCTTGCTTCCATTTCTGGGCGAAAACGGTAGTAAATTGAAGTCAACTAAACAGCAACTTAAAATCCAAGAGGAGGGAACATTTTTAAATAGGTGGCATACAAGAATTAGCACCAGGACCACAGTTCACTGGGAAGTTCTCTTGCACAAATCCCATTGAAATGAAGGGGAGCTGCTTGTTCATTTCAGTGGAGCTTTTGCAGAATAATTTCAGAGAGGATTTTCCCGAAGGTGTCAAGGGCCAAACTGAAACATAAAGAAAGGCAACAAAGGACAGAGGTGCAGACTTATCTTGGAGTCATAGCTCAGTTGGTAGAGCAGGAAACACCTAATCTTAGGGTTGGGGGTTTGAGCCCCACTTTGGGCAAAAACATTCCTGAATTGCACGGGGATGGACTTGATGACACTTGTGGTCCCTTCTGTGCAATTATGTGATTCTGTTGTCTTCTCTTCTGCTTTCCTACCGAACTCTCTTTTCTCTGGGACTCCAGTCCTCCTCCTCTAGGCATTTGTCCTTACAAATTCAGCACATTCCAGATGGTTCTGTTTGTCTCGAAAGATCTACTAGTAGAAAGGCTTAAACTTCTCCTTCACAACACCTGCAAGGCATTTTTTTTTTAAACTACAAGGCTTTGGGCTTTCAAAGAGCAAGAATGCAAACCCCAGCTGGAGGTTTAAGCCACACTCCCAAACAGGAAGAAAGCAAACCTCTTTTATTCTGACATCTTCTTCGGGTGGCTGCTTGGACCTTGATGTCTATATGCAGAGCCACACACGTCCCCCAGCTCTGAAAGACACACACCGTGTGGAAAGGCTTATGAAAGGCACAACAAATGCCGTGTGCTGGGTTTGCCCCGCTCTGCTGCTTCTGTGAAGTTTCCAGATGTGCTTAACTTCTGAGGGATGTACTGGAGGGTTGGCAACACCGCTGGCTGCTCTGGTCTCAGGTAAGGGTTGACTTCCTGTTTCCAATTACGGAGCCTTTTGAATTGCCCCCAGCCTTCAGGGGGGAAGCATCTTTTGGCCTCTCGCCTGCCTGCTGTTCGGTTGCCTTGCAGGAGCGCACCGAGCCATCTGAAGACGGTCTTGCACTCTCAAATTAGGCGGCAGAGGAGCTGCCTGCAGTGCTCCGGTTAATGAGGCGGTCGTCAGCAGCTAACGCGCGCTCTGCCATCTCCTCACACTTCAGGGGGCCCACCCAGGCAGATGCTGAGATTTGCGGGAACAGATGAGCAGAAGAACTCTGCTCCTTGGGATGTGATGGCATGGGAGCATTAGAGGTGATGGGGAAAGCAGAATGAAAGGCCAGACTGAACAGACCAAAGCAGTAGAACAGGATTCAGTAAAAACCCTTGACCAGGAACATGATGTCCAAAATAAGGAACCAGGAGCAGAAAGCCATAAGAACACATGAGAAGCTGTGCAGGATCAGACCAAAGGCCAGTTTTCATGGTGGCCAGCTGTGGAAAGCCTGCAAACAGGACTTGAGTGCCATTGTCAGATCAGGAGGAGAAACATCTACAAGAGATTTTATTTACTTATTTGTTGCACTTATATCCCACCTTTATCTCACAAGGATCTCAAGGTGGTGTACATGGTTCTTCTCCTCTCTCACAACAACCCTGTGAGGGAGGTTAGGCTAAGAGATGGTGACTGGCCCAAGGTCACCCAGTGAGTTTCATGGCTGAGTGGGGATTCGAACCTTGCTCTCCCAGGTCCTAGCCCAATACTCCAACCATTACGCCATACCTTCAAAAATTAACATTTTGCTGCACATTTTTGTCTGCAAACACACCGTTGCTACGTTGCAGTACAGCCTTCCCCAATCTGGTGCCCTCCAGATATTTTGGACTACAGTTCTCATTGGCCCCCAGCCAGCACTGTGGTTGGAAGTTGTAGCCCTAAACATAGACAGTATTTGCTATATTTATAGCACTTCTTAGAGACTGAGGCACAGTCCATTGTGTTTCGCTTGACCGTGCAAACCTGTGCACTGGATCACAGGTTAAAGGTTTTTCATGTGTTTTCATTAATTTATATGGCATTTATTCTTCACCTTTGTATGATACATCGTACTTGACGCAACTCGTACAGTACTTCCTGGGCAAAATTAAATAAGTAAAAATGAAGTGCCTGTACTGAGTTGTAAAATGCCTCTTCCTGCACCCCTCCCCCTTCTCTGTTTAGCTCATGAAAAAAGTTAATTAAAAAAATACATAATAAAGATCAAAACAATGGCACTGGTTGCAATATGGCTGTCAAGGGGTGTGTGGTGTAGCACAAATGGCTGTGGTTGTCCAACAACAGGAAGCATTCCCCAGTACTAGGGAAAATATATAAGATAGCCACATGGCTCTCTGCCTTACACACATACCACAATCAACATACACACAGACCATAGACACACAGATCTCTCTCTCTCTCTCTCTCTCTCTCTCTCTCTCTCTCTCTCTCTCTCACACACACACACACACACACACACACACAGTGCTGGATTTATGTATCAGCTAAACAAGCTATAGTTTAGGGCTCCAATCTCTGGGCCCCCCAAAAAAATTAAAGAAAAAAACCCTGGATGTACATTTCCAAAATATAAGATAACAAACAAATAAAATAAAATCTACATACAGCAACAGTGTTTTGTGTTGTGTAGGCTCATATAATGTAAGTAATGGGCCCTGCCTGCTAGCCTGCTCCCTAAAATATCACTGGTTTGCTCATTTCAATATATGGGGTGCCTACATTCTGCATGGACTGGTTGCATGGCAACTTGTGCAAATGACTTTAGATACCTATTAGGTCCATAAATTACCATATAGCATATATTCAACACAAAAAAGCGACAATTTGTTGTTGACAAAGACAGCTGGACATATAAAGGGCCCCATTACCTTCAGTAGTTTAGAGCCTCAAACCTAAATCTGGCCCTGCTCTCTCTCTCTCTCTCTCTCTCTCTCTCTCTCTCTCTCTCTCTTACACAACAGCAGCAGCAGCAGCAGCAACAACAACATACACCTCCCTTTCTTTCACATTTCACAGGTGCACACACAACATAAAGATCTTCCTCCATCGCACACACATGCACCATAAATATATCTCTCCTCTCACACAAATCACACATCTGCTCCTCTCTCAATCACACATTATATATACAGTATGAATGTATCTATCACAACAAATTAAAAAGAATCCTGAATGCAAAACAAATAAACAATAGCAATATATATATAGAGAGAGAGAGAGAACAGCCTTCCTATGGAAGCTTGTCAAGCTACTTCAGCTAAATTGGGATGTTCGGAAGATGAGAAATGTTAATCATATTATTATATTTTATGCTGCCTTTTACCATTTACATTGGAATGTGGCTATAAATATTGTCAACAAATGTCATTAATGTGCCAATAATATATCACCTGAGCCCAGCAAATACTGCCAGTCTGGAGACTGAACTGGAGGTGTGTGGGAGGTCAAGATAAAGGGTTTTCTCTAATATTTTATTTATTGATTGATTACGCAAGTCACTTAGGTCCAAACAGAGAAATATATTGGAGGGATAGACCTGCATTATCTGACTGGCTGGAGCTACAGGTGGTGATGTGGCCTTATAGGCCTCTTTCCAGGTAGGGAGCAAGCAAGGAGCAGTGGATGTATAGAAAACACCCATAAGGAAAACAAGATCCCCTGTGCCTGATTGCCAACACACAAAATTCCTGGTATTTTGGTTCTCTCCTGTCAGCAGCTTGGTTTATGCTGACCTCTAAATATTCAGCTCATTATACAGTATAATGTATAAATAAAACAGAAACAGGCAGCCGTATTCTCCAGCAGGGTATAATAATCTGCTTTCTTTCCTTCTTAATTATACAGGATTTGTCTTCATGTGTCAAGAAGCAATCTTATAGGCTAATGTATTGTTTTACAGAATAAGATACGCAGAGCTGTTATGCACGCAGGTGTTTTCTAAGGTGCGAAGAAGTGTAGCAGAGGTAATGGGATGTTTTCAGTTAAAATGCTTGATTGAGTTGTTGATGATGTAGAGGTTAGCCTCATCTCATTTAGGGAGCCATGTAACTTTTCCCCCTATCTCTACATTTCCACTCATCCATCTCCATGCAATCGTTCACCTGGTCGCTGACAGATGGCACTGTGATGGCACTCTCATCATGATGAGAGGTGGTGGATGGGGCAGCCCAGTGGAGCCACACTGTCATGAGCAGTCTCAAACTGTGTCTCTGTTCTGAACCTTCTCATTATTCTGTGCATTCTTGGAGACCAGCAGGGAGGGGAGCTTGTCGCAATCAAAGAGGCAGAGTCCCTGGATTCTTCAGCAGCCTCCTGACCACCCCCCCCGTTCTCTGCTTCAGCCTTGGAGTCTGAACTGCTCTCTGTCACCAGCTCTTCCTGCTCACTAAACCCTGTTGCCCCTTCAGCATCCGGCACCTCCTCCCAAACTTCTCCCTTCAGTGTCCCCACCACCAACCCCCTGGCTCTGAGACTTCCTCCTCTGGGGTTGGTGCCTCTCACCACTCCTCTGTATCCAGCCAGTCCCTGACAGGTGGGATCCAAATAAATATATGACAGTAATATATTGGTAGTAGGTCGGACTGTGATGCAATAGTGGATCACATTCCAGTTGCTGAAGGCCAGTGCTCTAGACATCAGTTATGCCTGGAGGACCACAAAACGCTGGGTGTATATTTGTGTGTAAGCTAACAGCCAGATGCCACAAATAAGGAATGCTGGGAATAGAGGCAGAGTAAGCCATCCTAATTGAATGAGTGCAGCTTATTTCCTATGCCCCCCCCCACTACCCGTATTCCAAGACATTGCCCAGAAGAAACAGTGAGGAGTAATGCGAATTAACATTTTGACCTTGGGCTGACCCTGTGCAAATTGGGACTCTTGAAGTAGCATTCATCCAGCTCCTGGTGATTGCTGCTTAGCCCATTGTGAGCTTAGTGCTGCCTTGCTTTTTCCCCCTTGAGGAAAGTCTGGAAATGAAATGCAGCCTTTTGTCAAAGGAAAGAATTTGTCATCTTTACATCCTCGGGCCGCAGCCTCTCCTGCTCCAGATTGCATATAAATCCCCCCATTTTGATGGCTAGCCTTGGCCATCCATTAAAAAATTAAAGCTTTCTTGCCCTTGCTGCAGGAGCATCAATAATCCCTCAGGGCTTTTTTCCATTTCTCCACACTGCCATTGGGAGCTTTGCATATTTATAAAACTGGAAAGGGCTTCAGATGCTATATATTGTTTACTGCAGGTGCTGATAGAAGATATGCAAAGAGCAGGTCGCTGCCAAACTCAGTTTAGAATAGTCCCTTCTGGCTCAGCGAAGAGAAACCCTTTTTCTGTCTCTCCCGGGACCCCAAGCGCTTCAGGATTCCTACGCTGAAGCAAGATGTTAGTTCAGGAAATGGAGTGTATGGTCTTAAAGTCTGCTTTGTAATTCCTGATAGGGTGGTGCAGCAGATTTGGATGAATCCTGGGCCGCTTTGTACAGATTTGGAGCTTTTCAGAGCTCCAACCAAAAAGGGGGCCTCTGGAGCAATTTGGGATGCTTCAGAGATTTGCACATTGAAAGAACACTGCAGACAGCGTCTGCTAAAACAGAAAAGGCCCTACTCAAGTTTGTGATATAAGGCGAATGCCAGCGTCCGGAGAGGAGGGAGGGAGGGTTATTTTGTGACAGACATACCTAGCTTCTAATGAGAGGGAATGATTCTTCAATTACATCCCTCCCTTTGAGTAAGGAATGCTGAAGTAATGTATTATATTGCGCTTGTCTGTTCTGTGTTTTTTGCTAATTGCGTGTGAAGACCCCCAAACCCCGTCCAAAATGAATCACACAGGACACAGAATATTTGTTTAAGATTTTTGGCATTAATTTGGCCACAACTTTATTGATTACAGCATGTGAGTGGTTGCTTAGGCATTGGTTCGGACTACCTGAACCTGCAGCGGCAGGAACAGGAGTGACAGCTGGAACCTCCAGAGGTCAGTAAGGGAAAACATATTGGGGGAGCACAGAAGCAGATTTCCACCTCTTAGTTCACCCCAGATGCTCCCAGTAACTCTGGCATGGCCCTACCCCTGAGAGGGGATCGGATAGAGCAAATCGAGCCCCTGGATTCCTTTAACAGAATTTCCTAGCAGCAGCAACAAAAATGAGGGGCAGGCACAGCCAATCCATAATCCCCTCCACCAAAGAATGAACCAATGCCTAACCGCCAACCTTACAAAGTTGTGATGATTTGCTACATGGTAGGCAAAAACCAAATGGCACCAGCCAATCAGCCAAGTGGCAAAATTCCTAGCGGGCCCCTGCTCCAAAAACAGACGATGCCTACACAGGCATAGCAAGGTCAAAAACACAACCTTAAATTATAGGCAGGGAGGGAGGGAGAGAGAACCGCTGTACGATGCAAAAGAGAGAGTACTTTGCCGCGTGCAGCCACTTAACTAGCCCCTTAGTTGCCAATCAAACCCCAACCAACAGAAAATTTTCCCCAGCAACAAAGGGGCAACCAATGAGGTGTGGAGGACATCCAAACAGGCCCGCCCCAGCAACAAGAAGGCAGTTGGGTGATCTCACTGCAACATGTGGCTTTCCATTATTTGGAGGACACGATTTCTGCCTGTCTGATCAGCTTTGCAGTTTGTTTCTGAGACTTTGTGAAATATACTCAGAGTCGCAAAGTGATTTCATGCTCTTTATTCAGCTCATAGTGGTGAGGAGGAATGAATGGAAGTCCCCTCACAGTATCTGCTTTATATACATTATTTACACAATGGGCTGCACATGATTGGCTAATTCCGGAATTCTACTGTAAGCCAATCAGGTTGTGGATTCACTTCTATCTGGAGCAGGATTGGGTGGTTCCTGCCAACCAATCATACTGCTGCATTGTTCTAGGACCAATCAGACTGCTGCATTCTGAATCCTATTGTTCTAGGACCAATCAGACTGCTGCATTTTGGATCCTATTGTTCTAGGACCAATCAGACTGCTGCAGTTTGGATCCTATTCAACTCAGTACATAACACCTTGGGTGCCAACTGAGCACTTTTCCTCTCCATCCATCTTACTCCCTAGCTCCTGAACCCAACCTTTTTTGGTTACTTTCCTAAGGACCCCTTTATAATGCATGCCGTTTTCATACCAAAATCATTACCCGCAAATCCACAGGGAGGGAAACAAATTCCTTTCAGTTTTGGCCCCCTCCCATTGGTGCCTAGCACTAAACCTCCTGTATTCGTCCTTCTGAAATTTGTCAAGTTTGTTACCTGTGATGTATATTATTTTCATACAGCTTGCCCACAAAACAACAGGGGAGATTATGATTCTTTTTTTAATCACCACAGCGGCTTCTTTTTCAGGAAAAGCTTCTGAGATTTGGCAGGATTCATCACCTCAGAAAAGACTACTGTGTATGAAAATGTCATCCGATTCCCCAAATGGGATGAAATTTTAATGGCCCCCACCTCAAAAACTCGTGTATCTATTTATAATTTGGCATCCTTATGTAGGGGCACCTCCCACTTGCATACTATTTTCATACAAATAGCCCAGAAAACAATAGAAATGAAATGAATCCTTTTTTAACCACCTCAAAACAGATACTGCCTGCCCTTGAAGGAAAACCACTGCAGTTATCCTTCTGAAATTCAGAATTAATCATGCCTGCAAATTTAATCCAATCATGATAAATATTTTTTAAAAGACACAGCCCCACCCCCTTTAAAGGCACTTTAAAAAGCTCCCAGCACACACACACAAATCCCTGAACCTGTTTATCTGTCATTTTCCAGGCTTCATCAACTCAGGAGGAACAATAGTGCCTGGACATTTGAACCATCTATTTCCAAGGGTGGAGGGAAGCTTTTTTATTTTATTTTAAACAACTCCAAATTAGTGAATGGAGAAGGCACAGAACTGCATTTTTGTAAATCGGGATTCATATTTGGACCCAGACTGACCTAGGCTACTCTGAAGTGCTTCAGACCGAATACCACTGCTTTCTGTAGTGCCAGACTGGGGTCTGTACTGATTCTTATGACTGGTGTATCCCCCTTCTTCATGACACTATGAAGCATACCTTACTTATTGCCTCACTGGATCTCTGTGTTATTACACAAAGGAATAATTACACAACTAAACTACTGATGAGGCTTTGGGTGAGGGGTCAGCAAGTTTGGATCAAATCTGGTCTCTTAGAGTCTACCGTCTGCTCCCCCACTGTGAATCCAGAGACAAGAGTGTAGAGGATTTTTATTTCTCTATTTACTCTTTCTGTGCAGGCAGCCCAAAAACATATACTCTGTTACATTTATAACCCGCCTTTCTTCACTCATGGAACTCAAGGTGGCATTCAAGTGATCCTGTGCTGGACCCGGGGGGGGGGTGTGTTACCGAGAGGCATGGTCAGAGTCCGGTCCTGGGTCGAGGGTCTGGAGACTGTCCACCAAGGGTGAAGCGGGGTCCAAAGCAGGAAGCTGGGCGTGGTCGGGAACTCCGGAAAAACAAGTCTGGGTGCTGGCAGAAACAGGTTTCCAACGACATTGCTCCCACAACCTGGGACCGGGCTGACTGGCCTTTATCTTCTCTGAGGTCAGGGGCGGTCCTGGCCCACAGGTGACCCGCCTCTCCTGGCCTTAAGGCGAGCACTCTCCTGAGAGAACCCAGTTCCCTCCGCCTCTCTGCCCTGAGCCTCTGCAGCTCAGGAGAGGCTGGAGGGTTACTGGACCCAGGGGGAGGCTCACCTTCCCCTGACAGGGCTGGGAAAGGCGCACCTGTAGGCAATGGGTCCTCAATCACCTCCAGAGCCAGAGTGGATTCATCCGGTGTCTGCTCCTGAGGATCCGGCACAGGTGCAGGCGCTTCAGATTCAAGGCCCTGCCCCGGCTCAGCCGGCCCTGGAGGCGGGGACTCCTGTGCAGGCTGGGATTCCTCTGGTTCAGCCTCTGAATCAGACTCCCAGGCCATCACAGATCCCTAGGAGGCCCCCCATCTAGGCACTAACCAAACCTAGGCCTATACGGCTTCAGTAAAATGGCTTCTTCATGTGCCCTTAGATTAAACTGGGCAGGAAATTGAAGGTGTGGCAATAGGACTTGATGGCACATCCTCAGAGAGTTGCAAGTCGGGACACTGAGCTACAAACCCTTCCTTCCTTCCCTGTACTTCCCTAGTACAGTTGATTGCTGATCAAGTGTTACACCGAACAAGAGTAAACACATTTGATCCAGTTAGTGCCAAATCGCTGACAATTACTGCCTAAAAGAGGAGTATTTATGTTCATTTACCTTCTCTAATTCCTGACTTTCTGCTCCTTTATCAAATGCCATCCTTTGCCTTGCATGTCCTACTTATATTTCAATACCTCCAGGGACTGAGTGACTTTTGTGTAGCCCATGATATACTGCTGGTGCTAAATGAACGTTTGGTGACATTAGTGATACTAGCAGAAGTATTGATTGCTGGCTACCAGCAGCACTATTAAATCCTGCTATTCCAGGTCATTCTGTTCCTTTGTCTTTCGAACCAGGGATAAGATCCATGCCCCTATCACAACCCTAATTGTGGACTATAATGAGTGGATTTTCACAAGTACCATTGTATACTTAGTTTATATTTAGTATTCGTGGTAGTGAAATCTTGGAGATAAAGTCCAGAGCTGTTGCAAGCGCACAATTGATTTGTTTATTTTGTTGTCTCACCTGTGACTTAAATGTGAAAGAAGCAACTTTTTTTTGGCTTTATTTGACCACCTGGAGGCTGATCAGGTAAATGACTGTTTTGGAAGCATAGCAGTAGTAATGAACACTTGAGTTCTTTTTGCCTTTTTTTCTGCACGCAAGTTATAAATTTCTCAATTCTATGTTATGCTTTTTCCGACATGTTCTTTGCAGGACCCGGCGACAGAGCAGACTTGCTCTAATTTGATGTTGGTGTTAATATTTCATTTTGAAAAAAGCTTCTTCTGCTTCTCTGCAAAGTCAAGGTCAGGAATGATTTCCAATGCGCAGTTCATTGTGTCAGACCATCAACTTTCCCCAAGCTGAAACTCAGATGCCAACTCTCCCATATGGTGACACATTAGAGCTATCTCTGGCACCCATTGCCTTGCTGTTAGTTGGATTTCTCCGCTAATTTGCTCCGCTGCTTCCTTGCCAGCCCTGAGGCCGCTTTATGGACACCACATGTACTCTTGCACAGCCCTCCAAGTTGGAGATTATAAATGAAATCCCCCGAAGGTTTAAATGGCTAATCGCTATACAGAGAAACAGTAACCTGGAGTTAGACTCATTAGAGGAGTGCCAACCCATCAGAGCAGAAGGGACATGATAAAGTGAAGGTGGAAGCCAGCTTTAAGTATTTTGTGTGCGATTTCTGTCATTGAGTCTTAGTGTTGGGAGACCAACGTGGGCAGATAATTTCCCTCCCCAGAAAAGCGTTCAGACATGAGCTCAACACTGATGCTCTGGCTGAGTTCAAATGGATTAAGTGCTTTACCATTAAAGAGTATAAATGGAGAGAAAATACTTGCACCAGTTTTTCTAACCCAGTGAAGGATCTGGCCCATTGCTGTGACTACTCAGATTTCATAAAAATGTAATGCCTTAGCCTATTCTAGTGCCTTTGGGATGGTTAAGAGCAATGGGAGGATAAGATTTGTGATGCTCTCATTATTTCTTCAAGTTTTTGCCCATAGCAACAAGGTTGGCAACGCAGTCTCTTCTTTGTTTTCCCCCTCAAATGAAAGCTGAGGTGTGTGCATTGGGATGAGTTGTCCTGCAAGTTTTGTACAACGGTGGGAGACTAATCTCCTTTGAGATTTATTATCACACTATAAATGTGATAAATAAATCTCAAGGGAGATTAGCCTCCCACAGGTACAAAACCTGCAGGACAACACATCCTAATGTACATAGAAATATAAATCCTTTTTCCCCAAGTTGTTTTTATTTTAATCAATAATCATTTGCATCTGAATATAGAGAAAAACAACAGAGAAACAAAACAAATTGCACTTAAGCGTATGACATATTGTTGCCTCCCTTTATATCAATGCAAATAAATTATATGGATATTTCTTCCACATATGCTCCAGGACATAATAAATAAAGACACCTCTCTGTAAATCTGTTACTTTGCCTATTCTTCTCTGTCTTATACATAATTCTTTAGGTAGAAAGTAGACCATTAACCAGATGTAGGTTCATCACCTTAACCCCGGATTTAACGAACTCCTTGCAAATGAAAAATCTGAATGCATTTTAACTGTATAAAATGATACTATCACCAGAGATTCTTTCCTCCTTTGCTCTATTGTGCATTAATGTTTGAAGACTCAGATGGTGCAGTACAAATGGCTGTTAAAAAAAAGTCAGGAGTCACAACTTGCGGCTAACTAAAGATCACCTGACTTGGTAAAGGACCTGGCTATCCTGCTGCCCAGGCTTCCTCAAGCTCAGCCCTCCAGATGTTTTTTGAGACTACAATTCCCATAATCCCTGACCACTGATCCTGCTAGCTAGGGATCATGGGAGTTGTAGGCCAAAAGCATCTAGAGGGCTGAGTTTGAGGAAGCCTGCTGTTGCCTGTGTCAAAGTAAGACTCAACTGTCAGGCTGCATCCACACTGTGCATTGAAAGCACATGATTTCCCCCTCTCCCCAAGAATCCTGGGAACTGTAGTTTACTCCTCACAGAGCTACAATGCCCAGCACCCTTAATAAACTGCAGTTCCCCAGACTCTCTGAGGGGAGTCATGTGCTTTAAATGTATGGTGTGTGTGTTGCTCCAGTCCAGTCAGCTTCTGTATGTGGACTGGGGATGGGGCCACCTTTTGCCTCAGGTGGCCAAATGCCTGGGCCCTCTACCTAGTGCTATTTTTCTAGAAAAAGAGGTGCCTCAGCTCACCATGAATGCCTCCCTCATTCTCTTATAATGGCAATGGTGCCCACCTGAGAGTTGCCGGAACTGAGTTCAGCTAAAAAAAAGCCCTGCCTCTACCACATGTCAGCCACGGCCTAGCACACTGACAGGCACTCTGCCTGGTAACCATATCTCTGTGCTGAATCTTTGTGTGTAGAACAAAAAGCCCTCATATAATTTATGTGTTGTCCATGCAGTCCATGTGGGAGTAAGCTGACAATCTCCAGCTAGCTGCCTGTTTGGCTGCTTCCTTCATTTTATGAATATCCTGGCATCCGTGATGGGGGGGGGGTGAGAGAAGGTGGGCTGCATCTGCGCTGTTTGAAGCTCTATGATCCTTTCAAATGGCACAAGTGCCTTGGATGTTAACAGCTCCACAGTTGAGGCCAGCACGGTGGAAGATATTTAAATCTCATTTGCACAAATTGCCTGGTTGCGATTCTTGCTGAAAGATTATCACCTGCCTCCAGTATTCTTGAATACACACACACACACACACACACACACACATGTTGCAGGGAGGGCAGGCAGGTAAAACCACACACAGACAGCCCACAAACACTCTCCCTCATAATGGAGGCACTTGCCCAGGGAAGTTGCAGCAAGGCAGTAAAACACCTCAGGTTATCTCATTCCCCAGAGAGGATCTATGCCAGATGGCCAGGCTATATGGTGGTTTGATGAGGCTCTCGTTTTGCTGAAACGGTGTTTATGTCCATTTTGCTATGGCTCAGTCATACCAATTAGGACTGATGTGACCAAGGTAGAACAGAGTGCGCTTTTGTGGGGACATTACAAAGGCATAGAAGGGAGAGATAACAGACGACGCGCAACTTTGTACAACACTAAACATGTTAGGTCAATAAAAGATGAACCTTTTTAATGTCTAGTTCAGCAAAAGGTGGTGTGTGGGTGTGAATATGTCTCTCGTCGTTAGCCTGATATTCTTTTGGGGATAACATTCCTCCTCTTGTGGTAAGGGTGCTCATGTGTCCTTTCGTTGAATGGTTGTCAAAGGACAGTCTCTGAGTCTTCTCTTTAAAAGACTCCAAGCCCACATCAGCACCATACATTTAAAGCACTACTAAGCCACTTTAACAGTCTCCCAAAGAATGCTGGGAAATGTAGCTTGTTTCCCCCCCAAAGGACTAAAGAACAGGGCTTTTTCCAGCTGGAACTCGTCAGAACTCAGTTCCAGCCCCTCTCAGGTGGGCACTATTGCCATTATAAGAGAACAAGGGAGGCGTTCATGGTGAGTTGCGGCACCTATTTTTCTAGAAATATAGCATTGCTAAAGAGTGGCACTTTGCAGAGACGTTTGGGTTGCCATATGTCTTCTTTTTCCAGGACACACCCTCTTTTTCATGATTATGTAAAATGAGTCATTATAGTGATCCATAGTTAAAAGTAGAAGTCGGCAAATGTGTCCTCTTTTCTGCTCTTCAGAATATTAATCCCTCTTTATGACGAACTCTGGTAATTGTAGCTCCATGAGGAGAACAGGGGCTTTCTAACAACTCTCAGCATCCGTAACAAGCTAAAGTTCCTAGGATACTTGGGAGAAGCCTTGACTGCCAAAGTGGTTTAATAGTGCTTCAAATGTACCACGCAGATGTGACCCAAGCCTGGATCAAGAAGTTTAAGAAGGGAAAGCAGGAGTCTTGAAATTGCCCATGAACAGTGAGAACCTGGACTATAGGCTGAGCAAGCACGTAGCTCCCCTTGCCATAGTCTTATTACCCCACTGTGGTGAGACGTTATTACCTTTCTATTTCATTTATTGTAAGGATTTCTATATTTGCATCTATCCATACAAGTTAGCATACACTTACTTTTTGCAAATATGTAGCCTCTTCTGTCCCCCCCCTTTTTGGGGGGGTGATGCTTATATTTTCTATGCAGTCCAGATGCAGATGGCTTCTTGAAAAACCCATATATGACCTATTCATATAGGGCTTTGCCTTCCTTCCTTCACTGTGACAATATATTGGTTGACTGAGCTTCTTGCCTGCCTTTCTCTCTCTCTCTCTCTCTCTCTCTCTCTGGCCTTCTCAGCATGATTTAGACTCTAACATTTGGTTTCTGTCAGCCCAGCTGACATGATACAGTACGTCACTGAGAAAGGAAAGCACTCGGGAGCCTGGAAGCTTCTTGTTCTGTGTGAGCTTGATTGTTGGACAGGAGTTAACAGGCATATAATCACATTTCAAGGAATGCAGAGGATGTTCTTCTGGCCTCTTCCCTGTCTCCATTGCAAGCAGCCTCCACACTGATGGGCACAGAGCTGTCCGTTAGGATCTCTCTCTGCTACCTCCGCTCTCTTGTCAAGTTCATGTGTAAACACATGGAAAGGGGAGTGGGATCCTATCTGTTGGTGCTGCCCCCCCCCCGCTCCTATGCCTTCAACAGAACTTCCATGAAGGGGCATCTAGATGGCTGTATACACATAGGCACCTCACTGCACAGTGTCCTCAACGTGTGGACAATAGGGGTGAAGCCATACAGTTGCCAATGCATATGACTTGAAGGCAGTGCTTTTCTTCTAGAAAAATAGGTGCCGGTACTGCATATCCTTGAGTACTGCCGGGGGGGGGGAGCACTGCTTGAAGGGAGTATTCAAAACAATGTCACTGGTGTCAACTGTGGATTGACAAAAGGAGGTCTTATATTAAGCCAAGTATGTGTGAGGTAGGTGGAAGAGCGGTGAATTCATCACATATTCTTGATTCAGGAAACCATAGTTGGCTGGGCAGGGAATGTGACATCTGTACTGGACCACTCTATGTCCTGTAAACTATTGTTCTATCAGATTACTGAAGCTTTAGGTCATGGGTCGGCAAACTAAGGCCCACGGGCCGAATCAGGCCCAATTGCCTTCTGGATCCAGCCTGTGGACGGTCAGGGAATTGCTGCGTGGATCGCCAGTGCGCACGTTCTTTCCCTCTCCCTCCCTCACACAGCGCTGGCGCCTCCTCCCTCCCTCCTCCTGGCTTGTCCCTGCCCTGCCTAGAGGAGGAAGGGGGCTGGGCTTTGTTGGTGCCAGCAGCAGCAGCAGCGCTCGAGCGGCTGCCATTTTAAGCAGCCCCTCTCCAGAGCCCTTTCGCGCTCCGCTCATCGTCCCCCTGCCACTGCCGCCAGCCCCTGCTGCTTGCAAGACACAGGTGAGCAGCCACTGGGGCTCATCCAGTGCTGTGTGTGTGTGTGGGGGGGGGGCAAATCAATATTTTTTGTCACTTGGCCTAATTCCAGTCTCCTGGGGGTGGGTTTCAGAATTTTCCTTTTGTGGCAGAAGGAAGATGTGGAGGGAGTCAAAGCTGTAGGATTTGTTGAGAGGTTTGGGTGTCTTGGCCTGCTCCTGCTCACTCCATTCTTATACACCTTTTTAATGTGTTGGTGGGAGGGGGGGCATTATTGGTTTGTGTGGTGTTGTTTTTGGTTCTTGTTTTTATCATGTATTTTGTGCTTTTATATTGCGTTTCTGTGCTGTGAACTGCCCTGAAATCTGTGGAGGAATAGGAATTTTAAGGATAGTGATACCTCTCCATATTCCATATGGCAGGTAGTATAGTTTCCTAACCCTCTAGTGCTCTCCTTCCCTCATAACTATCAAGCTGAAAAATGTATTTCTGGCATGACACTCTTTTTGGAAATAAGGTTTTACTTCTGAAAGCTCTAATATGTGAGTGAATTCCAGCAGAATTCCTCCACTGACAATAGAATTCAGCCAGGGTCTCAATTCCTTCAATTCCTCCCCCATGACTGAAAAAGCTTCCACCAGATGATACGTCGTCAAATAAGAATTGAGTCCATTTCCTTGTCCATTTCCTAGAAGTCACATGTCTGCATTGTGACAGCTGCCAGTCAAGAAGTTAACAAGACAGGCACCCTTGCTGAAAGTTTGAAATGAAGAAGTTATGGAAGATGAGATGAGCACAACAAAGCTGTTGCCAGCGGCTCCTCAGCTTGATGGAGCTCATATGTTCTTCACCCTTTTGGGAAAAAAAGGATAAAATATACCTCAGTTTGGTGCCTTTCAGTTACAGTGACAGACAAAAGATGGTGTGTGGTTTGTGTGTATGTGTGAGAGGGAATGCGGAAGAATATAACCTTAAATCTTCTGACGAGCTCTTAGAAATATGGAGGGATGAAATCTTGAGCATGAATTGATGGGGGATGGGGGATTTATCACTTTCCTCCTTGGAAGAGTACTCGGGGGAGGGGAAAGTGGTGTAGCAGTCTGTAGGAGGGGGCGAAAGATGCTGATTTAGTGTGGCACATGTACAATTTGCTGCATTTGGTTTTACCCAGCAATTAGTTTCTCTAGAGACAGACAAGCAGTTTGCTTTCGTGGATACTTCTGGCAGAAGTAGAAATTTAATGCTCTTTACCGGTGTGTTTTGTAGACAGCTGGCATTCCCACTGCTGCCAGGACTGCGTTGACACTTGTGAGCAAAACACACTGTGCCAAATGAAAGTGTCTTTCTTTCTGTTACCTTCTCTGGGAATTCTAAATCGAAGAGTTTTGTTCTCCTTTATCCTCTTACCTGCAGAGCGTGCGAGCATATGCAGAGCTTGTATGTTAGACCAGCGATTCTGAAAATTTGTGAAACTCTCTTCAAGGTCATTTTGGCGTACGGTGGTAACAATAATGCAGCCAGGAGTGATTTAAAATGCAAACAGCTTATTCATTAGGGTTAATGAGAAGGTAGCGCCAAACAAACCAGAGAACAAAAGCCTTTAACACAGCCTGACATGATCCATAATCTGCCCTGATATTGTCAGTTTCATAGAGTGACTGCCTTCCCCCTACCCCACCAACCAGCCCCTCTAAGCCCTGGTGATTTTACAGAAAGTAGCAAGCCTGCTTGGAATTGATGCTTCTTCATTACAGGCTTTTATTGTTCTAACTCAAGTTTTCCTCAACTTGGTCGACCCCTTAGAACAGGCATAGGCAAACTCGGCCCTCCAGGTGTTTTGGGACTACAACTCCCACCATCCCTGACCACTGGTCCTGTTAGCTAGGGATGATGGGAGTTGTAGTCCCAAAACATCTGGAGGGCCGAGTTTGCCTATGCCTGGCTTAGGAAGTTGCTGTTGAACCCAACTCAAATACTTCGGAATGTCAATAAAACAAAGTCAAGAAATGCCAGTATAGAATCCTACCCAGGGAGGCAAAGCAGGGCAAGGAGAAGAACTTCACCAGAGGAGACTGATGGCAAATGGAATCCCCAACTAAACATTCTATTTTGTTCCTCTTACAACCTTTAGATCTACAACCATCTGTAGATCTGCATAGTGTTAAGTTGTGGGTGAACATATCAGACGACACAGCGATTCTTCAAACAGCTCTTGTTTATTCACAGGCCAGAACAGAACTGAACTGAAGGGTTCAGCCAGCCTGCTTATATAGAGCTCCACTAGAACGCAACAGTAACCATTTTCTGTAACTATCCAATCACTGAACGTCAATTTCGATCCCTTATTTGCATATGTGGACCTGAGTGAAAACGATCTACAGTATCCCCTGCTGGCCCAGGGTGAGAACTTCAGTATATAACACATAGGATTTTGGTTTTTTCAGGTTTTCTTCCTTTCCTCCAACAGAGCAATAGAGTTGCTATGTTCTGAAGAGCAAAAAAGAGGACACACTTGCTGGCACCTGGGGTACATGTGTGCGCCAGGGTATGCCGTGGGCGGGGCATGCACTGGAGTGACATCAGAGGGTGCCAGGAAGGCAAAACCCGGGCATTTTGGCAAATTCAAAAAATCCGCCCAGACAGAAATTTTACCTCTTAAAAAAGAGGACATGTCCTGGAAAAAGAGGACGTATTTCAACCCTTGATATGAACATTTTTTTTTAAATCAGGGAAGGGAACATCCAGAGACAGGGAAGGCAACAGACTTTACTCACAGGGCTGGGCTTGGCATCTAACATGGTGTGCTGGGTTGTAGCGGCCAGCTCAGAGAAAATGTTGTCACGGTGTGTAGCAGCTATGAAAAAGGCAAATGCCGTGCTATGGATCCTTAGGAAAAGATTCCAAAAACACAAGTGTCAATATCTTCATGCCATGATAAAAATCTGTGTTGCAGCTGCACGTGGAACGCGGTGTACATTTCTGGTGCCTCAGCTCAAAGAAAGCATTGCAGCGATTCAGAAAAGGGCAACCAAAATGACCAAGGGGACGGAGCAACTCCCCTATGTGGAAAGGTTACAACATTTGGGACTTTTTAATTTTGGAGAAAAGGTGAACAACATGAGTGGAATAGGTTAGTACATAATTTTGAGGAGGATCCCCCCCTCCCATAATACTAAAAGTTGGGGCCATCCATCTATTGAAACTGAACGTTGAAAGGGATGTGGGTGTCGCTGTGGGTTAAACCACAGAGCCTAGGACTTGCCGATCAGAAGGTCGGCGGTTCGAATCCTCGTTGCTCGGTCCCTGCTCCTGCCAACCTAGCAGTTTGAAAGCACATCAAAGTGCAAGTAGGTACCGCTCTGGCGGGAAGGTAAACAGTGTTTCCGTGCGCTGCTCTGGTTCACCAGAAGTGGCTTAGTCATGCTGGCCACATGACCCGGAAGCTGTACGCCTGCTCCCTCGGCCAATAAAGCAAGATGAGCACCGCAACCCCAGAGTCGGTCACAACTGGACCTAATGGTCAGGGGTCCCTTTACCTTTTTAAAGGAGGACATTCTTCGCACAGCATATACAGTTGCAACCAAAATTATTCAACCCCCATTGCAAATTGGGTTTATTATCAAAATTTACAGACTTTCAGCTGTTTGCAATGAGCAAATCAAACAAAAGTAACTGAAAGAGCTCGAGGCCATGGATGCTTCAAATAGTTCCCCCAAATTCAGCTGAAAATGCAACTTATATCAATAAAGTGTAAAGAAACCGGCAGTAACGTAAAGGCGGGTACACATCCTGTTAATAACACTTTCATTGCTGTCTTTGGCTCCTTAGCCCATTATAACCTACAGTATGTTGGGAAAGAAAAGGGTTTGACCTAGTGCCTGTAGCACCTGCGACTAAACAAGCCTAAGGCATCTCATGGGGGCAAGGAAATGGGTGCTTGTCAGTGTGGGTATTCGCAGCTTGACAGTCCTGAATGGAAATCCTGTGGTTATCCGTCTGCAGGCTTCAGGGAAAACTGAAGAACCCACAGCAGGCGCCGGTCTGAGCTGCTCTTTCCTTGCTCTAGCAATCCTTGTTGCACTGTAATCACACAATTATTGTGCCATTAAAATGTCATATTCGTAGAAACCCACATAAACAAAGCATTAACAATTGCTGGAAAATTGTAGTCTTTACTGCTAATGACCTGCTCTCCCTCCCACCACCTCCTCCCCCCCCCACTCTTTTTTCCCTGAGCCTTGATTTAAGAGGCAGACGCAGAAGTATGTCTCCAAGCTTAGAGAGTTTCAATTTTTAATGTGCTGTCACAGTGAGAGACTTTCCTTTCCTTTCTTGTTTTTATTTTAAGCCACAGGTGTTTCCAAGGAAGCTACTTGGTGAGCTGGTAAAGGAGGAGGCAGCTGTTACCTGAGTGCGTTCTCAGCTAGAGGAAGATGTCAAATATCTTGTGCAATAAGGGAGAGCTGCTTTGGGGGAAGAGTTGGGTTTCCAGCCTTTATACACAGGAGGCGAAAAATTAAGGCTGTGCACTTTCATCCCCCTGGGTCCCTATCTCTCTATAAAGACGGCTTGTCTGAGTAATAATTAACGGAAGAGGGAAACAGGGTCAGAGAGAAAGGAACGGGCCTCAGTCCACCAACTTAATTTCCGATAGAGCAACTTAGCCTCTGCTGTGAATTAATGAAGCCCTTTCCTTTAAACTTCCTGCTTGTCCCCAAGAGGTCCTGTCTAATTGATTCCTCCGGGACTCAGGTGTGCTATTTCACAGCATGTTAGCGCTCTTTCTCAGATGATAGCCCGCGTGATTCTGCACAGTTTGAGGTAGCCCTTTAGTTGTGGTGTTTGGTGGATAGTTCCTTTGGCTAAGCATCCCCATTGCGGATTCTTTTTTTAAAGAGAATATAATGGAAATACCTCGCCGCTGAATTTTTCAGTGAAGAAAATGATCAAATACACGGCCTCTCTGTCCTCAGATAAACTGGGACTGTCACTTTCAGTTGAAGCTTTAGCAGACAGTTTGATTAGTCTAGCTCTGACATACAGTTATTTTGGATCTCCCCACTTTGCCTGTATATCTGAATGCAGTGTGATCAGTTCAAGGAGCATCTCTACTAACCTTTTTGGTTATACATGGGAACAGTCTTACATTGGAAAGCTTCTGCAAGTGCCTTTGAGTTTCCATCTCATAAATTGGACTCAGTTTGTTAGTCTTTGTATGTAATTGCTCTAGCTAGTGCCCCAGACAAAGAAAAAGGTGCTGTCACATCCCCCAGGGGGAATGACCCTAGACTTGGCATGGAAGATATGGGGCAAGGGAGCTTGTGGGGGGGACTTAAAGCCCCATCTGGAGATGAGCAGACAGAGGACTTCAGACCTCATGAGACCCCACCAGAGAACCAGGTACCAGGTACCCTGCCACCTGAGCAGACAGCCTGAGACACCTTCACGGAACCACTTTTCCAATCACTTGATCCCATCTCTTCTTCCTTGCCTGAGATGCCAACTGGTCCTCATCCTCCTGAAGACAAAATGTTAGAGGAGTTCTAGACTTCCATCCAGAGCATGACCCACTCTTCACTCAGCCAATGAAGCTTGAACTCTTGATGGCCTACTCTGCTCTGTAGGGCTCAATTATGCTGTGGTGGTGCTTGGAACAGATCTACCTTGAAACTGTCTGAAGTCCTGCCTGTCTTTCATCCATTTGACTCTTGCCTTTGTTGATGAATCTTTGCTGGCTCTGTTTTGAGTCATCAGCCTGTATTGCTTACTACTATGGCTACTAATGATGATGATATTCATATCTATATCTATCTATCTATCTATCTATCTATCTATCTATCTATCATCTATCTATCTATCATTTATCTATCTATCTATCATCTATCATCTATCTATCATCTATCTATGTATCATCTATCTATCTATCATCTATCATCTAACTAACTAACTATACTATACTATACTATACTATACTATACTATACTATAATCTAGGCAATATATGCAAATGGCTTGATCCAAATGCATTGCACACAGTCAAGGAAATGGCACTAATTTCTATATGATTGCCCAGTTTACACGTTACATTTCTCAAGACAAAACTGAGTCTGTTTTCATGCACAAAAAACAATGTATTGTGTATACTGGCTCTTTAACATACAAACAATGTATTGTGTATACTGGCTCTTTAACATACAAATAGAGGATGAGCTTTTTTTGAGCTGTCATACTGGTTTATCTGAAAAAGAAGGTGGGAGGGCTTTGCAGTCTCCTGTCTGAGGGCTTGCCTTATTGGTATTTGCTGCCAACGAAAGGCACATTTCATATGTATCTGACATGTGTTGTCTTTGCTGACAACATCTGGGGGTGGTGGGTTCAGCAGCATAGCATAACATTACCTGAATGAAAAATATGCTACGGTAATTTAAAGAAGGATTCGTTTCCTTCCGTGTCTATGTGTATGTGTCTGTGTGTAGTTTTGGGGGGCATTCCCAGTATATGTAAGGTTTGAGATAACACCGCTCTGCGCTACCTTTTTCCTGGGACAATTTGGCTACAGAAACAACTACCCGTGAGCAGATCAAATTTGGACAATTGGACTTTAAACAACGATCTGTGAGTAGAACGGAAAATTGGATTAAGAAATTCCTCTTAATTTGGCACTGAAGCGGGAAGGTCTAAACAGGAAGTCAGCCTTCCGTTTCTTGTAGATAGATTAAAGCAAAGACATGGCAAACTAGAGTGTAGAAAATCGTTTGTAAAGGATCAACTTTCATCATCTAAAATTACTGAACCCCCTTCGGAAGCAGGAGAAGAGGGGGGATTTTTTCCGGATTGCTTAAACCTGCAGAAGAGAGTGTAAGAAAAGTAATTTTCCACCGTCTTGAACCTGGGAGCGGTGTGTCAGGACAGACGTTTTTGGGAAAGTTCATTGACTATAGACAAATGTTTTTGACAGACAGTTAAAAGAAGAGAAACACAGTGGGGGACTTCCGGGGTGGCGCCACCGGCAATGGCGGACTCCCTCTGAACTGGAGGGACTAGCTCCGCGGAAAACGGGTCTTCTCCGCTACGGCGAAGCAGGGACCCACTTAAAAATCACAGGCGGATGAAGCCTGTGACCATGGGACTCGGCGGGCACCTTTAGCGCCCCCCCAACCCGCTAAGGAACCCACTAATGGGCTCCGAAGTGAAGAGGGGGAAGTGGCGCGGTGCTGTGAGTCAACTGCTATTTCCGTGGAGCGAAGCCGCATAGCTGTTGCCGGAGAGCGCTGCCTTTTTCCTGGGACAATTTGGACTTTAAAATAAGCACCCGTGAGTACTTAGACTTTGAACAATTGGACATCAAATAAGGACTTGCGAGTAGGAAAGAATCGGACTCTAAAAATGTACTTGAATTTGGTACGGAACGGGAAGGTCTAAACAGGAAGTCATCCTTCCGTTCTTTTGTAAACAGAATAAAGCAAAGGCAATTTAAACTAGAGCTCAGGAAATCGCTTTTAAAAGATTGGATTTCACCATTTAAAATTGTGGAACCCCCCCTTCGACAGTAGGAGAAGGGGGGGGGATCTTTTTGGACTGTTTAAAGTGACTTTAAAGTGAAGTAACTTTCCTCCATCCTGATCCTGGAGCGGGCTGTCAGGACTGACGCGTGAAGTTCATTAACCAAAGACAAGTGTTTTTGACAGATGGCTAAAAGAAGAGAAACCTAGTGATTCCACTGTTCCCTTTCGCATTTTAAAGGATTATATATGGACAAAGTATCTTAAAAAAGGAAACTTTGTTGCAAGAATAAATAGAAGTCTTCCCCCTAGGGGGAGTCTGTGAAATTGTAACTGTGAAACTGTAACTAACTCCAGGGAGTCGACAGCTGTTACAGATTACAACCGTGGGAACAAGTATCTGACCTTGTAGGACAATGTATTCAGAAGCCTTGTTGTATGCTCTCTATAAAACAAACAATCTACTGGAACAATTACACGAGAAGGTGAATTGGATGGCGACTTCGACTAGAAATTTTGAACAGGCAGTGGGAAACTTTGAACAGACAGTGGGAAAATATGTGGAGCCCACTCAGGATTTAAATCAGGAGTGTGTCTTGACAGAACAGGAGTTTTTGACATTAAATCAGG
The DNA here is from genome assembly GCF_964106645.2 of Podarcis pityusensis. Taxonomy (NCBI): domain Eukaryota; kingdom Metazoa; phylum Chordata; class Lepidosauria; order Squamata; family Lacertidae; genus Podarcis; species Podarcis pityusensis. The sequence goes on along the minus strand of NC_138026.1, from coordinate 90,864,677 downwards.
AGTGTGTTTTGACAGAACAGGCCCAACAGGAATATGATTTTTTGGATTTGACAAATGAACTTGGAAAAAGCCATATCTGGAAAGGAAAAGTTTGGCTTGGTTTGGAAATGGGGGGCTGGATTGACCCCCCTATGCTGGGATGTTTGGACTTTTCAAATACGGCAACGGGCCGTGAGATGTTTGGGACTGTGGGGGCTCTCAATTTTGGAGGGCCTTTGAAACATGCTTTTAAATACTACATGGAATTCATTGTTGAACATGGAAAAGGGGCTGATCTGTTGAGAAGGGTTAAAAACATTGTCAAGCTGGAGTTACCACGAGCAGGAGACAAGGGAAAATACAGTTACAAGTATGAAGAAGAGCCGTGGAAGGGTCATGGAAGAGACTTGAGGGCCTCGGACATAAGGTTGCCAGGTTAATGGGCTAGATTGATGGGAATAAGGACTGACAAAACCCGGAACCAGGAGGAAGGGACGCTGGATGAAGATTGGATCTGTTTATACCTCTTTTTTCTACCATTAGAACTGTTTTATAAAATTGATGAATGATAGAAAAATGTTGGAATGAAATTATTTGGCTTTAGCAAAGATGTTTAAAGAATTATGAAAGAATATTATGATTATGAGAAGTTGGTAAGGATAAGATTTAAGTTTTAAGTTTTAAGGTTTATTTTATTATAGAAAGATAAGGTCAAGGATTTGCTGGGATAATTAATAACTAGGATACAAAGAAAGGGAGGAGGAGGAGGTCTAAGAAAGAAGGTAATGACAGTTAAGGATTTGAAAAGAATGAATTTGTTTTTAAATGTTTTTAAAGTTTTGTGATTTTTGCATTCTTCTTCTTTTCTTTTTTTCTGTCATTTTTTCTCATTTGGAATTTTTTCGTATATGGTGGGAAGGGGTTGGTTTTTTCTTCTTCTTTTTTTCTATTTTGTCAATTATTTTTATCCTTTGTACTCTCTTCTGCTTCTATTTTATTTTTTCTCTTTTTTGTAACATTTTGAAAATCTCAATAAATATCTTTTTTTTTTAAAAAAAGAGAAACACAGTGATTCCATTGTCCTCTTTCGCACTTTAAAGGAACAAATATTGACAAAATATCTGAAAAAGGAAACTTTGTTGTTAGATCTGCTGTTAAAAAGAAAGAAAGAAAAGAGTTGGATACAAATAGAAGTTCTTCCCCTAGAGGGAGCTTGTGAAACTGTTACTAAACTTGAACTGGGGAGCGTCGCAGCTGCAACAGATTAAGATCGTGGGAATAGACTTCTGACCTTGTATAACAATGTACTCAGAGGCTCTGGTGCGTGCTTTCTGCAAAACAAGTGCTTTATTGGAACAGTTACATGAGAAGACGGATTTGATGACTGTTGTGATCAGAAATTTTGGACAGGTAGTGGGTATCTATATAGAACCCACTCAGGAATCAATTCAGGAATGTGCTCTGACAGATCAGATGAAGGAGGAGGTTGTGGCTGGACCCCGAGAGGCAGAGATGGAGGGAACCATGGCCCAGCAGGAACATGAGTGGTTGGACCTGACGAATGAACCTGGAAAAAGCCAGATTTGGAGAGATAGAGTCTTGTTTGGTTTGGAGATGGGGGGCTGGATAGACCCCCCTATGCAGGGATATTTTGACTTTTCAAGTCTGGCGTTGGGCCGGGAGGAGTTTGGAGTTGAGGGGGTCCTCAATTTTGGAGGGACCTTGAAACATGTTTTTAAATACCACATGGAGTTCAGTGTGGACTATGGAAAAGGGGCTGATCTGTCAAGAAGGGACAAAAATACTGTCAAGCTGGAGTCTCCACGAGTGAAAGGAGCAGAAGACAAAGTAAAGTACAGGTATAAATATGAAGAAGATCTGCGGAAGGGACATGGAAGAGACTTAAGGGCCTCGGACATAAGGTTACCAGGTTAATGAACTAGATGGATGGGATAGAAAGGACTGACAAAACCCGTGACCAGGAGGAAGAGACGTTGGATGAAGATTGGAGAAAGTTTCAAAAATTCTATTTAGGAATGCTTTCTAAAATTAATGAGTATTAAAAAAATGTTGGAACGAAATTATTTGGCTTTAGTAGAAATGTTAAAAAGAACTATGCAAGAATATGTCATGGTTATGAGAAATTGGTATAGATAAGGCTCAAGTTTTAAGTTTTAGGGTTTTTTATAGTAAGATAAGGTTAAAATAGATTAAGGTAATTTAATGACAGAATATTATGAAAAATGGGAAGGATTTGCTGTGATAATCAATAACTAGAATACAAAAAAGGGAGGGGTGAGGAGGTCGATGAAATAAGGTAATGACAGTTAAGGATTTGGGAATATTGGATTTGTCTTTAAACTTTTGTGGTTTATTTTTGTTTTTTGATTTTGATGTGTTATGCGTTTTGTTTTTTGCTTTTTGCTTTTGATTTTTATCGACTTGTATTGTTTGATTGTGGTTTGTTTTTTCCTTGCTTTTTTCTCTTTTTTTCCTCTTTGACTTTTCTGTAATCTTAAAATTCTTAATAAATATCATTAAAAAAAAAAAAGAGAGATAACACTGCTCTGGTCCACTGCCATACTTCCATGATTCTTGATAGTTTTCCTGATATGAAACTGTGTGGAAAACACTCCTTATTTATAAGCAGGTACTACACAAAAGCAGAATATTTGCAAGTCCCCCCACTCCTTTTTTAAAACAGAAGCTATAGGTATATTATGGAAACCTGATCATGTCTTTCTGCATAAAGTATTAATTCCATTGGGATGGTCCTTGTCTCTTGGTGGATGTGGGTCTTTTCCAACTTGGTTGTGACACAGGTTAGTAGTTATCCAATGTTAGCCATTTTCCACACAAAAATTGGACACAGCCTGCTTTATGGGTAGTTTTCTTCTGCTTGTGGCTTTCAGTGCAATATAACATTGACTCGGAGTAGCGTGGAACTGACACATACAGTTTTATGAAGTATTTTTCTACCTCAAGCGAATTGGGGACCCCAGCGTGGTAAAATGTCCCCAGACAAAGCTGGAAGTCAGACCATTGGGCCACCTATCTCAGTATTGCCTTTTTTGACTGGCAGCAGATTTCTAGGATTTCAAGCAGCTGTCTGACTCAGCACCACCTGTAGATGCCGGGCTTTGAACCCAGGATGTTCTGCATGTAAGACAGATGCTCTGTCACTGAGCTACAGCCCTTTCCTTCTATGGGGAGATGAGGATACTGCTGCATTATCTCTCTGAATATTCCCTTACATATTAGTGTTATCTTGGAACATTTCTATTTTTAGTGTTCAAAAAACGCCTCTACTATTTCCCGTAGGATTCTCCAGGGATCAGTTTGTAAGCTGTTACATCTTCTTACATGTGGGATGTCTCAAATCTTTTCAGAGTGGCTTAACATTTTGGTCATTGAACGAATACATTGAACGAAGATATATGAATTGCTCTTATTTTATACAGATAACACTTGTTTTTGAAAGGCGTTTTGCTCAGACCACCGTGTCCTTACTGTATGTGTGCCTCAGCTGTGGAAGCCTCAAAGTCAGATCAAAGCTTTGCTGGGCTTGGTTGTTAACATGGAGGTGCGTACCATCAGGGGCTCTCCCATTCTCTTGGAAGAAAATGGGAGCAGCTCTGGACTGTAATTATTTGGGTGGTTAGCAGAGGGCTGGGGAACTGGTAGACCTCCAGAGGCTGTGGGGTTCCGACTCTCATCAGCCCCAGCTAGCATGGCCAGTAGTTGGGGATGATAGGACTTGTTGTAGGGTGACAACTGGAGGACCACAGGTTCCCCATCGCTTACTTAACATACCAAGTTCCTCTGCAGCTTCAGGTTCAGGACACAAAAGGCCCAAACCACTGGCTTAACTTGGGCTGCATCCAACATGGCCGTTCCATCAGCACAAGGATTCCCACCTGCTCAATGGAACATTCTTCTCCCTTCCCCCCAATACCCACTAACTCTGTTCTAGGGGTTCCCTAGCCCTTTGGATCAGTTTTGAGGAGGGCACAAAGCATGCATGGGGAGAAAAGACAGGTGCAAGCCGAAAATCTTTGCTGACAGGACACATTAGTTGAATACCACCCAGTGCCTGTTAATGATACCTAAAGTCTGCACTTTGAGACTGAGGAGGGGAGGGCTATGGTAAGGATCTTTTAATAGCTGGTGAGACTGATTAGCTATTTCCCCCATGATATGGGGAAGGATTTGTCCCCCTCCCTCTGCTGGAAGGGCTCTCATTCTCTCAAATTCTTTATTAACTCACTGTTTTATATAATTAATACTAGTCATTAAGCTGCAGCATTGAAAGAAAAATGGCCTAATTTCTGAGAGGGGGGGGGGGAATATCAAATTTATTACCAGTACACGAGAGAAAATGAATATGAGGCACACAGAGAGGAGCTGTGTGGAAGACAAATAGAAAGGCAAGTAGAGTATTGACTTGATCCTTCTCGGGTGCATGCTAATTTGGAACCTAAAGTGAGTTAGATCATAATAAATTAAATTTAGATTTCGGCACATCAGTTAAATAAGTCCCCAGATAGAATTCTACTTGAGAGGAAGAAGAGATAATGCATGGTGGAAATGTTATAATGAAGATCTTATCCAATAATCCATAACTGATGTTTCGTCCTGGGTGAACGAAGGGGTTTTCCTGCTTCAGTGTTTAATTCCCGTACCTCTCCTTTATCAGTAATCAAGGAACAGGTAAGTTATCAGTTGGCTTGAATGACAATTACTCATTCAAGCCGGTCGTAAAATTGTAGGGCTATGGAATGAGTGGAAAGTCCTCTCGCCCAGCTCCTTTACTGAGGCAAGTTCTTCCGTTCCAAAGCATGCCTTCTTAGCAATTAGTCCATATGTCACCTTGAGAGGACAGGCAATGAGCTGAAATTCACTACTAGGAAAGTCAGTTGTGGCAATTTGTCTTGGACTGTGCCACTGAGATTGCAGTTAGAAAGGAGTCACATGTGTGGGTGTGTGGCAAGCACGGAGATGCTTTGACTAGAACAAATCTTCCAGAAATGCTGGTTTGGTGGCACAGGAAATACAACTTCATTCATTTGTTAATTTTGTATCCTGCCTTTCCACCAAATTACGCTCAAGGCAGTCAACAGCAAAAAAATACAAACAACAACAAGTAAAATACCTATAACCAAACACTGCATACAATTCAGCCAGACTTAAGCACTTAAAGGTAAAGGTAAAGGACCTAGGCTCCATTTATTTCAATGGATGGGAGCTCAGCAGATGCCTGACTTTGGCAGTGAAATAAATGGAAGCTTTATGGTGCTTATGAGCTGGATTGTGCCCATTTCATGGGCTGGAGCCCGCCCGTTTAAAAAGAAGTGTTTTATTTTGGCAGTCTGAAAAAGAAAGGATTCTGAGGACTGTCGTCAAACCTTATAAATCTTGGGACCTTAAGTGATTCTAGGATTCACTGGATGTAACTTCTCCCGATCTTTTACTGCATTGATAAATCATGTTTTACAAGATGCCTTAAAAAAACATCAACTGTATTGATTGCACGATATATTGGACTCCTACCAAAAGCTTGCAAACACATTTCATATATCCTCCTGCTTGAAAATGGCCTGATGGGCTGGAGTGGTCTTAAGAATGAATGGCTTTCAGAACATCCTCCAATGCTTTATATCTTCAAATCCTCAGCTGTTGTTCAAAATGCAAGGATTCTTTTCATCTGTGGCTCTAGCTAGGGCAGCTAGGGAAGGTATAAGCAATGAAGAAATGAGTAAAAATGACATTGTGAGTGTCCATATTTATTCGCCCTGTCAAATGTGCTCCATCTACAAGTCAAAAGATTATTTCTTCAATTGCCGGAAACTGCAAACATGCCCTGGGATGTGAGACTTAGTCAGGGCTTCCCTGACTTTTGCAGAATTGCTGGCAATAAAGTTACAGTACACAACCAAGCTGCAGAACTGACTGGCTCCAGTTTTTTTGGGGGGGGACCCTTCTTGCAGGGGCCACTGGCACTGGGAGCCACCACCACTGGATTACTTATGGGTGGGCAACAGTCAGTGACCTGTAACGCCCCCCCCCCCCAAAAAAAAAATTCCAAAGGGATTTTGGTGATTCTTTGGTCTGATCCAGCAGGATTCATCCGTTCTTATGGTCACAGCTACTTCTGCCTCATCAGCCAATTGGTTCTTGTTCTTGAAGATCGTGTCGAGGATAGCTGAGTCCCATCTTCTGGAATACGAAATTGTCAGCAAGGCAGGGCAAGAATGCCATTACACTGTTGCAGAAGTTGGGTGCCACCCCTACTCTCTGCCAAGTGGTAGCAAGATTCCAGGAGGTTCCAGGCACTCACCAAAGGTCTGTGTTCCTATGGAGAATTGAGACAGAGTAGAGACTGACGTAGCTTTAGGAAACATGGTTTATTCGCCTATTTACACCTTCAGTCTGCATGGAGGGAGTCCAGATTTTACAGTGTGGTCATTTGAAGAGTCCAAGGCATCTCTCCTCTCCCTTCTTCCCAGCACAGCAGCTAAAGATTCTCTTTTCCTGTCACTTCATACCCAGTTACCTTGGCAACCTTCTGTCTGCCCAAGCCCAAGATTCCTCTTAGATGGGCCATCAACACCTTTTGAAATGTTAAGGGGTCTATCCCACATGAGGCCCTGGCTCAGAAAGGAAGCTTAGCCTGTATTTTTCCACTGACCTCCAATCTTCCCTTCAAAACTAACAATGAAACATACGTTGTAGATACTTTCCCACATTTATTATGCCATTTTTGTGATATACAAATGACATGAGAAAACTTGGTATACTTATTTCTTTAACATCATTCTTGTTTATAAAACCCAATAAAAAATAAAAAATCCAAATAATAAAAATCCTACCATTATTAATTTCTGGGGTTTAGGGGGGTCCCCCCAAATCCATAACAATACTTTTCATTGATTCAGTTAGGTAGCCGTGTTGGTCTGATGCAGTCAATATAGATATATATATATAAAATAAAAAAATTGTCCAGTAGCGCCTTAGAGAAGAAGTGTGCATGCGCACGAAAGCTCATACCAAGAACAAACTTAGTTGGTCTCTAAGGTGTTCTGGACAATTTTATATATCTATATCTATCTATATCTATATATCAATTTATTTGAATATCTATAGATAGAATACTTTTCATTGTTAGCAGAGTTTGTCTTCCAACATATATCAGAGAAATTGAGGTGTCCCATTATTGCTATGTCCTCTTTGAAATTTGTTGATCAGATCTAGGGATTCTAGGTGGACTTTCTTTAACACATTTGAAGCTGGATTTAAAACAAGAAGAGAACTTTCAAAAAGTTACTAGTTTGCTGGGGAGCACAAGTAGGGAGAATGCTGTCAGGCTCATGTCCTGCCTGCCATGGTCTTCCCTTAGGCACCTGGTTGGTGAATGGCAGACCAGGAAGCTAGATGAAACTTCCTTTGGTGTGATCCAGCCGGTTTTGGCTGATGAGATGTGGAAAACAGCACATTGGTTGTCAGAGCTTTCTAAGCATATGCAGAAACTAAAGGATATAGGCGATTCAAAGCCTAACAAGGAGATGATGAAGAAGAACGCAAGCTGCACTCTAAAGAAAGACTACAGATGGCAAATACGCAAGGGACAGAGCATTCCAGGTTTTAAAAGAAAAGTAAACAATTTAAATGGGATTCAGAAGATAACGGCGAGGCAGCAGAATTCTGAACAGAAGTTAAAGGCTTAAGGTGGGAGAGTAAAGGACTGGAAAGCACAACATTACTAATCCAGCTGAGACACAATTAAAGCCCTACCTAGTATTCTAGCAGTGTAAGTTGAACAAAACAGATTTTTGCAGTATTAAAGGGTGGATATAGCAAGATCTGTCAATAGCGTTGATTGGTTGAGAAAGTTGAGCATAAGGTGCCAAGGTGAAAAGATTAAATGTAAAGCATAAGTAAGGAGCACAAGAGCCTTTGGGGAGGGGATGCAGCTTGGTGGTGGATGCAGAAGAGCCCAGGTTCAATTCCTGGCATCTCCAGGGAGAGTTAGGAGAGACGCTTGTCTGAAATGCTGGATAGCTGCTGCTAGATAGGGCTCATCCACATTTCCACGTGTCTCGTGCCTAGAAAGCAGGGGTCTGAGAGGTTTTCTGTTTGCCCTGGGGGAAACCTGCTCTTTAGTGCTGAATCAAAACAAACGTCAATCAGCAGAAATCTGGATTGAAGTTTGGTCTGACTTGGCGGTAAAGAGTGAGATTTCCTGTGGGAAAGCAGGATGACGAGTGGAAATGTGGATGAGCCCTTAGTGTATACAATACTGAGCTAGACAGGGCACTATAAGGCTGCTTCCTTTGTTCCTGATTTTATAAGTAATAAGCAAAGGACCACGGAGCAATGCACACTCTGAGAGGATCGCTATGCATGAATACTCTGTGGCTGAAACCCCAAGCCCACATACCTGGGAGTGAACACAGTTAGACTTAAAGGTAAAGGGACCCCTGACCATTAGGTCCAGTCGCGACCGACTCTGGGGTTGTGGCGCTCATCTCGCTTTATTGGCCTAGGGAGCCGGCGTACAGCTTCCAGGTCATGTGGCCAGCATGACTAAGCCACTTCTGGTGAACCAGAGCAGCGCACGGAAATGCCGTTTACCTTACCGCCGGAGTGGTACCTATTTATCTACTTGCATTTTAACAAGCTTTCGAACAGCTAGGTTGGCAGGAGCAGGGACTGAGCAACAGGAGCTCACCCTGTTGTGGGGATTTGAACTGCCGACCTTCTGATCAGCAAGTCCTAGGCTCTGTTTTTTAAGCCACAGCGCCACCCGCGTCCCTCACAGTCAGACTTACTTTTGAGCAAACATCTATGAGACTGTGCTGCAGGAGCAAGCCTAAAAGAGGGCCAGCAGAAGGTTGGATTCCTTTTCTCTTGCAGCAGCAAGAAGCATTTGGATTAATGGTAGTTTAGAGAAGAAAAAAAAGATGTGGTTAGACACATTGGTCACAAACCACTGCCATTCCCCATCATGCATACCTCATTGAATTGGATGCAGGTTACAACTGAAAAGAATTGCATGGCTTCCATTCATTTCCGTGTGACTTGCACAGGCAACATTATAGGTGGATCATGGTTTAAATAAATAATCAGCATTGCTTTGGTGGAATTTAATGAAGCATGCTGCACAAATGTATTGGATTTTTTTTATTAAAGGAGTCAAAAGTCTGCAAGCATGTAGATAAGAGTGATCTTGTATAAATTTAAATGTCCAGAAGGGCTTTGATGTAGCCCCTCACTTAGGTGCTTGAGAAAAGATGTCTCATCGCTGTAATAGGAGCTAGCCATTTGGTGCTTGCCTATGACTCCTTTATAGCCAACGTGAAATGTAATATTAAACATTACAGGGGTACTTTGGACCAGTCCAATGTGTAAAGCTGATGAAGGGGACGTGGGCCATTCATTTGTCAGAGGCATCATTCCCCCTCCTCCCCTACCTATTATTACATTAAAATGTGCTGTCAGATGTGAATAAAATCAATTATGGGGTAAAATTGCCTGTTTCGAAAGCCTCATTTTGTGCTGTTAGCAGCCAAAAGGGACTTGGATACTGACTTAACAATAAAAAAGAGAGATCAATTATTGGATAAGATCACACATCCCCCCCCTCCTGGTGTTGGAACAATTGTACAAGTTTTGAATCTCTCTGTACTACACACAGGTTGAGATCAAAGAGGCTGTGCTTCTGTAATGATGTGATTTTATCAGGGCCCCATTGTGTTGGCTTCCACAATGCAGGGACAAAGCCATTGTGTGCAGCTGAACGAAAGGACAGGTTGACTCTTCAGCACGTGAGGGTATGGCGAGGAGAGCATGGCGGGGATGGTTTGGGCTGTGGCTTGGGCAAGGGGTGCAGGCAGATGCTGCAATTGAAGTTGTGTTCCGTTAACACAGGCCTCTACCACCTCGTTCTGCTACAAGGGCAGATCACGCCTTAAAGAGGGATAAGTGAGTACAGTGGTACCTCGGGTTATGAACTTAATTCGTTCCGGAGGTCCATTCTTAACCCGAAACCGTTCTTAACCTGAGGTGCGCTGTGCTGTGTATAGATTGAAATATAATTAAAATGTAAATACAGTACACCTCACCCTAGTGGGGAAGACTGTTCCTTGATGAGCTTAGTGTGCTGCCCATGTGCTAAGTACTGATGGGCCACTTCAAGGCCCCTGCTGCTCTCCCTTCTGACAGTTCTTCATCTTTAAGTTGGACCAGACAGCCCTTCAAATAAAACTCTGTCCTGTAAAGTCTGGAGGCTGTCCAAATGCTATACAACTGGAGACATATTCAGCAGCAGGGGAAAGACTTTAGCTCAGTGGCAGAGGGTTCACTTTCCATGCTGACAACAAAGGCATGACAATTCAGTTGCAGTGCTTCTTGTTCTGATGAGCATCCATGTTTGTACATGAACAGGGCTCTGACATCGACTGGGATGACCTCTGGAATCAGTTTGAAGAACGAAAGTACCTGACTGCCCGGAAATGGAAGGGAGGAGAGGACCCGTATCGACTATATGCCTTCAACCAGCGGGAGAGTGAGAGGATACCCAGTGACCGTGGCATACGAGACACAAGACACCACAGGTTCCATATTCCTTCTTCTCTCTCTCTCTCTATTTTCCAGTTGCATATTAGAAAACACAGTTACCACACGCATGCTCCTGCAAAAGGACTTGACCGTTCCTGAATTGTGTTACCGGGGAGTACACCCTAGGTCTGATGGTCTGTAGAGGCATAGGTCAGGGGCTGCATCCAACCATGTCATCCTGTTCTGCTCTCTATCCTTTCCTTGCATGTCTCCCCCTCAAAAGAAATCTGCTCTGGAAATATGGGTGAACCTCCAGAACAGATTTGGGAGCTGTACAGGGATTCAGCAGAGCGAGGAAGCAGGTGGAGTTGTGTTGCCCAAGTGTTGCACAAATAAGGACATATTCATTGGCTACAACCTCATGTTATTATTTAGTCTAAAGAGGAATCAATGGGCTCAATCAGTTACCATATATTCTCTCACTTTTTTTGTATATCACTTTTGTGATGCCAAGAATGCTTTACAGACATTATTAGGGTGGGGCGATATATCAATATATTGTCCAAAACCAGTTTGAAGTCCCCAATATGATATCGGTTTCATAATTTTTGACCTGGCAATATATCACGAATCATGGGGGTGGGTGTTATGCAAAAATCACGATGCGAGAAGAACCGTCAAGCCGGCCATTGCTTCATCTCAGTTTGCTACTGAAAGCTCACAGAGTAACAATATATGGTGAGCATCTCAGCACTAAATCCGGTCTAGGGTGGCCACATAAAGGTGTCACCAAACAGGGGGAAATGCACCAGGAAAACATGCATTCATTTTGCATGTGATGTATATAGGTTGAAATTTAATTACTGTAATTTAAATGTAAATACAGTACACCTCACCCTAGCGGGGAAGACTGTTCCTTGATGAGCTTAATGTGCTGTCCAGGTGCTAAGTGCTGATGGGCCACTTCAAGGCCCCTGCTGCTCTCCCTTCTGACAGTTCTTCATCTTTAAGGTAGACCAGGCAGCCCTGCAAATAAAACTCTGTCCTGTAAAGTCTGAAGGCTGTCCAAACACTGTATGACTGGAAACGTATTCAGCTGCAGGGGAAAGACTTTAGCTCAGTGGCAGAGGATTCGCTTTCCATGCACAAGGTCCCAGGTTCAGTTCCTCAGCATCTCCAGGTAGAGCTGCAATAAGCCCCTGCCTGAAGCTTTGCAGAGCTGTTGCCAATCAGTGCAGACTATAGTGAACTCACTGGACCAGTGTTCAGTATAAGGCAGCTTTCTGTGTTCACATCTAGAGCAGCCTGGAAGAGCCATCTGGAAGGAAGCAAAGGGTAGATCAATCCAAGTCTAAAGTTGACAAGAAATGCTTCTGTCCTCTCCAGAAAAACCATAAGCTTCTCCTCTAGTAGGAGAGTCTGAGTAAAAATTTTTATTGAGCGATTCCCCTATTGGCCTAGTACCAGAAGAGGCACAGGGAGAACCGCCAGACTGTCATCTTGCCACAGATCTGGGTTTAAGACACAGCCCTTAAATTAAATCTTGGATGCTGACTAGAAAATCCTTAAATTCAGTTTCCATGTGAAAACTTTCCTCCCCCCAGCCCCCCTCCCATGTGAATATTATGGTAGGAGCCAATCTATACTAGATAATGTTGTGTTGATGCTTAAGTGCAAGCACTGCTGAGATTCTCATTTGTTTGCAGACTATAGCCAGATGCTCTTTCCCCCAGAGGGAAGTTGACAGCCCTGATGGGTGTCGGTTAATAGCTAAGCAGAGAGCATGTCATTCCTGGAGAGAAATAACAAATGGAATATTCACCAGCTGCCCCATTGAAGATGGAAGTAGATGTAAATTGGCTGTCATTTCATCCTATCCCTTGGTCCAGATTCTGTACACCAGGGCACTGAGTTTCTGTTTGTGATTAGGGGTGTATATCAGGAATATAAGAAGAGCCACAGATGGTCCATCTAGTCCGGCATCCTGTTCTCACTGTGGCCAACCAGATGCCCATGGGAAGTTCAAAAAAGGGACCTGAGTGCAATAGCACTCTCCCATCAATTCTCATTGATGGAGCTAGAGATGGCACAGAACGTAGATGTAGCATGGGCTAATTATATTTTCCCTCCTGATTCCTTCATGCAGTAATTGGGTTCTGGTTTATTGAAGATGTCAGGAGGATGCAGCATTAGCTAAGTACCTGAGCAAGCACATGAATTTAAAACAACAACAACAGCAGGTGTCTGGACTGGCCGAGGGAGCGAGTGGGGAGCTCAGTTAGCAAGGAGGAAGGGAATTGCTCCCAGTGGGAGATACAGCCTGTCACTGGCCAGCTGCTTGGGGAGATTCAGCAACTACCCTCTGGCACCGCAGTGCACTTTGTGGAACAGGCTGCGGCAATGAGTCTCATTGGGAGGAGAGGCCAGGGACAGCGCATCTGATTGCCCAGAGCTGCCTGGTGGGCTAATGGAAACTGTCAAGCAGCAGTGGCTTGGGAAGCAGGGAGAATTTCATCCTCTAATCTTTTGGAGATTGTTAGTGGCGGGTCTCCCTCACAGGCATTGATGGAGTGAGTGTGCAAAACTCTATCTGAGTTTTGACACTAATGGCATTGATCAGGCATGATGTCCCAGCTGTATTTACCCGAATGCCATCTGCCTGGGATTCAGGCGTTGCTGTTGGGTAGCTCTGTGGGCTTCAGAGAGCACCCGCCTTCCTTTCCATATGCTTTAGCCCCCGTGGCAAGTGGATGAACTACTCACAGGAGCACAGGAAACTGCCTTATACCAAGTCAGACTCTGGGTCTATCTAGCTCAGTATTGCCTGGAGATACTAGGGGTTGATCCTGGGATGTTCTTGCATTCAGAGCAGGTGCTCTGCCTCTGAACTATGGACCTTCTCCAGTTCTCCCTGGTAGTCTTCTTTCTTTATTAAATTCAGCAGACACTCTCCTTTGCAGGAGCTCTGAAGTGGTGATTGTCTCTGGTTCAGGTTGGGACCTCAAAGCCCCAAGCTCCATAAAAAGAAGTTGGGGCTGTCCTCTCTCTAGCACACCCTTATCAGTGTAGGCCCCAGAATGTGCCCTCTAACAACTTCCTTACTTACCATATAAGCAGTGCTATTTTTCTAGAAAAAGAGGTGCTGGAATTCACCATGAACACCTCCCTTGTTCTTTTAGAATGGCAATGGCACCCACCTGAAAGGTGCCAGAACTGAGTTCTGGCTCGAAAAAAAAGTCCTGCATATAAGATTGATTTTTATGTGCTTAGTGTAGGCTAGATTGTTCTCATTGGTAGAAACTAGAGAGTTCAGAAGTTAGTGGTCAAGTTCACAGGGTATCTCCGGAAAATTTTTCTCATGCATCTCCCAAGTTGAAGATAATGAATGGATTGCACAACTCACATTCAGTTCAATAAGGCTTTTGTCTTTGACACATCCCTTTGCTGGAGGTACTTGGAAAAGTAAGAAGCGTTTGTGTGTGTGTGTGTGTGTGTGTGTGTGTGTACATGTAAGTTGGGGACGCGGGTGGCGCTGTGGGTTAAACCACAGAGCCTAGGGCTTGCCGATCAGAAGGTCGTCGGTTCGAATCCCCACAATGGGGTGAGCTCCCATTGCTCGGTCCCAGCTCCTGCCAACCTAGCAGTTCAAAAGCACGTCAAAGTGCAAGTAGATAAATAGGTACCGCTCTGGCGGGAAGGTAAACGGCTGCTCTGGTTTGCCAGAAGTGGCTTAGTCATGCTGGCCACATGACCCAGAAGCTGTATGCCGGCTCCCTCGGCCAGTAAAGCGAGATGAGTGCCGCAACCCCAGAGTCGGTCATGACTGGACCTAATGGTCAGGGGCCCCTTTACCTTTTACATGTAAGTTACCGGCAGCTAGCAACATAGGAGACCCCCCCCCCCAAAGCCCTTGCTGTTGTAATCTTTCTGAATAATTTTTTATCAACTGCTTCTAAGAGAAGCAAACCAGTGTTAGATCAAGAGATGAACGGTTCTTTCCCGGATTAGCAACTGGATGAAAAGATGGTACGTGTGTGCAAGTGATCCATTTTAGACAAATATGTGAAAGAGATAAACATCAAGTTGCCCTCATGCTCTTTGTTGGAAACAGAATCATTGCACAGCGTATTCGTTATGACTGGAAAGCAACCCAGACAGCCAGGTGGCAAAATTCACCAATGACCCAGAATATGACATAATTGTCCACAGCAGACTGTGAGGATGCGAAAGGATTTCATAGCCCTGGAAAGAGTGATCATTGCAATGGCAGATAAAATTAAATGTGGATAAACATGGTGGGTCTCAATAATTTAAACTGATGGGGCTCTAAATTAGCTGCTGTCTTGCAGGAATTGCTAAGTCTGGGTCTTGAGTCTACTGCGGCCAGCTTGCTGAATAAATCAGCTCGTGGCAATTCAGCTGTCAGAATGAAAGGATACATTAGGAAAAGAATAATAAAGCAAATCTCTTTGGTAAACCTGTACCTTCAGTGCTAGGATGGTAGCTGAAGGCAATCCACCAGGCCTTGTTTCTGTGCACACTTCCACTAATTCCAGTGTTTGGTGAACAGGGAAGGCTAATGGAAGCTCTAGTAAAATGACTTCAAATTGCACAGCAGCATAACTTAGTGGGTTGTACTCTGGTAACCTCTAGACTGTAAAACTGGATAGTGTGTGTGTGTGTGTGTGTGTGTGTGTGTGTATTGTATTATATATCTCTATCTAGCCAAGAGTGAGAATAACATTTCTAAGATGATACTCCGTCTATAAATAAAGAAAATCTTCCAGCTGCAAGTGGAATTGTTTAACATTGGTCTATAAAATGGTGTATGAAAAATGGAAAACAAAGCACATGAAGGTGGAATGTCTTTTAGAGGAAATAAGTGTAACATTTATTGAATTTGATCTTCTTGGAGCAGTAATGGAAATCACACAGTTTCAGTCAATGAGTGTCTGAAAAACCCTGACTTGGAAGGAGGCAGATTAAATGACCTAATAGGTCATTTCCATTTTGCATTTCAATGATTCTTTATTTTCATGTTGTTTGGGGCAACTGCCCCACCTGCAACTCATTGATGAAAACAAAAAGATGTCAGTAATATTCCCTCTATTTTCTCCATTTCCAAATCCTTGGAAAATGGGAATGTTCTCACGACATGTTCACCCAGCATAATGGCAGGAGGAACATTAAAAAAATGCCTTTTTAAAAAGCTTGCTGTGATCATGCATTGAAATTCATGTATTTATAGAGTCAGGCAAGAAACATGATGATTGGACCCTTTCAATAAGATTATCACTGTGTCAGTGGGTAGACAAGTAGCTAAAAGGTATTTTGAGTGCTGGGAACATGCAAAATAAGAAATGCAGGGCAATCACAGTATAAGTGTGCACTGAAGTTCTGTGATAATATAACGGGATCTGGGAAAATCTGGAAATAGAAATTCTTATGAGAGTGGAGCCCTTAGACCCTGCCAAGTTTCCTGCTTTGTCCCCCAAGTTTTTGGTGGGATATTGCAGGTGCAACATTGCAAGGAAGGAAGCCAAGATGATGTTTTGTGGAACAATAATGGAAGCTGTGCTTTGCTTATATACTTGTAGATAATAGCTGCAATGGAGTGGAAATATGGTAGTTGGCAGCAGTAGTAGTCAGTTGTTACTTTTCTGTAATCCTCAGCTGCAGCAACTAACATCCTTTGGTGTAGAAATCTAATATAAATAAATGAATTTACATCTACTTTGTGGCCAGTAGTAATATCAACCTTTAGATGAGTCTTAAACTTATCTTAACACAACAATAGTTTGTTTTGGAATGGGACAACGACCTGTAGGAAAATTATGTGCACAACCCACATCACCAATAAGAGCCATACCACTGATACCGGAACTACTTAAAAACAAGTGAACATATATCAATATATTCCTCCTCAATATCAATATATTCCTCCACACTCAATTCCATTTCTTCATGGGGACTTCTTGTCACCAATCCTTTGTTCACCTTTTCCTAAAAGTACAAGACCTCTTTCTCAGATCTAATAATAAAACAGCGTTGCTATTACTATTCTTCATAAACAGAGAAACAATCGCATCCCACTATCTTTTCGATTCTCTTCTCATAAATACATACATACTAGCAAAAGCAATAATAAACTTGGAGCCAAAATTGCACTGTAAATCATCTCCTGCCTGCCCCATGTGTTTTTTTGTGTTTGTGTGTGCGTGTGCAATATCTGGAATAAAGTCATACACTCCAGCTTGGCAGGCTAGAAATGTAACAGTGAGTGGGATGAATTGCCCACAGCCAAAAGAATTCTTCCTGATTGCTTTTGGGTCTCTGCCATCTGCAGCAGACACCTCCCAACGAGTCGAGGCATGCCAGTGTTCCATGGCTTTGTGGCTCCATATGCTAGCCCCGCTGACCTCCACCTTCCAAATGCTCCATTGGTTTTATAGATATACAGTAGCTGCCACTATTGCTAGTTTCTGCTGGTGACATGCTGGTTTTGGCTCAGCAGTTGTTATAAACAAGGGAGAAGTGCAAAAAAGATGGAAAGGGAAACCAAACAGGGGAGGAAATGGGGAAATCTGAATATTTCAAGGAGAGCAGTTCAAAAAAATGATATTTTAAAATTATTCATAGTTTTGATAGCACTATGCAGTTTATATGAACAGATGGCAGTGCCTTATAATGAGAGCCATTGATTCATCTAGGTTGGTATCATCTACTCTGACTGGTAGTGTCATGATTTCAGGAAGAGATGTTCCCCAGGTCTACTAGATCCTTTAGCAGATAATAAACTGGGGATGGAGGAGAATTTAACTGATTCTCTCTATTAAAATGGGAGCAAACCTAATTCACATCTCCTAGACTTTTATGTCGTAAGCAGGCAGTTATCAAGCAGATAGCACATTTTGGCAAATTTTGCAGTGCAGTTTCATTTCAAGAAATGCACATGACATGCAAATTGTGTGTGTTCAAAAATAATGTCTTTTAGGAGAAAGTGCCTACAAATGGCATACATAATGTGTTTTTTTTAAGGAACAATGGATACAACTTAAATGTTGACTTTAACTTGTCATATCCGCAGAAAATGAAGGGAATGGATTTATGGTTGAATGCCTGTGAAAGTGACAAAAAAATAGGCTGATCTGTCCATCCCTAGATTGAACCCAGGACCAAAGCATGTCCGCCATGGGGGAGCTAGTAGCTCCTTGTCTTGTTAAAGATGGGATTGCTTCTTCATGATTTGAATTGGGGACTCATCACATCCAAATCATTCCTTCATTTCAAAAGTCTGTCATCAAATAACCCTTACCCTGGTCTTCCTTTGAATAAGTATGTGAGAACAATAGGCCACTTTAAGTCCCATTTATACAGAGAATGGACTGTAGCAAATTGTTTTTTGTAGCCTGCTAGTCTTGATCTGTGACCTGAACCCGAATATTTGAAGCCTGGCTCAAATGCTAAGTAGTAGAGATAGATTGGTGAATTCACAGTATGACCCCATTTCAGAGCCAGGCGACTGTAATTCATTGATAAGAGCCCAATTCTTTGCAGGTAAAAGACTCCAGGTACAATCTCTGGCATCTCCAGTTGAAAGGATCAGATAGCAGGTGATGGGAAAGACCTATCAGGACCTTGGACAGCAACTGCCAGAATCGCGGATACTAGGCTAGGAGGACAGACAAATTGTCTTACCATAATAATGCAGCTTCCTGTTTTTGGTACTTTTTCTGATCACAGGCAGAAGTGGAAGCCAGCATCCAGCAAAAAAGGCAAAGAGGAGATAAGTGGCAAGTACTGGGAGGAAAGTGGCAAGTGTTTCTAGTTCTGGTTTCTAGTTCGCCAACACAATATCCAGGCTGATCTTAGTAAGGCTGCGTACACAGCATACATTTAAAGCACATTTCCACCCCCCTCTCCAAAGAATTGCTTTAAAGGGACTGGGAATTTTAGTTCGGTGAGGGGTAAACTATAGTTCCCGGGATTCTTCGGGGGTGTGTGGTGTGTGCATGTGCTTTAAAGGCATGTTCTTTATGTAGCCTATGATACAAGACACACAAACCAGCTCGTAGATCCTAGCCAGCAAGGGCTAGATTAGTCCTGTGATTCAGTAAGATGAAAAATGTCTAGCTGCCTTTCCCATGCTGCCTAAATGGTTAAATCTTGTGCAG